>NC_135440.1:14199731-14532231 GCF_051991255.1 Vanacampus margaritifer | reverse complement strand
TGGGGCAGCTTCTGAAAATATCCCTACTTTCCTGTTTTCTCTTCTTTGTGGCCATCTGTTTCTTCGTTGTTGATAATCGCTCCGTGTTTTTATGGTTCAATAAAATAAAAAAATAAATAATAATAATACAGTACAGTAAATTGTATGTGGGGATTTAAACTCTAAGACAGGGTTGTGCACTTTAGTATCTTCGTTTAACACAAAAATCATGTATTTGGAGCAGGTAACACAGAACTTTTCATATGCTAACCACTACGTCATCGTGTTGGTCTTACCATCAGTTTTAATGTTGCACTATTGATGTCAACAAAAAAATAAAATCTCATTGCTGTGTTAAATTTATGTTCACGGAACATGAGTTAAGCAGCAAATTCCAACAATTTCGATCAATATCAGAAGGCAGCCATTTTGCCACTTGCTGTCGAGTGAAAATGACATCACAGTTGCTCAGGTCTTAGGTAGCAACCAACTACAGCTCAGCTTCAGAAAAAAGGTGAGATTGGTCGTTGAATGAGCCCTGAGCAGCTGTGATGTCATCTTCAGTCGACAGCAAGTGGTTAAATGGCCGACCCCTGAGATGGATAAAAATTTTTGCTGCATAACTCATATTCCACAAATGCAATATTAACTCATTCCACAACTGCAATATTAACTCATTCATTGCCATTGACGGCTAGAGATGTCAAAAATTAATTTGAACTATTTCTATTAGTTTAACATTTTTTTTCCACCCTTGTTAACAAGAGTATGAAAACCTAGAATTTTTTTACTGTACATTTAGAACAGATATAAAATGTGTGATTAATCTTGAGTTAACTAGTGAAGTCATGTGATTCAATTACGATTCCAAATTTGAATTGCCTGACGCCCCGAATTTTTAATAATCTTGTCTTTTTTAAATCGCGTCAGGCGATTAATTTTTTTTTTATTGTGATTAATTGCATGACTTCAGTAGTTAACTCATGATTAATCACAAATTTTATATCTGTTCTAAATGTAATTTTTTTCCTAGGTTTTCATACTCTTGTTAAGAAAAGTGGGATTTTTTTTTTTATACTAATAGAAATAGTTCAAATGAATTTTTGACGTTTGTCGCCGTCAATGGCAGTGAATGAGTTAATCAGAATGTCATGTTCAGACTAGTGAGGTCACATATAACATATTATTTATTGCCAAGCAATGTTTAAGGTTGACTTCCAGTTTAAGGATAATAAGGAAAATCACATGTAACCCAAAGTTAGGCCACAAAGTGACAATGAGCACATTAAAATTTGAGGTTTACTCACATTAGTGCCATTAAGGAAATTGCCAATGGCTAACAGTGTGGTCAAGATGTAGCGAAGGGTTGTGTTTTTTTCCAGTTGGTCCATCCCTTCTTTAAGATCCTGCAGGGGCTCCGCGACTTCCTAGAAACACAAGAGCTCATTGTCATTCACTATTACAAATACACTTAAATGTTTTCTTTTTAAACCATTCTCCTGCTTTGTTGCCCCATTAGGAAGACCTGTAAAATCTTCGGAGGTATTTAACAGTCATTCTAATTTAGACTTCCGTTAACTCATTCACTGCTATTGACGGCTATAGTCGTCAAAAATTCATTTGAACTATTTTTATGTTCCACATTTGTTTCCACTTTTGTTAACAAGAGTATGAAAACCTAGAAAAAAATTATTGTAAATTTAGACCAGATATAAAATTTGTGATTAATCGTGAGTTAACTATTGAAGTCATGCGATTAATTACAATAAAAAAATTTAATCGTCTGACGCCTCTAAATTTTTAATATTTTCTCTTTTGTTTGATTACTTAATTATTTAAACTCAAGATTAATCACAAATTTTATATCTGTTCTATATGTACAATACATTTTTTCTAGGTTTTCATACTCTCGCTAACAAAAGTGGAAAAAAAATGTGAAACTAATAGAAATAGTTCAAATAAATTTTTGACGTCTATAGCCGTCAATGGCAGTGAATGAGTTCATGTATCTTTAGTCACCTATGCCAATGACATATGGTGACAAAGTAGGTTGTCAGTGTCAGTATAGAGTAGCGTAGCTCGAGAGTAGCACGTGAGTTGAGAACGCAAACTGCTGAACTTCATTTGCTGCTTCTACTTTCACGGATGCACGTGCATGCGATTAAAGCGAGCGCAGGCGCCGACCTTCTCAATAAGCTCGTAGTCCATCTTGAAGGCCCACAGCTGCAGGCGGGCCGACAGCTCGCTGATGGAGGAGAGGATGAGGAGGAACTGCTCAGCGCTGCCCAGGGGAATTTCGGGATTGAGCAGCTGAGCCTCTTGGATCCTCTGCTTCTCTTCCTCCGTGGGGATCATGGTCAGGATTTTCTAAGGGGAGATGAGATGACAAGAGAGGGGGACGTAGAGTTCCAGGGGGGCGGGGGGAGGGGGGGGTGGTCGTTTATCAAGTCCTCATCGCCTTGTTTTCATATAACACGTCTGGAGGTAAATCAGAACGGGAGAGGACACAAATTGATCCTGACATTTTCCACCGCTGTTTATCTAAGATGTTTCCACATTCCAGGAAATATGCGTGACGTGTGAACTTTCAACCTTTTTATCTAGCTTAGAGAAAAAAAAAGAATCCAAAAGGCGAAAGGTGAAGCGAAACTCTTTGTGAAGAGCGATCTGTCTAAAGCTTACATAATACTGAAGGGACACAAAATTCATCCTTGATGTCCTTCACATCATTTTTAAGTGCTGGTCGGCATTTTAATCATCATGGTGATTAATTGCTGTCAGACAGATGTAAGATATATCAACACTTTTCCACAAGGTGAATTAATTTTCTTTATTTGGACATCCAATTGTGCATTTTGTCAGTCCACAAAAACGTGCATTTATTTTGGAGTCAGTTCAACTTGCCGGCATTTCTCCTGACAGTTTATTATTAATTATATATATTGGAATAATATATATTTATATAATATATATTTAACTCATTCCCTCCCAGCTATTTTCACTGAAGCAACCCCCTTCGCTTCCGGCTGTGTTACTGGATTTTGACTGATTCCGCAAGGCCCACAGAATATTTTGTTTTATTGCTATAAAAACATGGAACCTGCCAAAAAAGATGATACTTTTTCTTTAATCTGTTTCCGTTTTGCAGCAATTAGCACTAGAATATAGCTAAGTTTAATCATTATTCACAAATCTGTGTAGAACTGTGGGGAAATCAGCTTGTTTGAGACATGGCCCTGGTTGATCTCTTATACTCTGTTGCCACCTGCTGGCCGTTTTTGTAAATATTACCATTGCCTCACCCGTTCTCTGCAATTCAGAGGCTGCATCATTTTATACATTTTAATTTTAATAATATTGGAGAACATTATCAATATAGACGTGTGTTGTTTGTCCTTACCTCAATACCTTCTTTGTTCAGTGCATACTCATCAAAGTTGAGGATGGCCGTCTTGATGGTGCGAGGAGGCGGTAAGACAGTCAGACCTATGTTTATGGCGTTGCTGCGTTTGGAGTCCAGGACTATGATTTCTTGTCGTTTGCCATCAACTGCTGCTTTCTAGGAGACAAAACGCAAGACAACCATTGAACCGCATGCAGAGGGTTCATTCATTTCCCACTAGTTCTAATTCATCCCTTTCCAGCATTTCATTGGTGTAGATCAGGGATGAGCAACTGAAATAATAGAGGTGGCCACAATTTTTCATCAGTGAGTTGTTCATCTGTTACCTTAGTGACAGGCAGCTCCTTGGATTTGGATTCAAACAGCTGCTCCAGCTTGGATGTGTCCAGTTTAAGTGGCTCCAATTTGGACCACAGTGAGTCCTTACAGAACTTATGGCTCTTGCACTGCCATTCCATGGGGCGCACCTCCCTCCAAAAAAGCCGAATTGTCTTCTTCTTCTTGAGGAATAGCGGAACATCCCCCCGATTGAGCTGAGGGGAAGGAGGTGGCATGAAGGGTGGAGGTGGGCGCACCATTTTGCCAAGGATGGGAGGAGGCGGGGGTGGCGGTAGAAGCGCATTGCACGATGGAGGAGGCGGCGGCGGCGACAGCGGGAGAAGATCACCGGACCTCATCATGCTGTCCATTTCTAAAATATCCACGTCATCCTCGTCCCGAAGGTCGGTGAAATCCATTTCCTTGATGCGCAGCTCCCTGGGCACGGCCATCAGCTGGTCCCAGATTTGGTCTGATTCCTTCTTCTGGGCCGACGGGATGCTGCCGGAAAATGTGTCACTCAGAGCGTGCTGCAGCTCCTTTGACGCCTCCGCTTCAGTCGGAGACGTCAGCCCTTTGACCAAATCACCAAATTTCTCCGCCACGGCCCGTACAGTGCCTTGCTTGTCCGCAATGTCCACCTCCATTTTCTTCACATTTTCTTCTCTGGCTTGTCTGTGAGCCTCCAGTGTGGAGATCCTGCTGGCCAAGCTTGCCACAGAGGGGTCGGCCACCTCTGGGTCCTTTTCACATTTACATTGAGGTTCTTTCTCTGTCTCTCCGCCTCCGTTGTCGTCCTCCCTGTTGGAGGTGTGAGAGTAGAGCATGTCCAGCATGAAGCGCTTGTTGTTGAGGATGTCGTTCTCTTCGGAGACTTCAATGCACTCGCTCCACTGGCCTGGTGGGAGGAAAAGATGCAATGAACACAACGTGTGGCCCACTGGCTGTTCTTTCACAGTTTTTTTCTCATAGCCCCTTTAGATCTGCATATTTTTTCTGCTAGGCAAAATTTATTTTTTGTGTGCAGATTTTGACTCTTTCCCACACAAGAACAACATGGAATTTTATTTTTGGGGGGTGGGGGGTGTGTATCATGTTTTTAGTTATAGTGGATGCCAGGATAATATGGCTGTAATGTGTTTAATTAAAAAATAAAAAATTCTAAGCTTATATGCAACATTTTTAACATGAACATCATGTAAATCAACTTGCAATTGTGGTTGGTTAGTTAAGATCCAATCATGAACCAGAAGTGTTGACATCATCCAAATTATGCGTTTTATTGGTTTAGGCACGACATGTCATGTCCACTGCAACCATCTATGGGTCTGAAGGGGTTAAAATGGGTTTGTTAAAAATGTACATATATATTTTTCCTTTTTAAAGGCTGCTATTTACGATTATTTTAAATAATCATTTATTCTGTCGGTTAATTGATGAATCGGTTTTATACAAGAGTATGAAAACCTAGGGGAAAAAAATATTGTACATTTAGAAAAGATATATTTGTGATAATTCATGAGTTAACTAGTGAAGACATGCAATTTATTACAATTAATCGTCTGATGCCCCTAATTTTTTATTAATCTTTTTTTTTTTTTTGCGCATCAGGTGATTACATTTTTTAATTGTAATTAATCGCTTGACTTCAATAGTAAGCCATGATTGATTACAAATTTTATATCTGTTCAAAATGTACAATCATTTTTTTTCTAGGTTTTTAAATTCTTGTTAAAAGTGGGAAAAATGTTAAACTAATAGAAGTTCAAATTAATTTTTTACATCTATAGCCGTCAATGGCAGTGAATGAGTTAATAATTGACGTATTTATACAGACTACATCTTATTAAATTATTTGCTAATCATTGTAAATAATCAAATATAATTTGAAAACAAACAATTTTACATAAAGTTTTATATTAATATCAAAATCCATTACAATATTTTACCTATATTTATACAGTATTGGCAATTTTAAACTTTTTTTTTAACCTCATCTAGGAAAGAACTGGTCATCTGTTTGTTTTAAAAATCGTATCGATATGCGGCTCTTTATGACAAGTTTTCCTATCCCTTATTCCAAGAGAAAAGCTGCATGTAATACCTGTTTCAATGTCATTTTTGACTTTTTCCTCCCGCTCCTCCCTCTCCAGAGTGCTGCTGGTGGAGGAGATGCTGGATGCCGAGCAGTTGTCCTTCTCGTTCACTTCCTCGTTCTGTCTCTCCTTCTCGCTCAGCACGATACTTTCCTCGACATCCCTCTCGACCGTCGGAACCCTCTCACAATGCTCTTCTAATTCAACGTCCTCTACATCCGCTACCACGGCTATACTATCTACCCGTGCTTCCTCAGCTACTTCCACTTCATCAGCCACTTCCAGCACGTCCACCTGCTCTTCTATTTCACCCCGAGACTCACACCGCCCTCGCTCCTCAAGCTTCCCTTCTTCCTGTCTCTCTTCATTCCCCACTCCTCCCTCTTCGCACCCCTCTGGCTCTTCAGCTACATTCTGAACTGGTTGAGTGTCAGGAACATCCTCCGTGTCTGTTGGCGGCTCCCTTGCAGCCATATTTGGTTGCGATGGAGGTGAGGGACAAAGTTCTGATCCCGGTAACTCTGACGTTGGACTTTTTGTTCTTGTTGGAGAGCCAGGTTTTGATGCTGGGATGGATTCATTTCCTGCAAGGAATTTTGGAAAATGGAAAATAGGTAAAGTGTGTGAAAATGATACTTTTCAGTAGTGATGGCAAAATGAAGCTTCATGAAGCATTTGCAATACTTTTTGACTCCTCTAGATGGTGCTCTTGGTTTAAAAATAAAGGCAAGTGCAATAAAAATTGATTACATTTGCATTGCATCTTTGAATCATGGGTGCCATCTTGAGGAGTCAAAAAGTATCGCAAGTGCTTCATGAAGCTTCATTTTTCCATCACTACTATTCAGAACCTTCTTTGGAGTACCTCAATCCATATGCATTTTTTTTTATTATTATAATGACATTAAAACCTTTGCCAGGGGAAAAAATTCACTTGTGTTGATATTGTATATCTAAATAAGTGCACATTTTCTCCTTCCTAACATCACACAGTACATCTATGTATTTTCTTCATTGTACGACTAAAGGTAAACCTTTTACCTGACGTCTGCTGAGCATCGGGTGCCTTGTCTTGATGTGAGGCGATGGATGACGTGGTGACACAGCGGGATGCCGAGCGGACGGCGGGATTGGAACTCAAACACAGCGTGATCTCCGTGCGGCCTCTCACGGGCACCCTGGGCCGCTCTCGCTCATACTCGTCGGCTGCTAGCCTCTCCACGGCCTTTAACCTGCCACGGCAGAGGATAACACTAAATTACGATGATGCTTTGACTTGGTGACCACATAAATGAAATTTTGCTTTAACAAATACAGCTGCCAACTGCCATTTACTTTGATTTACGTAAATTAGTCTTCTACTTACAGAGTGTGAATACTTTTGCCACCTCTGCAAAGCACAGACATTTCAATTTCTTTCATTTCAAGCTTTCAAGGCACGTGGGCCACATCCATGCCAAAAGCCAATTACACACTTGTCATGTTAATTTGGGGATATCTTAATGGTGAATTCAGCCTGTGAAGATCTCTTTACATCTGCTCTCTATTTGAATTAAAGCATTAGATGATTTCTTTTTTTTTTTTTTTAAATCAATCATTACAACTGCAACAATATTGTCAGTCAATGCAAACGCAAGTGCGCCAAATAAAACCCACCTTTCCTCTCTGGCTTGTCTTGCTTCTTCCCTTTTGTCAACATAGTCTCGACTGAGGACGGATAAAGCAAAAATGATTGTCTGGATTGGCAACATGATGACAGTGCTGTGTTTTGCAAGGTGAGACTGACTTGAAGCGGTCCCTCTCCTCCCTTTCGATCCTCTGCAGTCGCTCTTCTCGTTCCATGCGCCTCCTCTCCCTCTCTGCAGCCAAAGACTCCTGATGCTGCCTGTACGAGGAGCTCAGCAGGCCTCCCAAAGCAGGCCTACAAGTATAAAGATATCATATTACTAGGAGGGTGTTGTTGACAATTTACATAATGTACATTATTCAGGCCAACCTGTCAGTTTTAGACTCTGGCGTGCAGGTTGTCGAACTAGCGAAGCCATGGCTGGCTGATGTTGGAGTCTGGTGCGTGCCTGGATGTGGCGCTCCATTGGAAGGAACCCTGTAAAGAGAGGATGCCATGAACACAATTATTCACTGGGAATAGGGACCAAGCCCCACCACAGATAGTAAAAAAAAAAATCAGGGAGTAATTGACAACCCCTCAAAACAGGGATAATAATGACCTATATGTGCAAAATGATTAGTTTTTTCTTAATGAAACTCCTCAACTCACTTCAATGTAGTTCAGTGACAACCAAACACCACACGATGGCAGCAAAGCCCTATTTTCACTTAAACATAGCTCCTTGAAGGCAAGGTGCCACAAGATGGTGGAAAATGGATACTTTTAATTGCCATAAAAGTTGAGTTTCAGCGAATAACAGAAGGTAGGATATTGACGGCTATAAACGTCCAAAATTCATTTGAACTATTTGTATTAGTTTAAATTTGTTTCCACTTTTGTTAAAAATTGTATAAAACCTAGAATTTTTTTTATTGTACATTTAGAATAGATATGAAATTTAGTTAACTAGAGAAGTTATGCGCGATTAAAAACTTTAATCACCTGACGCCCTGAATTTTTAATAATCTTTTTTTATTCATTCACTGCCATTGACAGCTATAAACGTCAAAAATTCATTTTAACTATTTATATTAGTTTAACATTTTTTTCCCACTTTTGTTAACAAGAGTATGAAAAACTAGAACTTTTTTAATTTGTGATTAATCGTGAGTTAACTAGTGAAGTAATGCGATTAATTACAATTAAAAAATTTAATCGCCTCTTGCCTTTACTTTTTAATAATTTTTAAAAAAAAAAATGTATGACAGTAAATTAGTAAAAAAAATTTAAATTTTTTTTAAAAGTGAGTTTGTAAGCACTGACCTGCAAATATGAAAGGTTGAATGCATTGCTAAAATATTTATTATGGCTACTATAAAAACTTTATCATCTAAACTGTTTATCGGCTACTCTTAAATGATACAAGCTGGCCAGTAGACTTTATATTAAGACTTACTGCACAGTCCAAACAATATGACAAGTTCAAGGCAGCAGCAACTATTAATACAACACAACCTTAGATAGGAGTAAGGAGGACCATTTACAAGATTGGTAGAGCAGCAACAAAGTGTAATAGGCAAATGAACAGTTTGGCAAACAAGTAGAAACAACAGCAAGGCCAATAATAAAAATAGAAACCAGAAATCAAGTTCCTGTTTGATGTAGTAAAAGGTTCACTTTCTATAACAAAGCATCATTCAAGTATGACTGCTTTTTACCTTTCAGCCCAGCAGGTCTTTGTAAGAGTCGGACTGAAGATGGGAGCAAGTGTGAAACAAGAAGAGCCAAAAAGTTGAAACGAGACAGTAGTTAGTGTCACACTTAAAAGAAGTACGGTGGATGGAGACAGACAGCAGGGAAACAAGTTGAAGCTAACTAGCAATATTGCCTACTTAAAAAATGTAATATGCTACAAAGGAGTGATATGCCGAGAATATAAATGCATATTTAATTTTTTTCCATTATAAAAGGGAAAATTATTTTTAAAATGATGCATTCTATGTGTGTACTACATCCTCGTAGTATTTTTTTCCTGAATCGTGTAGTCAAAACTTTATTCGTGTAATTCCCCTTTGTATACAGTAAACTTTAGACTCAAGACTATTATACAACTCTGCAAACCAGTCATGAGAGAGAGGGTGACTCACGCTAAAAATCCCTTCTTAAAATATAGTTGTTGACTTGTCTTGTGTTAACAGAGGCTTGGATCAAAAATGAAAGGACAGATGAGTGATAAAAATCTCAAAATAACTGTTTCCAGCAATTGAGAAAAGAAGGTAAGTACAACGTTTTCTTCATTTCCCTTCAACCACACATCGTTAAGGATGTCAGACAAATTCTAGTGGGAAAGGAGGTGTTTTGGTAACAGTGGTGGAAAAAACACAACTAACGCATGAAAGAGGCAGGAAGGAACAAAAAAGGAGCAACTTTACCATGGATTCAATTAAAAATCTAAGGTGCATAGACTATTTTTGTTGATTAGCAATAGGCACAAGACAATGTAATGGTCCTTAAACTAATATACTTTCTGTCTTTTGGGGATTCAAAGCACAAAAACACAACAGTCAACTGAACTGAGCACCATTTCATTGAGCCAAACCAAAAGAATGAAATACTCTTTTCACAATTTTCCATTTTACTGATTATGGCGGCGCTACGCTAATCCTGGCTAAGTGCAGTAAATCTCTAACCAAAACAATTTGAAACCATAGGACTGCCAAATAAAACATTAAATTAAAAAAAAGCATCAAAAAAGAAACACCAAGAATTACAATTAGAGGTTTATCACAGTGGGTGATTCACACAAGCCTGCTTTAAATATTGTGATAGCAATGATGAGGTCACACATCTTAAAAAACTGCCGAGTCACACAACTGTGTCTACTTTATTGTCAGTCCATTGAGAACTTTATTATGTTTTATTGAGAGGTTGATGGCTGTGAAAGTGGCCCTTAGTATTATACAAACCAGTTAGCGGCTTGTGCTAGTCTACCAAAGGTGACTGTGAACGGGCACAGTGTTGTTGTGTGTTGTATCCAATCGAGGACGGAGTTAGCCTACAATACCTGTGATGGTCCTGCCTAGAGGACTCAGTGACTGGATGAATTTCATCATCTGCCTCCTCCTCCTCATCATCATCCTCATCCTCCTCTCCTTCATCCTCCTCCAAATCCTCCTCTCCTTCCTCCTCCTCATCTCTGTGGTAGGGGGATGGTTTGAGGGTTGAAAGGAGGGAAGGGAGGACGTAGGAACGACAAGTATGACACAGGCAAAGTGAAAAGACGGAAGCAAACATGACTTTCCACACAAACATGGTGACAAATCGCAGTGTTTCCCACGTAACATTTTTCTCAGCGCGTTATTTCAACATTCACTTTTTCCACTTCTGGAAGCCATTAAATCCAAAATGAGTGTATGTAAACACATAAAAGTACAGTTTATCATATGACATTGCGTGTGACTGAGCACAGGCTCAAAACAAACTAGAAATCATCGTGCTTCGATTTAGTTTATTCCTATCGTAATTTTGTGGGAAACACTGAACACACACACGCAGGAAGCAAGTAGTTACAAGTGGAGAAGACAGAGAAACAGGTGCAAGATTGTTTGTTAGGTTATTATTTGTGCTCCGTGACCTAACACCCACCCAGTATATTACACATCATTTTTTAGACAGCTGCATTGAATGCTGAGCAAAAATTGTGGATCTGGATGAGAACAATCCTTCGTATTTGATTTAATGTGTTAGTTAGTTAGCATTCTACTATCTGGTTAAGAGAGGATGTAAAATAGACGGGCCAGTATGATTCTAGGGATTGAAAGGTTCCAATGGTTCCATACCGACTCGCATGGTAAAAATAAAAATAATTCTTCATCACTGAAATGGACTGAAATGTAACTGGTTGTTCCTTCATGCACCACTCACTGCTATATCGTATTACCGTATTTTTCGGACACATCAGTCAGACTTTTTTCATAGTTTGACTGGTCGCAACTTATACTCAGGTGCAACTTGTAAATATTATAATTAGAGCGCGGCCTCGCTTCCATAACCAATCCCTAATCGGATTAAATCACAGAATATTGTCACATGCATTCCATTGTAGAAGGTGGTCGGTAATGCACCCAAAGTATTTGCCAACCGGTAAAAATATAACAAGAAATGGAAGAAAATGAAAAATAACAATGATAAGAAGTCATGGCATATTGTGTACTTTCTGCTGCATCTCAATGTAACAAACGAGGAGGCCATCACCCTAGCTATCTTGCTAGTTTCGCATGCGGCATCCGTCTCAACAAGGATTTACTATTTACCGCGCCAAAAGGCGCAATAACCTACCAGGATTCCACCTTTGGTCAGAGAAATATTTGAACCTGGATACACATATGGCTATTGTAATTTGGATGCTTTTTTTTGTTTTTTTAAATGCTGTCCTCCCAATGTGAACGGTGACTAAAATTGAATTAGCGCTCTCATAAATTCAGGGTGAAATAGCAAAAGACCTGTCACCAGAGGTTGTAGATGAATAAAGAAAGAGAATGGGATGTAGTAGGCCAAATGTGTCCTCTAGGTGGCAGTACTGTTTAATGACTTTTATGGATCCCGGTAACCTTCTACCTTGATCTTTGAGGCGGTAATAAACGCAAGTAAATGGGAATACAACATCCCTAGTGAAGGTAAAAATAGAAAGACACAGGGGGTATATTTACATGTATGTCAAATATTATAACAAAAACAATCTGTTAGTGATTGCGAGCGAGGAGAAGGTGAAGGCTGTAGGAGATACGCTCAGTGTTATTTCCTGCTCTCCCTTCTCACACGTGAGTCTTGTTGCCCGTTTGCTATTTAGATCCATCGCTCGCACGGCTCTTCTGGCTTTCATTAACAAAATGGAAAAACGTTGATCTTCAAAGGCCGCTAGAATTTCCTGTAGTGGTCAGGTATCACATGACCGGCCAGACCTGGGAGCTACCAGAAGGTTTAATTGGTATGCTATTTCAAAACCTGGCTGGGATGTGATGCATTAAGGGTGGCAGTAATCAGGTGATAGTTTAAAAAAAAAAGGGGCAAGACCTAAAATACTAATGCACAGATTGAAATTTGAACCGATTTTTGTCTGCTGACTGAACAGGGAAGAATAACTTTTTCATCCTGTTGGTTTTATAAAGATGAGTGACAATACAATAAACCTAGAGTGCATGTTTGCTTTTGTTTCACCACTTCCCGCAATAATGCCATGAGACATTTAGAGAGCATATACAGACACATTTTATGTACTGGAGAAAACCTAGCTAGAGAAAGACATACAATAGATGTCATCAAAAATGAGTAATAATTAACTCATTCACTGCCATTGACGGCTATAGACGTAAAAAATTCATTTGAGCTATTTCTATTAGTTTAACATTTTTTTCCCACTTTTGTTAACAAGAGGATGAAAACCTAGGGGGAAAAATGTACATTTAGACCAGATATAAAATTTGTGATTAATCATGAGTTAACTATTGAAGTCATGCGATTAGTTAAAATTAAAAATTTTAATCGCCTGACGACCTAATTTTTAATAATCTTTTCTTTCTTTATTTTTTTTCTCAAAAAGAAATTAAAAAAAATAAAATGGAAAAGATTATTAAAAATTAGGGCATCAGGCGATTGTAATTAATCGCATGGCTTCAATAGTTAACTCGTGATTAATCACAAATTTTTTATCTGGTCTAAATGTGCAATAATTTTTTCCCTAGGTTTTCATACTCTTAACCTGTTAACAAAAGTGGAAAAAAAATGTTAAACTAAAATAAATAGTTCAAATGAATTTTTGACTTCTATAGCCGCCAATGGCAGTGAATGAGTTAATAACATACTTCAGACAGTCATGCCTAATCTATTTGGACCAGGTCCAGCTTAATTAGAAATGGTATATTTAATGAAGAGAAGTGTCTCAGTCCATCTAGTTTTTAAACTGCTCATCCCATTCACGGTCAGGGAGCGCTAATCCAATAGAAAAGTTAAAGTGATGAAAATAACTCCTGATGCTAGGAAAGACGGTTACGGGAAGCGACAATAACTCAAAGGGAACACGACGACAGAGCACTTGCATTGTAAACAATAGTTCGGTCGGCTCCATGATAGACGGCTCCAGACAATTCAATGCACATTCCCTTGGGCCACAATTATATAGTTTTAAAGTTGATTATATTATAATTGTGAAACAAAGATATATATGCAACTGTCACTTAATGTGATGACCCTGCTTCGCCATATGTCAAAGTCCCATGTCCATCAATGCAGTATAAGACTGCTGTACAATGTCAGCGTCCCACTTCACTTCCTGACATGCAAGAGTAACGATGCACAAATCCACAAAGTTCTTCATTAAAATAATGTAGAACTTTTTTTCCCCTTCTCTAGCATGTTTTAAACATTTGCAAAAATGCTTGAAAATACTTCGGTAAGATGCTCAGTATACACCAGAGATGGGCGTTTCGTCAATGTTATCCATCAACCCGTCAATGACGGATGGCTGTTTTGTTGACGAACGACAATTGACGAATGAGGGATGCTCAAAATTCATTGACGTACCCACCTCTGCTAAACATGACACACTTTTACTTCAAATGTTACAACTTGCACAGGAACTCCAGATGAAAACGGCCAACGATTATAATGTCATATTTGCAACGGCATATGTAATCGGACCCAGAAATCCTGATCCTGTAATGCCTCATATTCATTGAAAATAAAAATGAGAAAAAGACAAGTAAGTATTGCTTCACTCCTGAAATGAAGCTTTCCATGTTATTCTAATTTATTGAGATGCAGCTTCATAAAGTTCAGAACTATGATATCTGAATCACACTGCAAAAACTGAAATCTTAAGAAAGATATAATTTCTTCAATTTAACCTATATTTGCTTATTTTGCTTTGACAAGTTATTTTTACAGACAAGATCATTGTGCTTATTTTAAGATAGTTATTACTTAACTATCTTATTTGATCAAGCAGTTTTGGCATTGAGTGTTAGCAGCCAGTTTTAAGTACTGTTAGGCTTAAAACAAGCATTTGCCACATTTTAACATGACAACTAACCAACATCAGAGGCCCTAGTATTATTTTCTTAGGTAAATTTAAGTAAAATGTTATGTTGGCAGATAATTTGCTTATTTTAAGTAGTAATTTTCTTATTTTACTATATTTTTTCTTAAATTTTCTACTGTCCTTTTTGCAGTACATTTATTTGCAATGCCTAATACAATAGTTGAAGTCAAAATCGAAGCCTTTGGTTTTCTTCCTGCATCTCCCTCTGTTCTCCTCACCTTTCACTGATGTCTTCAACATGCTGACCACCAAAGGGCAGATAGCTGCTTCTATGAGCGTGAGGGCTACACGGCGACGCCGGCGCCGAGACGTGCCCTTTGTTGTTTTGGAGAGAATGTCTGCGGCTGCGCCGTCTCTCCAGACCGCGCCGCTCGGTGGTGCCACCCATGCTCGCTCGCCGGCGCTCCTTCCTGTCGTTCGGTGGCAACTGCCGATCGTCACCGTCCTCACGCCGGAGAGTCGTCTGGGACAAATCCAGACACAAGTCAACTAACGGTCACAATGACCCATCATAAAAGTTTGCTAAATGAGGAGCTTCCTGACCTCATAGATGTTTATCTGCTCTACAAGGTCGAGGTCAGAGCCTTTCCTGCTTAGGTGCCTCTGTGCCAACGACTCGATGCCATGCTCCTCCAGACAGTCCACCATGTCGTAGTAAGAGTCTTGATCAGGCAGGCCGGCCAGAGTCTGAAACAAACACACACTTTTAAGAGCTGCATCAGAAATTGCAAAAGTGGATGAAAGGAGCACAAACTGGGATATGTGGGGAAACGTGAAAAGCCAAGTTAAGCAATGTGAAGAAAATGACAAGACTGAGTTGGAAATCTTATTAGCACATCTGACCAATAAATCTACAAGTGAGTCGTAGGTTAAAGAAAATATAGTTGGTCCGCAAACATTGGAAATAACGGTTCAAAATACATTGATGAGAATTCAGATTCATGGAAAACAGAGGGGCCTAGTCCAAACCCTGAATGATGAACTGAAGGCGTCTCTCAAGACTTTTGACAATTTAGTGCACATAAACAGTTTACTTAAGTCCTACTGACCTTGTTGACGAGTGTCATTGCATACACCAGCAATTCAGTATCTACTCCGTCCTTCTCATTCAGGATCTCCATGATATTCCCCCATACTTTTGTGCCTGAAATAGTAAAATAGAGACAGCAGGTGCTAATCATTGGAGAATCAGACATCCATTTATACTTCCAGCTTTGATGTCTTTGTATTTACATCTAGAGGTGTCTGTTGCTCAGCACACAAGTAGTTTATTTCTTTTTCAGGACATTCCAAATTTCTGTATTGGCTATTCCCAATGTTTTTGCAATATCCCTGATGAATTCCCTCTTCTCTCAGCTTCAAATAGGTTTCATTTTCTCCCATAGATAACAGCTCTTCATTATTGCGCAACAGCAAATACAGTTTTCACGTGTAAAACTCAAAGCTAAAATCAAGCACTAATTAAAAAAAGTGGTTGGCTACAAACAAAACGTGCTCTGTCCTGCCTTGTTTAACACACCTAGATGCAAATACCCTGAAATACAAGCTTTAATTCTGAACTTTTGTCTCATATTTTGCTCTGAAACCCAAATGTACTGAAGTATACAACACAAACAAAAGAATTGACCTTGCCATTTCAATACTTTTGGAGGGGACAGCATACTTTCAACGTGGATTTAAATGAGATTACGTCTTAACTCTACCAATGCACTGATCTAATTATGGGATGCATACCTCTGCAATTAGTGACTTCACCGTACAAAAATGATTGAAATAAGACTGTACTAATTTGTACTGATCCACTCTGTTTTTAATATTCTGGTTTTCCTGGGTGTCACTTTACCTCTTTTGGCATCCACAGCGTTCACAGCCTGAATGAACAGGGTGGCGTTTGACTCTGCGTACTCCACGAACACCAGCAGGAGCTTCAGCGCCGTTTTCACCACTAGACGGAACTGCACAGCGGGAGTGAAACACAATTGATAATAAAAACATTCCACAAATCAAGTCATGTCATCATCGTGTCCTGTCTTGAGCGATTCGATAAGAGCCTGGCAGGAAATTGTGTTTGTGTATGATGGTCTAAAGAAAACCCAAGTAAAAATTGCATAGGATGTTAATTTAATAGATATGTAACATGGGAATGAGGTTACTGATACATAGGGGGCTTCTATAAATAGAAATAGAAGTATGGTAATTTAAAATATGTTCCAACAGGGGAGTTCGACTCATAGTTGCTGAATGTGGAACAATCTAACCACTAGGGGGCTGAATTGACTACACTAACATGAAGGAAGGAGTGTGACATTTTAGAATGTACTATTTATGATCAGGCAGTGGACATGTGGCACTGGTAGATTCATGATAGAACTCAAACCATACTTTTTTATTTTTGTTTTTTTACCTTAGTTCCAACAAGGGTGTAGAGCCATTGGACTATTTCCTTATGTGCTATGAGGCCATTCATGCCATCCACAAACAACATGATCTGTCCAAGAGCTGGAAAGGGGAAAAAAAACGAGATGGGGAGAAAGTTTAGTTAATCATCAATCCAGTCAAGTCTTGTTATTGTCTTCTCTGTAAGAACTGAGTGTCCTTCTCAAAACAAGAGAAATAATAATTTTGAAATAACGAATATCAAGACAAAAATTATTGACAGATGTGTATTGTTGCGAAAGGTGTTAATTATATTGCTGTGCCCCACAAAGAAACTTGAGCTACTGTCCAGGAGAAACTTGAAAAAACAACTCAGCGCACTCATCCCTCAAGTCAGCCGACATGACTGTAAGGAAAATATTTGAGCAGACCGCCTCGATGGACGCTGACATGACTTCCATGTGTAAGCGGATACATAAATAAAAGGAAAATAAGAGCCAAGGGATCTCAGTGGGGAAGAGCTCGGGTCAGACAAGTGTGGGGCTTCTGTTAAAGAGGGAATTGGGGGAAGGGGATGAAGTACAGCTGAACTGACAAACGTTGCTCCCCCCCCAAAAAAAAAAAAAACAGTAGGTGCTTAGTAGAGCCTCAGTGGTCACTGCCACACACACAAGGGGTTAATGCGTTCACACTAACAGGATGAGCCCAGCTTGACCCCACTACCTCCATTAATCAGTTAATGGGGAGGAGGAGGGAGGATCGGACAACAAAGATATCGAAACATTAAACATGGCAACAGTGAAAGAATTTGTTAAAAATGTCAAACTCAGTTATTCCAGGTGCAAAGAGACACCTTTCAAAAATCCATTGGGTACTTGAGTTATATAACGGTGCATCTGAAGTCAAATAGATTCTGTTCCAGGAAGCTGTTCACACATAGATTTGTGTTGATTTCAAATATATCTGATAATGTAAATAGATTACTTTGTTAAAGGGTTAAAATTTTCACCTGAAAAAAACAAAACAATACTATAGTGAACGTTTTACCATGACGTTAAGGTATGGGTTGTCAGAAGTAAAAGATGTAGTAAACCAATACCATTTTCTTTGTTCACTTGGGCTTGCCATCACTAAAACGCCTTTAAAGGGCAAAAAAAAAAAAAGTATTAGTGTGTGAAATTTGTCATCTTGTCCTATCTTCATTTCAGATTCTGGATTTTTGTTCAACTTTTGGTCCATTTTACTTGAAATTAAGTTTCAAGTTCCGCATCTGCAAAAACAATTGCAGTCCCAAGTGTCTACTACGGTCCATCAAATGCCCTCTAAATCATTGGGATTCAAAAGGATTCTTGCTCTGACACCAAAAGAAAAAAAAAAAAAGAAGCGCCTTGGCCTTTGAGCTTAGCTGTCCTCAGCCACAAATTCATGTCATTGCTCAAATTATCCAACAACTATAACACAAAACAATTCATTGATTATCATGCTTCTACTTTTACCCTTTTATCAAAATTACACTGTCTATTAGATTTCCGACAAAAATCTGAAATCATCTGAATTCTTGTCTAAATAAACCTTGGCTTTGAAAACCATGGGTCAGACAACGAACCTGTTTAGACAAGACAAGACTAACATTAGCCACAACTAACAAGTATTTAAGAGATTTTCTCCTAAATCACAATGGACAAGCAGGAACTTAGCATAAATATAAAATTTCTTGTAGGCACGATGACCCAATAAAGCAGGTTTTATCTGACCAACAGCTCGGCCCAAGACTTACAGTGGCTTACTGAGAGCTCCTCAGTAGTTAGCAACTAATCTTCACTTGGGCATGTTAAACAGCTTCTCATGTCATGATGAGATGTGAGGCTGCACCTTCAGTCACATAACTTCTCATGTTCGGAGGGGCGGTGAGTTATCAGTGTGCCATAGATAAGACAGAATTCTCAGGTGCAGCTGCCAAGCGCTCCTGGCCGTTGTGTGTGTGTGTGTGTGTGTGTGAATGCTACAGTTCATCTTTTATCAATCCGAGTTAATTACTCACAACATGTCAAGCCCGAGCATTCCTGACAGTCCTCTCGTGCGGCCATCCCTGAGCGGCGGCGTGGACAATGTGGAGAGTCGGGGCCGACCACATCAGAGTGTGTTTAGAAAAACATGATTAACCTCCTCAGTCAGCGTGGACTCAAGTGTCACCCTCTCCCCCTAACGCTCCCGTTTTGCTTGGGAGCACTGCTGATGGATGGGTGACAGCAGAAAAGACACGATGAACAGCTGCTTGACTGACTCCAGAATGCAGCATCCAAACAGCTAAGAACTCAAAACTAACGCACGTTCCAGACTTTTCCATGATGAACTACATTCTTCTTTTCTAGCTGGCCTACGATGTGACCACTGGGCCAATGTTTGTGTCTCGACTACACCTGAGTGCTGAATATATCCTGCGTGGTTCATAAAGGTTTTGAGCAAATACTAGGTTGAAGTGAAGATACATGACCTTAATGAGGTTCTTCAATGTGTCATCATACAACATGAATGCTCAGTTGCTAACAGATGACGCATTAGTCGACCACTAAATGAGCCGATGCTTAGATTATCATAACACACGTGAGGATTTAGTGTAGCCCTTGCATCAGATGGCAAGAAATTAAATGTGTAAATGTTTATACACGGTACCAAAAACAGCACAATGGTGATCTTTCCCTCAAAGTCGTTAAAAATGCTTAGTAATGGAATTAGTTCATGCCAGCGGAGGTTTAATAACATTTAAATGTAAATACATGAAACCGCATAGAGTGCAGTTATCCTGTTAAGGCAAAACGATACTGTAACTTGTTTGAAAAAAACTAAAATTACCATTCATTATGGAAAATGCAACCCTGGGAAACATCTAATTATTCACATAGCGGCCACCTCAGTGAGAAGCAAGCTTATTTCCCCCTATGACTCATGAAACTGCTACTGGAAAGGAAAAAAAATACCTGTTTGTCCAAAACGTGAAGCAGACTTCCTAATTCTTTAGGTGTTTTTATGGGGGAAAATGCTGGCACACCAAACTTGAACTAGAAAAATTCCCGCGGAAATTTTGAATGGGACTGCTGACTCTTACAAGGTGGAAACAGGCATGTACTGTACTGTATGTAGTACTTGTAGCAATAGTAGTAGTGGTATAGTAGTAGCACTTGTAGCACTTGTAAAAGAGCAGTATTTAAATAGCAGTCCATTACATTTAATAGAAAAAATTAAAATTAAAAATAATAATAATAATGTGTTATTTTTGAAAATGTATTTTAAAAAATGGAAATGAGCTGAACAGTTTAAAATTCAAACGATTGAAATCGGTCAAGAAATGTGGAAGTTAGGCATAATCCACATAAACTAAAAGTATCTTACTGTCCCTTTAAGAAACATGCACATTGTGAAGCAGACTTCCTAATTCTTTAGGTGTTTTTATGGGGGAAAATGCTGGCACACCAAACTTGAATAAGCTACATACAAGTAGGAAAAACTCAAGTAGTCCCTCTTAGCTTGCTTTTACCACACACAGTAGCAACTAAACTAATTGAAGAGACATGCTAACGCTAAATATGGGCTCCTGTTTTTACTTGCCAGCATTTTGATTCGTCCAGGCAAGGCATTTAGAACAGATTTTTATGTGCAATGCTAACCTGGCAGTAGACAGTAAACAAAGCAAAATAAACACACATGTACTGTACGGACGGCACAATGTGATATGCTACATGACAGGTGCAGAGTACAACTTATTAAATTATATTAGGATGAAGTATTCATTGGGGCAGAAAATTTAACACAAAACCGACCAAGAGTGTAGAGTGGTGGTATGCCTGGTGAGCAAAGAGCGAAGGTAAGGTGGGGTGATGTTCCGACTCTCACCCAAAGTCAGCACGGATAGCATCCAGCTCACACCCATGACCATAATGAGGGCCATCCCTCTATAAAAAGGATGGATGGAATCACATTTTTGTCATTTCTTGCCGTAGTCAAAAATTACAATAACACGACAACATCCAGCAGTGGTTTACATAACTGTGGCTCACCAGGTACTAGAAATAATACCTCATATTTCCAGCTTCTGCTAAACATACATGTGGTAGAAATTCCAGTCTTAGCTAGCAAGCAGAAACGGCAACAGATCAGAGGAAATATTGATTGATTTTACTGGTTAGATCAAACATTGCAGTGGCCACTTTTTGCCCAGCAGAGTTCTGAGGGCTCACTCTTAACTTCCTTGGTGGCCAAATACACAGCTTTAGAAAAAATTCAGATGTAATGTCATGCCTTCCCCCCAAAAAAATTCATTAAGATTCAAATGAAGGGAAGTGTCATTATTTTATATATTTCATGTAAAAATAATGAATCTAATGGATCTTCTTGTAATAACATGGATGAGAGCAAATAGCCAATCCTGATCCCCACCTCAAAAACCTGCTGTTTAACAGACAACATCAATATATTCTTAGGATAATTAATAAGAGCAGCATGTGAGTGCTGAAGCCGTGCAGGACAGCGTCCACTTCAGGCACTGATCTGGGGCCAAAAATGTGGGCCTCCATTTGGGTTAATCATGAGCAGCTCTAAAATACCTCACACAAAGTACAACAATAACATAGCCCTGCCCCCTTTTGCTTGGATGTCACGTAATGAGATGCTGGCAGACGGTGAGCTGCCTTCAAAGCTTCAATGATTGGAATTTAAATGTATCCACGATGGGAAAGGCTAGCCTGGGAAGAAAACACATGGCCGTAAGGACAACAAGCAAAGACCTTCTGTACGAAAGACCTGAAGCCAGCGTCTGAGCTCCAGCGGTGGTTCTGAAAGTGTTTCTTAAAGACCTCTCTCTCATAAACCGCAGCAATTATGCTGCAAATCCACAGGAATGTGCAGGAAGGGCTGCTCCCTGACCGCTGCCAAGGTGAGAAAATCTCTGAGGTTCGGGTGGCAGCGCCAACATGAGTCAGCTGGCTCCAGCCGAGCGACCTTATCTGGAAAGATGCGTGAAGTCAACACAAAAGCCTCCTTTCCAAACTCATTCATCACTTGGCCCCTTTGGTTTTTAATTTTGAAATGTATACAAAACTGGGTCAGTTGGACTGTCCGTCATCGAGGAGAATTTATTTTATCAGCACTTTGGGAGAGGAGCCAAATCTCCATCGCATTCAGGCTGTTATCTTGCTATGCTGTGCATTAGCAAGCAGCTGCACTCACAGGTCAGACGTGCAGACCTCCGTGCATGCACGTGAACTGGACACGCTTCACTCAAAGCTCTTTGGAGTATAGAAACTCTTTAATGTGGATTCTTCGTCTCTAAATTTGCTGACAACATCGACTTTAACATCCCATGCAATAACATTAACATCCATTTAAAGACATAACAAAAAAAGAATAGGAAGTTGACTGGGAACAACAGATGAGAATCGCAAAGTTAATAGAAGCCATCAAACCAAAACAAGCTCAAGCTCAAACACCCTAAAAGCCTCTGCAACATGTTAGTGGATTCATCAGATAATATCAAAACATAAATGCATACCAAGGAACCTCCAAAGTTGAGTCTAAAGTAAGACATGTTCATGGTTAACCTACTCATGAGTTCAGACATTAGAGCAAGACAACTTGACCCTGCCAAAACATCTCCAGTCCCCAAGCTGACTGCCAGACACACACTGAGGCCACAAAAGCGGCAGTACTATAAAAGGAGGATGCCATTTTGAAGTGAAGCACACGTCTGCAGGCATTTGACAACTCACTGTGGGCCGTAGCCCAAATAAACTCCCTAATGACATACAAACAAATCTAACAGCACGGAGTGGGTCAGCTCTGGAGGCTGTGAACAACTAAAAATCCTGAGTTGTCGAGAAAGTATGTTGCACTCTCTATACATCCAAAACGTGCTCTATATTTAAAGTGATACCTCAGATGCTATGCATGAAAACCTGTTGAAAGCTCGACTGATGTCTACATCTATCATACCTCGCACAGGGAGAGATTTTGGAGACAAAATAGAAACAGGGAGAGACTTTGGAGACAAAATACAATATGACATTCTCGAAATGTAAGTTTACAGAAAAAAAGAAAAAAAGAAATAGACAGTATAGAGGCATAATTGTCATTGGTTTTGGTTAACCATGTGCTTTTTCCTAATGAAAAAAAAATTGCGGGGAACCAATGCCATAAGTGGGTTACATTTATTTTATTTTATTTTTTTCCAAAAAGATAGGCCAAGACAACAAATCCTGGAACTGTCAGGGCATTCGTTACTAGAAAGAACAGATCAGAGAAGGGTCTTCAAATGCATCAGGCTTGAGGAAACCTAGTGAACGGCCATAAATTGATGAAGTGGGAAGCCAGTGACGCAGTCGTTGTCCATTTCCTTGTAGGTGGGGTGTAAAGAAAACTTGAGAAATGAGTAGAAGAAAGCCATGGAAGTGGACAGGAAAGAACTTGAAGCAAGGTGAGTTTTCTTTGTTGTTACCTTGAGTGTGAGTATTCCTGCAAAAAAATGACTGTCGATACCTCAATGCAAATAGCAGGGAGACGAGGCTTCTCAGTATGTGTGTAGTCCACAAGTTAAATGAAGAGCCACCTGTGGTTTTCTTAGATTTTGCCAATGCCTTTGGATCAGTGTCTTATGAGAGTCAGTAAACTGCTTTTTCGTCACAAGGCTGGTCAAAGCCCTGGTTCTGCCAAACTACACAGGCCGGTACATCATAATGACCACACCATTTTGCCACTGGCTTTTACCATCA
Organism: Vanacampus margaritifer; assembly: GCF_051991255.1. Taxonomy (NCBI): domain Eukaryota; kingdom Metazoa; phylum Chordata; class Actinopteri; order Syngnathiformes; family Syngnathidae; genus Vanacampus; species Vanacampus margaritifer. The sequence goes on along the minus strand of NC_135440.1, from coordinate 14,508,593 downwards.
CATTGAAGCTCAAAAGGCAAGCATCTTGTTGGATGGTGATAACGACAAAAACAACTAAGCCTCAAACGTCTGCTGGATAAACAACAGGGACACATCAATTCAGTTTGAATGTAGATTAGACCCAGTAAATCTGGCAGTATCTCCAGTACCAGTAACACCACAAATCCTGGAGTAGTCCATCAACAGCCCTAGTTATTAGTACAGCGCAGACCTGACTCACATTGAACAAACTGAGGCAGGATACTATCAACGGTCATAAGAAGATCCACCACATCACTGCTCTCCCAGAAAAACTGAAGCTTTGGCGCTTCCAGTTTGGACTGCCTTTGTTGAGGGTGTCTTGTGAGGACGGCTAAAACACCCAACCCAGTCTAGTTTTGAATTTAGTAGACACAGCAACATAGAGTAACAACATGCCAATTCTTCTTTCCTAAAAACTTGCAGGTAAGAAGGGAGAAGAAAGTAGTATGAAGGTCATGCAGGTGGGATTAAATTGTCTACCCCATTTGAGAAGGACATGAAGGGGGCTCTGCTAGGTTTCAACTCAGGTGGGGCGGGGGTTACTTGTATGAGCTAACCAAAAGCAATGTCACCAGGTCAGGGTTCCTTTGAAAGGTTACCGAGTCAAAAGCTTTTGATTCTTGAACACGCCAATTGAGTTGCCAGAGCATGGTACATGAAGTCATTTGGAGGAAAACCATACTGGAGGCTAAATGTCACCAGTGGAGGTGAGCAATTGCAGGATGAAAACATGTGTGGCACTCATTTGCTCAAATGTGTAGTAGTTTCTCAAGTAGCAAGTCAATCACAATACACAACAATGAAATACATGTAGGTACCGGTATGGGAATTAACCAACACCCAGGAAACACACACAGTACAAGTAAAGAAATTATGTGTATGCATGTTTAAGAGCAGTATGGGAACACTCTCGCAATCTGCACCTCTCTTACAAAGCTTGTTCACTGTACATGTGTCAGTCATATCTGTTTTTGCTCCCACACATTTCCTCTATTATACCCTCGAGATTGCATCTCTGTCTTTTCATCTGCTCCCGTTCATCATTCCGAGAAAGGAAAATTACTGCTCCCATAATAAGCAGCATGCATGTTTATGCAGACGACGGGCAACAGGAAAGGTCCGGCCTCTCTGGAAGAGCCAAGCCTTTAGAACATGGCCAGACGACACAATACAGTGCATCATATCCAACGACAGCTTCCAGCAACACGTTATGACAGTCACGCCTGGGCTTTCACTTATTTCTCACCAAATGGTCAAAGCAGCAAGGACAGGATTCTGTTGCACGGGGCAAGGCACTTGACTGACAACATTGTTCCTCTGTCAAAAATGGTTGAGAAAGTGTATGAAAGTGTGAAAACTATAAGGTCAATTCACAATGAAAAATAAAAATGCCCACCAATAGTAAATAATGTCACAAAAGATATATTTCAAATCCAAACAACCAACTACAAGCTTTCCCCTTGGACGTAATCCCCCTGGAGTCTAAAGCACTTTCCCAGCCATCTTTGCCATGCCTTAATGCACTTCTGGAAGGATTTGTCCGGGATCCACTGCAGCGCTGTCATCATGACCATCTTGATGTCGTCTAAATCTTCAAAACGAGTCCCCTTGATGATTCCCTTGAGCATAGGAAAAAATTCCACAGAGCCAAGTTGGGTAAGTAGAGAGGTTGCTCCAGTATGGCAATGTTCTTCTCGGCAAGGAACTGTCGGATTCTTAAGGCATTGCGAGTAAGTCGCATTGTCAACGTCAGAGTTGTCCTGACACAACTCTTGCCGTTTATTGTGCAGTGAACAAAGCAAACACTGCCAGATCTCTTTGTAGATGTGCTGGTTGATTGTCTGGCCTACACCAGAGGTGGGCATCGAGGGCCGGAGTCCTGCAGGTTTTGCGTGTTGCCCTTCTCCAACACAGCTGATGTATGATCAGCTCATCAGCAAGCTCTGCATAAGCCTGATAACGATCCTGTTGATTGGAATCAGCTTGTGTTGGAAGTGAGAAACCTACAAAACCTGCAGGACTCCGGCCCTCGAGGACCGAGATTGCCCACCTCTGGCCTACACTGAAGTAAAACACTAGTTTGGTTTTAAAATCTACCTTTAGAGACGCTACTCCTGAAGCTTTTCTGACACACATTGCATGTCCAAATATATGCAAAAAAGTAAGTATGATCATGACCATACAACTGGAAATGGAATCAATGCAACAAAGCAAAGTATTACACAACAGTTTGAATCTTCTTAACATTTCCATTCTTAAATATTAGGGAAAAAAATTGACAATAAATTGTAGGTTGCCCAGAGTCCGAGAAGGGATTGTGCTGGACATTTGCGATTATTTGCCTGTTTTAAAACAGAGCAAATCAGTACTCTAGTAAATGCAGTATAATATTTTGTGTGCCACAGAAGCTCTATACTCCCAACAAAAACGGTGTTGTGTTTCAGGTGCTCTTGTAGACTGTTGGTGAGGTCACCACACAGTTTAATAGGCCGTGGGTTCACACATCTACCCCCTCTACAAGGAGGTTCGACTTATAGCCTTGTAACCACCATGTCATGAAAGAGAGCAAACCTCCTAACTGTAGTACTGAAGACACAAACGCAAGAGCAAAAAAAGACGAGATAAAGCACAAAAAAAAACATGAGCATGACTTATCTGGTATACAATTGGACTGCCAACTCTCAAAGCTATAGCATGTAGCTATAGCACTGTACAACATAATACAGCATGTAATGACTTATGTTCGTCTGAGTAGGCTATCCAAGTGTTACATGCAGCATTACCCCTTATGCTCACTGACTTTAAAAGGTTTAAGGGAAAGTTACCCCACATTCCTGTAGATTAAAAATGTCAAGCTTAGTTCCTAAGTGTGCTTCGTCATAAAAACAGTGCAGAGGTAGAAATAGCAGAGTTGGTGTCAGTAAAAACATAGATCATGCTGAAAATTGTCCACAGAGACCGTTTCACAGAAAGATAATTGCTTCAAGTTGGCTGTAATTGGTTTGTCTGTCTGATTCTGCTCCCAGGTCTTTTTTATTTTTTAAATTTTATTTTATTTAATTGACCAACTTAATGGAGCTTTGCTCTTACAGCAAATGCTAAAAATCTCATTAATAAACAATTTCTGGTAGTTTTACTGTTAAAAAATAAAATAAAAATTAATGAAACATTTTAAACCTTCTGGAAAGAATTTCATTAAAGAAAAAGTCTGCATTGATTTCTAACGGACTGTAGTTTGAAAGATGTAAAAAGTCAGCTACCATTTATATCAGAGGAAAGAAGCAAAATAACTGAGCATACAGATACTAATGTTGAACACTCTTGAGGTTATACAATTAAAGTTACATTAAACTCGAACTGACAGACTGCATAGCCCATGAGATTATTTATACATATGATTATTGAAAATTAAGAAAGTGTAAAAAATAAATAAATAAAAATCATCATTTACCACCAAGACATTTATAATACATTTATTTTTAAACTTACTATATAGTGCAAAAAATGAATTGACACTATTTAAAAACTGTGTGTACCCTGTGCAGTAAATTATTTTTTTTAGGATAGTAACAGCTCTGTAACAGATTACACCAATTTTATACAAATTATTTATTATTTTCAATGGCCTTAAATCAATCTGATTACACCAATTTTATACAAATGATTTATTATTTTCAATGGCCTTAAATCAATCTGTGGGTTGGTCATCATGTGCTATTTTAGAGGCTCTCCTTTGTCACAAGTAAGCACCATAAACTTAATTTAAGTGTTATTCCCCTTTGTCTCAAGTATGCAGCATAAACTCAATTTAAGTGTTGATCACCCATGGATGGAAGAATGACTAGCTCTAATGAGGCTTTAATTACACCGGTGTATTAGTGACCTTGCAGCATGGCTGAGCATAAACTAGCCCAACCAGATGACAAAAAGGCACCTCAGAAAGAGTGACCTCATTCCCATTTGCACTGATGGGGTGATGAAGGCATACAAGGTCCCCTCTGAGCCAGAACTGCAGGCCTCCAGCAAGTTAAATCCCAGCCTGGAAGCCCTCCGAGCCAGGTGTGAGGAGGCCCCAAGAAGGGACCGGACCCTGAAAGCACTAACTGGTCACAGACACCTTCAGGGCAACAAGAACTAAGCAGGGAAAAAGCAAGATGTGGGTGTAGATGGCTTTATTCCAGGGAGTGAAGTCTGGGAACCTGCTCTTGTAAATATATGCTCACGAGCTGCAAGTGTGAATACTTTTTCCATCTTCCAAGATAGTTTTATTGATTCATGAGGGAGCTTTCAAAGGCACTCCAGACAGAAAAGTTCAAGGCTGTCTTGCTTACCTTTTGAAAACTGGCTTTAACTTTAAAGACATCACAATAAAAAAAAAAGGAAAAAAAAGAGACAAACGGTCAGTGTTTCACCCTTAGCGGCCGTTTAAACTACACACAGAGATTAATCTAGAAAGCAGATAAAAAAGTGTGTTGTGGTTCGTTTACAAGACATCATCATTTTGGACATTTTGAAAACAGTTCTGAAAATAGATGTTTAAAAATGACATAGTGGTGGTTTCTTTCATCATCATACAATTCAGAGGGGTCTTCGAGGAGCCCTACTGACAGTTACACATTTCATTCAATCATCGAATGTACAGCAGCCATATTTTCACACAACTAGAAGCCACGCTTGTGTGCGCCCCTGCTCATGTTCTACTTGCCACGAAAGAAAGACGGACTATTCTGCGCTTAGTCAAGAGAAATAAGATGAGGAATTAAAATGGGTTAAAGGTTCTTGTGGGAGGGCGGCCGTGTTCAATTTCTTATACTGACTTTGAAACACTAGGAGGAGCGAATAAGTGATAAGGATGTTTTGATCAGACAAGGGAGTGAAATAATATGAGAAGTGGTCTTATGATTCATTACAAAGTGACACCAACTTCCCCCCTAATGTTGGAGGGTCCAAATAAAACCTCCTCCCACTCACATACAATTCAATCTGTGCGGTGAATGAGAAAAACATTACCGGGGCTAAGAGAAAGCAAGCAGGGGTCGTGTTCATGTTTATAACCCGCACATGGGGGGGCACCAGAGGTAACTTGTCACTGACATCCAGACAAGGTCAAATCTTAGAAAGGTTGCACATGGCTGCCATGACGCATTTTAAGGGAACAAACACAAAGGGGCCCAAGAATTAATATAGGTCAACTAAAGGATAACTCTGGTTTAAGGGATGCTCATTAAAGCACAAACGTGTTTGGCTGAAACAAGTTATTTTGTGAAGCATCCAGTTCGATTTGCAAAGATGTTTTCTTTTTTGGGAAAGGTCATATTCCAATGTTGCGCTTTCCATGGGAGTTACCATGAGAATGTATAGAAAAACTGTAATAACTAATGACAAACATTTATTTTTGCCATGTACAAATGAAATTCAACTGAGTGCATTTTTTGCTCAGTCTTGATTTAATGGTTGATTTATCATCTGATTTTAATTAAGAATATTAAAGAATTCCATATTTAATACATTTAAGTATAATTCTCATATATCACAATGGACAGCTTCCAACTTTCTGGAATTTTGCAATCCTTACTTGGATCACATAAAATAAAGCCAGCCTGTTACTATTGGCTCTGGCTTATCAAACAAATACAAGATACGTTAAAAAAAAAAAAAAAGGAGCCAAGGAAAAGATAAACACAATATAAAGGGGAGTGAATTTTATGATTTTAACAGGTTTTTATGAGCTACTTAAGCATGTGTGACCCTGATAGCAGGCAGTTACATGTCACTGACCTTGCAGCGGGTGAGTGAGTCCTCCACTATCTGGCCTGAAAGCATGTGGTCTCTCACCTTCTCTACCAGGGGACTGATAAATTAACCAGCCACTAGACTAGGCCTCAACCGTGCTTCATATATTTTTTTCACGTGAGAAGGTTATACAGCCGAGGTATCAGTTTACATAGTAAGCACGTGCTTCTGGACAGGTTTATGGAGAGACAAGTGTTTGGGGATTGATTGGTAAAGTCCTCCTTCAGACCCAAAGCCAAAGTGTGACAATGTAATAGAACACCGTGCGGTTCTGATGCTCACGTACCTCTGAGGATGTAATTCTGGTAGTTTTGGTCAGCTTCAGCACCCACTTTGATCAGACAAGTCAGTCCCTCGGCCACCACAAACTCATGCACCAGATCTTTGTCATCCTAAAGAGGAGATGAAGAAGAATAAAAAACGTAAAGGGCAATACTTACTCTCAGCTGAGTCTTTCAGCCAGCAGCAGTAATGGTGAGTCACTGCATCAGAGCGAGCGAGCATATGGAGGAAACACGTTTCAACAGCTTGTAGGAGCCCTCTCGTCTTTCAGTCACTAAATGCACATCGTGTGGCTAGAGGTGAGTGTTGGAATGTAAGTGGGAAATCTAACCTTTTAACTTCAAGCTCATGCTATTTAAGTTAACATTGGCTTGAGTGGTCGAGAAGCTAACCATCAAGTGCCCCCCCACGATCATAAATTAGTGCATTAAATTACAAAAATAGTGAAAATCTGAGGATTTTTATTCTATTCATCCAGAAGGACATTGGGACATCATCCCTGCCTTGCAACCATAGCAACAGTTTGGGGAGAAATGGAGGGGTGGACGTTTTTGTTTTCACTTTTCTTCTGGGCGTCAGATCCATCCATCCATCCATCCATTTTCTTGACCGCTTTTCCTCACAAGGGTCGCGGGGGTGCTGGAGCCTATCCCAGCTGGCTTCGGCAGTAGGCGGGGTACACCCTGAACTGGTTGCCAGCCAATCGCAGGGCACACAGAGACGAACAACCATACTCACAATCACACCTATGGACAATTTGGAGTGTTCAATTAACCTACCATGCATGTCTTTGGAATGTGGGAGGAAACCGGAGTACCCGGAGAAAACCCACGCAAGCTCGGGGAGAACATGCAAACTCCACCCAGGAAGGCCGAAGCCCGGACTCGATCTCACATCCTCTGCACTGGGAGGCGGTCGTGCTAACCAGTCAGCCACCGTGCCGCCGGCGTCAGATCCGTGGTTTGTAATAATTTCCGGAAGTCTAAAGAAACCTTTTCCGCCTTCCCCTCGACTATTACAGTCAACAAAGACACACGTACAAGGCATGATAATAAACGTCCTTCCTATTTTGCTCAACAATGACAAATGTTAGCGGTGCTTGACTACCAATGTGGCCACCGGCAGTGCATTCGGGGTAATCGGAAGTACTAGAAGCACTCTATACCTCAGCAAATATGCTCATGCTGTACCTCTCCTAAAAAGTGTGCGACCAAATCCTGTGGTGGTGCGAATACAATGCAATACAAAGTTAGTGTAGAGCCCTGAATACAAACAACGCAAAGTGAAATGTTAATCTAAAACTGTGTGACAAACACACAACATATTCAATGTATAAATCATATCGTTACTGTGGGGTGAAATCCTCACGTCTCCAATATCACTACTCAGGAAATACAAGAAAAGTCATATTTCTTGAGTTTCCAAACACATACATTATATTGCTATCATATCCTTTTGTACAGGAACATCAACACGACACCACCCCAAAATCTAAAGACGTAATATATATCGTAATACACAAAAAATATCACTAATTTACTACACTGTTATGGATTAAATCGGTAGGACAAACTGCATGCGCAACAACCCCTGACGGGACCAAAATGCTTTATTACTTCACAAAGCAAATGACTGTGCTTACATCATTTTAAACAAACTCTTTTTCAAAGGTTTTAACCATCAGTGATGTCATAAATAAAACAATGAGCTGACTATCACTATAATAAGTACAAAAAGAATCTGTAACCGCTTACCTTCATGGCTAACATACTTAAACTACTACTTAAACTAAACAGGCTTACTCAAATATATCTAACCTAGCTATGTTTACTTATTAAGGTTAGCGTGCAATGCGCGTCATCATGTACGTATCCTCCGCCATCTGGAGAGACGGAACAATTCACGGTGAACCGCTAATCAGCAGGAAGGAGCCCGCACATTTGTTTCAAAATCACGCAGGCAGCAAACCACACATTCGTTTTGAAATCAGCCCGTAAATATCCACGTCATCTTAAGTTGACTGTCTCATTGTCAATCAACTGTAACTCCAATGCTCCTTACATAGGCCATTATAACATATATAGCACTGACTGCTTGCCTTTGTTACTAAGCGTGTCACCGAATTACAATAATTTAAAGCTACTGAACGTAGAATATTGAATTTCGAATCACTACAGACACCTGTTGATGAAAAACAAAACTGCACATTCCCTTTTTCACATACACACCGAGCACATTATCCGCAGACAGGGCGTGGGAAATTCAAACCCGAATCCAGTCTGAAAACTATTGGCCAGATGCTTGCAGGGGTACCCATTGTGAACAGCTAAGGTGTTAATCTAGTAATTAGAAGACATTTCAGTCATAAATGATCAAATAAAAAGGCTACTGTAAAGATATTTTGGGAGGAAAAAAGTTCCATATTGCAGCGTTAAGACCAAAAGTAGCAAAACTTTAATCCACTAATAGAAACAATAACAATATAACTATATTAAATCTTGTCTGTACAAAAATAATACATACAAGAGGAAAAACAGAATCACAAGTGTTACTAGTAAGAGCAACAAAGCATGATGGGAAAGCTTCCTACCATTACCGTTGCTCTCTTCAAGTTAGCGTCAGTCAGCTCAGTAGTGCACCAGAATTCGTGAGAACACGTTTTAAAACAAGAGTACTAACAGGAAGTACAGTGTTAGCTTAATCTTGCTGGTTTAACTTCATTTGGTAAGTGTACAATGTCTTATCCCATTTAATGTACATTTGCTTATTGGTTTCTTTTTGTCCTTTTTTTTGCCCATTTTATGTTCACATACATGTTCAAATAAACAATGATCGTGCTCTTGTAAGAGCATTTAATTGTAAATGGCATTTTTGATCAAATGCAATATGAATATCGATGGAGGGAATTGCTAATCTATTTTACATTGATATACAAACTGTAAAATTGTGTATGTTCATTAAAACGTGAACTAAAGTGGGCCAGTCTGAGCCCTGAAACTCAAGGGCTAAATATGAGCCACAGTCCGGCCCTGTACGTAGCCGCCATTTTGTAGGCGACGGGACCAGTTGTTTTTGACTTGCAAAGAAATGTGACAAATTCACACCCAGTAAATAGCAAGACCTTTGTTCACATTCACTGTAGCTTCCAGAATTATGACGATGATGTCGTGATGACGCGGTGCAGGAGTCCGATTGTCTATAAGCACCCAGATTTCAATTTTTAGGTGACATAATGCTGCATGAAGTGGCGTATACTGTATTAATGACACCTCTCGGACAGATCAAATGTCCATGTGGGAATATTTTTTTTTTGATGGTTTGATGTAAATAAATGATTGCTAAATGTTCAAACTTCATGAAGGATAGTCAGTAACAGAATAAGAGACACCGGTGTTTCAATTAAAATAGAAAGTGTTGAAATTAATAGAGCAAGAGAAACCAAGTTTTTGGGTGTTATTGTGGATGACATTTTGTGTTGTAAATCACGTATACAGTACACAAAGGTAAAAATAGGGAAAAAAAACAATCGCTCTGTTAAATAAAGTAGAGATATCACTGGATAACAAAACACTGTACAGTATTTACATTACATTTAAAATAACATCTGACCTACTGCTTTGTATGGGGAAATATGCCTGCAAAACATGTACTCAGTCATATTTTATAAAAACAAACAAAAAAAGCCAGTAAAGTAGAAAAGTAGAATGCCATTTTAAGATCCAACAAATCCATTATTTCTTAAAATTGTTGACATTTCGTGAATGAGTAGATTTTAGTATTCTGCAAATTATGCTAAATGCTCACAAAAAAACGAAGGACTCTGTTAAAAGGACTCTGTTGTCCTGGCAATTTTACCCCCAATGATAAAACCACCTGCGACTCTCACCTGTCAGTAACATTGTTATTTAAAGCCGAGCTGGAGCATGTTCTGATAAAGGCCAGCATTCAGATGGGAACATGGAAGACAGCAGCCCCCCAACACTGTGGGGCCATCAAGACTCCTTCTCTACCCTGGAGGGGGTTAAACTGCTTCCATAACAGCTTTACCATAGACACTTTATTGTTACTACCAGTGTGGAAGTAGAAGAAAGCAGCTGCAAAAAGGGTGAGTTACCTGAAAGATTTGCTTGAGGGAAAAGAGGGCTCTTCTCAGCTCCCTTCCAGTGGAGTTGTAGAGTTTTTCTGCATGAAGAGCAAAAGAGATAAATCAGTCACACATGTGGACAAAGGAACCCTCCTATAATGTTGTCACAAAGCAAATGGTGACTAAATAAGACAAATTTGTTTTATCCTACCCTAAATGAGCCGCCTATGAACTGTGGTTTAAGTGTACACTGTGTGCCACGAATAACAAATAACTCCATTGTCTCCGGCGATTCTCAAATCGCAGCAATTATTCCTGAGTAGCTAAATGTGAAAAATATGCTGCGAGACAAAAAGTCGGCACAAAAGAAGAGCAGACGCCACATCTGTGCAGAGTTAGCGAGCACTTTCCTGCTGACAGTGCTGAATCTGCAGCTTGCGATTATGCAAAATCATGGCAGAAACACCACAATGGCTAAGAAACAAGCTTCCCGTTAATCAGTTGTGGAAACATGCTGAAAACCGTGTGGGTCCTTCTAATGGTCGTGAACATTTCCTGCAACAACTTTTGGTCATCTGTCACCCTGCAAGCAGCCTGCACTGCTGCCAGAGAGTGGCAGTGTTGAGCACTTTGTGAGACGTTCCATCTCTGACTCAGCAGAAGCTGCTGGCTGCAAATACAGCAACTAACAGCCTAATGCAGTGGTTACTCTCCCTCTTCTTGTCTATTTAGTATTTTTTCATACATAATAGATGCACAATTTTGGTGTATGTATTGGACAGGTGCACTTAAAAACATAATGACTGTCAGCAAGGACGAGACAGGCTGTCTCCTTTTTTCCTCTATAAGACATGCTTAAATGCTGCATTGCAGAAAAACACACGTACAAATATACACACCCTAGTGCATATGAGCAACTCTTCTTTACAAACAGCTGCTGCTAATCCCATTCTAAAGTGTGAGAAACACACACCGATTGGTGCATACGCTTGGGATTCTTAGCAAAAGGTTCCCATTCATTATTGTTGCTGGCCATGGCAGCGAGTGAGTAAATCCCTTTAGCGGATGAAGAGAAGGAGAAAGAGAGAGGATGTATGTTGGCTGCCAGTTCTGTGGGCACAACACAGCCTCCTTCCAGACAGAATAAGCGGGCTGGGTCTGATGTCTTTAGGGTGCCTTTCCAATGACACACAGCATTTTCCCACTGAGTGCGTAGGCTCACTGATGCAACAATCGTGCAACATCATACCACTACATACTTTGTAAAAAGATGACATAATGTAAACAGGAAGATCTTTAAAATGTACATCCTCATTACCCCTCAGAGGACAACTGTTGTTATGATCTCTGCAGACTCTCTTCCCCTTTTGGTCAATATTGCGAGGCTAATGGCGGTGGTAGTCGAGTGTGCTCTACTGCGTGTCATTCTAGCACTTGTGGGCCATTGGGGCCGACGAGGCCTTCGACTGATCTTCATTTAAAACAAAAAATGATTACTCGCATTATTTGTTCCATTAAATTGTATTAATTTAGTGTACTCTCTTCAATTCGTATAGCATTTCTCTTCACCGCAATTTCACACATATGTGTATGTTGGATTTGTATGTATACAGCTATTTATTTATTTATTAATTATATATTCATTCATTTATTTACCTATTTATTTTTGGCCTAATGAGATTTCAGCCTCAATGTGCCCCATGTCAATCTAATCTGCTCAGGCCCGAGCAAGCAGTGCTGGCCGATATAACTTAACACTAAATTAGCAATGGCACTGTTACCTTAACCAATCAAATTGATTGATAGATGGCCCACAACAACATCAGCATTTTTTTGTCCTGTGACTGATTGGTCAGAGCAAACCAAGACAGTTCCAATAATCAGCATCTCTGTGAAATGTGATCGGCTTTATTTATTTATTTACGATGTCACGTTAGTAGTTAAATATTGATTGTGAACTTTGCCAGTTTGTTTGTGGTTTTTTTAGGCCTCCACATTATCAGTGTGATATACAGTATTTCTTCTTGAAAGGCCAGATTTATATTATAAAAAATCATGCAATGTGCGGATAGTCCATAAGAAAGTAGCAAATAGCTCACGAAAAAAGCAGGCTTTTCAATGAGGCTGCAAGGTTGCCATGAAGGAATGAGACAATTGTTTACATTCTTTTTGTGAAACAACAATAGGAGAAGTTACTGGGTTGATGCAATGTAAAATAAGTTTTTATAAAGCTGCCTTAATAAAAAGTATGTATCACATTTAAAATGACAGGTATGTAAGGTCAATTTATGCTTACTGACTTACTTATTAACAAATCCGAGAAGTAAAACAATCTGTTTTGTGTCCATGTTTTTGTTTTTAGGTCACAAAAGAATGCTGCATTGAAGACACTTTTGGAGCTCCCACGATCTGAGGAAGGATGGCCTTCATCATTTCCCAACGTTGGAAACCAGACATTAATGCAAACACTGCACAAGCCACTTCACACTTGTCGACTGTAAGAAATACAAAGTGCGTCCTTGCCTAAACAAAGAAAAAACATTTTTTTTCCATACTGCAATGCCCTGTTCCAGATACATTGGTGAATTTCTTTTTTTTTTTCTGGGAGAATTTCTTAATACAGTACTCAGACGGAATATGAATGAATGAATGTTATTTTTAATATTTGCTAGACATAGGCTAGGGATGTTTGTGTGTTATGTTGTTTTTAGAAGTAAGTCAAATCTGGAAAAAATATTTGTGCACATGTGTTTTATGTTTAGGACCAATAAAGTGTACAATTTCAAAGCAATGTTCTGTCAATTATCTAATGGTTGAGGATTTACGCACTTTAGAGGTGTTTAAGTCGGGTAAGTCCCCACTGAAGGCACAGGCACCCAATTCACATCTTAAGTCTAGACACAACATTCTAGAACAGTATATTGTTTAACATTGAACAAGATGATTGATTAAAGCGCTGCTAGCTAATGTTACCTGGGCTAACTTAATAGCTAGCGCTAGTAGCTAAAGTTAGCCAAAAGAAAAGAAAAACAAGCATATCTTAAATAGCAAGTTAAATTAATGACCAAGCAAATGCTCAGGTAAATATAATGTAGCTAAGCACAATGATAAATGACTAGTGTGAAAATGAACAGAACCTCGCCAGCAAAATACACTTTGCGCAAACCTGTGCAGTTAATTACATGGTTGATGATGGTGGCAGTTTGACCCTGGAGCAAATTAATTCAATTAATCCCTCTGGGGATTTTGAAATCACAATAAATTGAAATCAATTAGTGTCACACAACAGATTGGGTTAGACTTTATAGGTTTCACTGTACAATTCACTGAAACGTCATGCCTACATTTTACTGTAAGAAATGGTTAAAGTGTGAACTGACATGAGACCATACGTGGTCGAGAGTCTTCAAATCAATGAACTTGCTTGCTGAAATGCAACACCTCAGACTGCAAACTGTTCTTGTCTACTTAACAATCTTTCCTTGATTCTGATTTATGATGGGATGGTATTATGTGGAAGCGAATCAGAGCTTAAAATGCTTTGCACATTCAGTGCCATACATGGTTGAACTAGCTAATGAGCAGGGCTAGTCTTTTATGGAAAATGTCACAGTCACATGCAACAGAATCCACAAATAATAAATCTGGAAGCTGTGGGGAAGCTGAGCAGCGGTGGCGATAAATGAGTTTTTAAATAGCAGAACGTGCCTGCGCCTACTTTTGGTTTTGCCGGCTACATTGTGTTAGCCGCATGGGTACAGTAAGCAAACCCATAATGATGGCATGTGCTAATCACAAATACTATATATTCTCTTTTGTGGTTTAAAAAAACAACTAAATATACACTATTAATGACAATTTTGGGGCGTCTTACATATACCCTTAAAAAAAAAAGTATGTTAATCTATCATATATTTCAATAAATTAAATCATAATTACAGCATAGCTGATGTACCTAGTGGTGAAGTTAATAAATTTCATCAAGCCCCCAGCCCTTTCAACATAAGGTGTCAGAAAGCAATACACTTTGAGGACATTTATTTATTTATTTTTAAATTGGGGGGGCATAGTAACATCTTCTTAACATCTGGTGAATCAATTCTGCCATCAAGATTTGGCCAATGGTAAAGTAGTTTGTTTTTTTAACTATAAGCTTCCCCTGGATGGCAAATGAATGCCCTTCTAGCAAATGCCAATGTCTCAAACGAAATGAAATGTCATCCCTGAGGTGGAAAGACAAAAGGAAAAAAAGCTTCCAATAGAACTTCTCCAAATGACAGCCCCGTGATTTTCCCTTTCACTCTAGTGTTTAAAGCTGGAACCTTTGACTGCTCTTCCTCACGTACATTGAATGTAAATCAGCCAACAAATAACTGACACCCATCCCTGCTTAACAAGTGACTGTGACCAGATCACAGCAAGACCCAATGACAGTGATGCATATGCACCTGGCTTGACATTGACTGGGCTTCAGTAAATCCAGAAGAATGTGAGTGCATGGTTGAGAGTTCCATCTTCCTGTAGCCATATACTCAAGACTTATTCTCTCCTTCTTAGCCCTTTATTCCGGATTGCAATAAAACTGTCAGAAAGTTATTCCTTCCCGACACTAAATAAGGCACATCTGCAGGAACAGACAGATCTTTTCCCTGTCCCCGTCCACGGTCCACCCTCTGATGAAGCGCTCAGAGGCCCATCTCTAATGAGAAATAGCTCAGTAGAGATTAGTTCCATACCGTTTGGCACGGATACACACCGAAGAGCAGGCGTTTTCTTAGCCAGGGACGAAACCACAGAGCTTATTCATTCAGAGAAAAAAAATGTCTCAGGACCTCAACCATAACAGTCATGTTTACCTGAAACCGGCTGAGACTTCCAACTTAATAGCTTACTGCATTTGTCAGGGCTTTTCTTATTGTACCAATGCAAATCTTGGAATAAGAACCCAAATAAATCTAAAGTGATAACATATGTTTAAAGCAGTCAATATCATTCTGGCTTCATTCTTTGTATGACTGTGCTTAAACCATAATTGAGCTGCATAATAAGCCTGAATCATTCACAGCTTGATGATTTATGCAATACATATTTTGATTTAATAATAGGTCGAGTCTAATTATATTTTATGAGTAAATCCTCATACCACAAAATAGGATTCACTGTATTAGAAAGAGGGGAAAAAACTGGCTGTTCTTATATTCATTTTGAGTCACAGCTCAATTGCATCTGTTCAAAGAAAGTTTCAAAAAATAAAATAGGTGACTATGGCTATTCAGGCTTGATGCAGTCAAAAGACCCCAATTCATTGGTCCAGGCAATGCTGCAGGCAGTATGGCAAAGCAAATTGTGGTTAAAAATGCAGATTAAACAATACAGCGCAGAAAGATGGTCTCTACCTGTCTTATTGTAAACTTTCATGCGATATGAAAACACAATGTTAAATAATTCGTTACATTACAGTTGGCGTTCATTATGCAGGCCTTGTCATCCCCCATTTAGCCGTTTTGTTCTTGAGGGCTGTGTTGCTTTTACTGCTAACTGACTAACATAACATGCAAGCACTGAGGGTTGGGTTGCTTTTGGAATAGCCAGGGGAAATAAAATCCTCCATCTGTGTGATTATTTCTAAGAAGTTTTATTACAGCCACGGCAACATCAATAAACTTTTCTCTGGCTTCACTTTTAATCTAAAGCAAAGATGGATCGCAACAAACGACAATGGTGAATTCTTTATTGGAAGAGGAGGTTGACCACTGATTAAAAGTGAGAAAAGTAAATTGAAATGGAAAAACTTAGGAGAAAAATACCTTTGACCCCAGCAACATCAAACATGTAGGATGGAAAATGCTTAAAAATCCATAAGGTTCTGCCTCTAACACTGAAATAAAAAATAGATGATGGGTATTGAAATAGTCCTTTGAAGAAATCGATGTAAATCTGTGGTACAATGCCTAATTGGAGTCAGTACTATTATGCTTGTTTCTCCTCAGCATGGTAATGCAAATTCAGGTACAACTAATTACTCTTCCTAGTAGTACCTGGTCATTTGTGTACCAAGCAGATATCATTTGTGTAATGTAAGCAACAGCTGCCCACGTAATTGGAACACATGACAAAAAATGGACACATTCTCAAGTAATGTCACAATAAAAATCATTTAAAAAAAAATGGTTGAGTATTGGTGACAACTCTATTTGTAAGTATTATAGGCTATTGCACATTTCCACTTTTCTGCATCGGTCTGTTTCCTCACTGCCCTCAGTGTCTTTTTTAATAAAATCAAGGCAGGAATACAAGAAACCTCATTTACGCCCATTGTTGTTAATTTAGCATGTCTCATTCTGATATTTGAATAAAACCTGGATTTCACAGTTTGCTGCAACTACTGCTTTGTCGGGGAAAACATTCCAAAATCTTGTAGGACAATAAAGGTTACAAGCTACCTGGTGGAGACCACCAGAACTATACTGTAAATAAGAAAACAAGTTGCAAATAGTTAGAATTTCAGTATTTGTCAGTATAGATGAACAGTCTACAGGACAAATGAATACATAGCCACATTCCTGTTGGTTTGAAGTGTTGGTAAAAATTCAGTTTTCCAGACTATAAAGAAAGAAAGAAAAAAAATATCGATAAAATCAGGTTTTATGACTTTCCGACATTGACGTTGCGCGTGCTACTCGCCAGGAATTACCCCCTTCTGCCTGACAGGAGGTGAAAGAAGGGTCAATAAAAGCAGATTATAGCACTCAGGTGGAAATTTGTTGGCAGCAATTCAGGTAAGACTGAGCTCACATTCAGTGTTTGGCTTTTGGCGGCAAGTAAAACTTGGATTAAGACAATGTCTGCACCAATAGGCACTTTCTCACTCACACATATTAAGACTGCTCAAAATGTGCGCAAATGAATAAAGACAATCATTAATTTGTTCCTGTTGCCTGGAAATGCTTTGGATGTTATGATGAAAGCCATGTGGTGATGATGGTTTAGATTAGAGAAAACTGAGTCTGGCCACACAGACTGAAGAAGCCTCTGTCACTGAAAGCCATAGGAAGGCCTCACAAGACACACAGGGCGTGAAAGTCGAAGCACACAAAAAGCAGAGACATGGAGGAGAGTTGAAAACTCCAAACAAGTAATAAACCGGCACATAATCTAATCATAAGCACACCGCAAGCAGACATTGCAAGGATTACTGTTTAGAAGATATTCTTACAAAGATAGAAATGTACAAATAAACCACTGCAATTTCTTCTAATTCTATTTCCCCCACAGGTGTGGTATAGCTGCATTTCCTCAACACATCATGTGGAGGGGGCATGGTGTCTGCAATCTCATGGGAGCAGGGCACACGTGAGTTTGTGTTTCTGAGCTGCGACACCCGATCCTGCCCGGCCCATTTGATGCAAAGACATACCACAGCCAAGTTCATATAAACATAAAACCTGCCCCACAGAGCTCAACAGCACCCATTGTGCCCGAGTGGAAATTGGATTGTGGTGTTTATTGACGTGTTTACATACGACATGTGGTCAAAGTTGAGCTTTTTGTCAGTCACGATAATTCTACTTGAAGGAAGCGGTGACATTTATCTTAGGAGTATCTCAGACTTCTGCTCTTTTTCTTCAAAGAGTCTTTATTAGGGGGTTGCTGGTGCTTGACGGGCATGGCATGTTAAAGCTCTATTGCTTTATCCGTGTAATATGTACGTTAACCACACATCAAAATGCTATCAGATGCTGTCAGATTGACTCAATAGATGAAACCCTTAGTTGGTTCTTCACAGGCAAAACTTTCTTTAGGACCTGCCTGCCTAATGAGTCATTCCTTACCAGGTGACCCACACTCCCCCTTCCCCTTGAGTACTCCCACCCTTTTTCTTTCCTCTGTTTTTATTTTATGTAGCCCACTGCCCTCTATTCACCTCCTCAGCAGGGTTTCCCTGCACTAAGCACCACTGACACAGATACTGACTAAAGGCATGCAAGCATTCATTCAGCGCACCAGACAAAAGCCTGACACACATACAAACTAGCGGATCAACGTTCCAGGCTGGTCCGATTGGGGGTGGTGGCCGTCTGTCAGGTCCAGCTGCACCGCAGCTAAATCAAATCATCTAATGCGTTAAAAAGTTGTGGTAACCTAACCACCTCCAGATGATAGTCGTGAACTTTATTTCTGTAACTGTGTCAGTTAAACTACAAGTTCATTGAAGCCAACTGATTTTCGTATTGGGCAGAAATAGCAGATTCTCTCTATTTTCCTTTTTAACCAATGAAAGAGGCCGACAAAACCAAGTGAGTTACTGGAGTTTCATTTTAAAATCACAACAATTAAAAATGTTCATTTCACTTAGTGAAGTTTATTTCCCCCTCAAGGTTGTGGGGGAAAAAATGGCCAAAAACCAGTGATGGGAAAATGAAGCTTCATGAAGCACTTGCGATAATATTTTACTACTGTAGATGGTGGTCTTGATTTAAATTTAAAGGCCAGTGCAATGGAAATTGGTGAAACTTCCAGTACATCTTTACACCAAGAGTGGCATCTAGAGGAGTCAAAAAATATCACAAGTGCTTCATGAAGCTTCATTCGTCCATCACTACCAAAAACTAGTCACTCGCTCCTCTTGGCTGCCTGTCTGACTGTCTTGGCTCTCTACAAATGTCAACCACCTGACACAAAAGGGAAGCCACCACTGCAGACCATCCAATGGACACATGTGACTTTGCATCCTCATTCTATACACAGTATTCTTTTGGATTCCAGCTGTTACGATCAAGTCTGTTTCACATAATCAAAACTGTCAGAACTAAAATTATCCAAACCCCCAGAGTATCCAATTATCCAGTTATCATGCATTGTTGTGAGACATACTAAGTTGTCTCCTGCTTGCTCTGTGAAAGACAGTAAATACTTTCACAGTTGTTTTATTTGCTATCCTGAATTAAAATGGACAACAATTGAAGTATTTGCAATGATGACGCTTGTTTGTAGAGTCCAAATTGCACCCAATTGTCAGTGGCTGTTTGTCCATCATCAGATGGGATAGGCTCAATTACAAGGGACTCTAATGAGGATGTTTCTGCATACAAGGTGTCTGGGGAGACGGGGAAGTCTGGATTAGACTGCCTTGTCTCGGTCTTGACCTCCAAAAGTCATGGTGTTGTCTCAGTCTTGATACTCTCAATATAGTCTTGGTCTCTGTTGGTGTGGTCTAGACTACAAAAGTACCAAACTCTTAACATTAACTATGAGTATACTAGTGGCATGTCAGCCATGTTTATAGTTTTTTAGGTTGTCATAAAATATACTGCAGTTTAAACATGATTTTTTTTAATCTTTTCCTACATTGCTGTCAGTTCTTACGAGAACATGTACGAGAACAAGCAATGCATACAAACTATGCATTGCCCAAAAAGAAACACTGAAGAAAAGACACCTGGAACCAGATGAACTGTGTTTTAGTCAGCATGAGCGCAAAATCTTAACGATGACACGTGCAATATCATCTGTACCTAAACACCAACGGAAAATTAAATACAACCCGTGCCAAAGTGAAGAACACCCACGCTTTACGTGTCGCAGGCCCTGTAGCGAATGTTAACATTGATATGTTCTCAGGTGCAATGTAATATCTCTTTTCTTGGCTGTGTGTAGTTAAAGTCATTAACTTTGATCCAGCGACCACTGACAACAGTCACCCAACAAGCCAGCTCATGACTTTGTTTTCATAGTGTGTAAACCTCCCCCTTTTGCATGTGGCTATGCAAGTCTTTACGGTGAAAGGTTTTGCAAATAATCCATGGAAGACATTCAGTGATAAATGAGCTTCATTAAAAATTCTCCGATGGTTAACCGCAGACGTAAAATGAAGCATTCATGTTATTCCGAGTGCATAATATGCGAGCTATCACTACAATCTTGGCCTTGCATGGGTGCCCTGTCATGTCACATTCCTTCGCCTTGGCACCGGCTTCGCTATGCTAAGCTGGTGTGAAGGGCTATGTGACTGCTGACAGGTGGCAGAGTCTGGGAAAGGGTCAGCTTAGCAGCTACCATAGACACCTTAAGAAAAAAGCTCTGTTGGCTTACAACAAGAATAGCTTACCGCAATTAAAGAGCTACAAAAGTCTTGCTTGGATTGACCTGCATTGTAAATATCCTACAAATGAAGACTTTTTGCCTCTTATTTTGTTTTGATAAGCATTGCTTCAATCAGAGTAATAGGAGAACTTTCCCGTCAACCTGCTCACCGAACTGGAACCATCTCAAGACTGACTTCTCATGACTGATGTGTTTTCTATTTTACCCCATGTAGATCATATTAGACATTTCCCCACTCCAGCTGGTGCTGCTAGATAAGGATTAAATATTTGCTTGGCAAGCCAATGATAATAATCCCACCCACACTGCCTCTTAACTATTTTGTTAAAACACGTTTGCCTGCTGCCTTCAAAAGGAAGAGGAGTGGGCTTATGCATTTGATTCTATCCAAGTAGATAGAATCCTATGGGCAGACTACAGTGCACAAAGAGGTCTGAAAGTAGAAATTTGGTCCCAATAGAAAAAAAAAAAAATCCTACCAACCACAGTAAATATATCATCACATTTGTCAAAAAATATCGGCAGCATTAAAAAGGGAAATTCGAGATCATGTACTTTTCTAGGTGTGGACACATACCTGCATCCTAACAAACATGTCTAAGCATTAAAGAGTAAAAATGGCAAGATTTTGGACAACCCCCATTAGGAGCCAGTCATGCATCCCAAGAGCGTGACATTGTAGAGGTGTGGAGGGATTGATCATAATGCTTAGAGCACCTGCAGTTAGTGATAAGGGGAAAAAAAGGTGTTCTGGCTCACAGCACTACAGACTCTGCCTTCTTTGGGCAAAACAGAATGTCATGATTTCTCCACATATTTAGACAAAGTCAATCACGGCATCAACATCTGAGATTTTGCCAAGATTATGGTCCAAAGCTGTGAAAAAGTATGTCAACAAAATACACTGCAATGTAAGACATTCATGGTATGTGGATGACAAATTGTGCTAACAACCTTTTTTTAATTTGTGTTTTTTTGTGTCTCTGACAGAGATAAGAAGTTCCTGGCAGCAATAGTAAGGACAGATAGGACTTACAACCTTGCACAAGACATTACAATTAGATATAATTCATTATCATTAACATTGCAAAAGTGATATTGGATGGCTATTGGATCAGCCTCTAGAGGACAGTTTTTTTTTTTATGAGTTAACAGGCTTAACTATCCCATCGAGGGGAAGGAAAAAGACATACAGACTTTGATCACTACTCCGCAGGGGGTAAGCTTTACACATGGCTGCAAGGATGGGAACACACGTAACAGAAATGGGAATCCTGCAGTTTTGTAAATCATTGAATTAAACAAAGTAGGCTGGATTATCACAATCTGAAAGTGTACAAGTATTTGCATTGCTTACAAATTAATGAATCATCTATTGCTCAGGAGGATGCATTGTAATGTGTTACGTAATAACAATTAGACAAATGAATGTTGAATGGCATTAAATCCATATAGCTCAGTGGAGTGAATATGTCCACCGAGACCAAACAATCAGCATCAAATCGTATGCTTTCATATATAATAATCCTCAATTTCATCATTGGCTGAGTTGACACCCAAAGTCTGCATTACCCCATGTAAAGAAAATGACATACAACCGATCCTAAACCCACAATAGATTTTGTTAATCACTGATTTTATCAGTTTACTACCTGTAGCTATGTCAGTGTTATGCCTTTTAGCGTAACTTTTGGGTTTCTCACAGCTGCAGCCAAACAAACAGGCCCCAATTTTGTCTGGAACCATACCAAGACCACTGAGAAGAGTTGGTTTGGACCATGCCCAACTTTGATTAGTGTGTTGACACCTGACCAAATCAACCATGCCAACAGGGAAAATAAGCAAATGTTCGATTTAAATGGACTAAACGGTGCAAGTGTGAAAGCCCTCAGATTCATGCATTATTCACTGGCAATTTAAGGAAAATGTGAAAATAATGTTTATGTGAGAGCACGCAGCTGCCCTGCATAATTACAGCATAACAAGTTCAGACAACTTGGGCCAAGCACACTGGCACCACATTCTGACTGGTCCATGTTTTTACATTTAGGTACTTCATTCTTGCAGTATCCCCACCCCTTTCCTTTCCACCCCTCCTTCTATTCCGTCTTGACCCTTTGCCAATTTCACCAAAATGTTTCAGGCACACCTGGTAGTGGTTGTGAGCAATACCAGTGCAATTTCTCAAGAGTGTTTCTGCAACAAAAAAAAAGAGGAAGACCTTGACGAAAAGGTGCTCTTACTATCCCATAAAAACTATTTTCTAAATTGAAAAGGTGATATCATAGTGAGGACATAGGCAAACAGGTTAATGCACAATCATAGAACAATCATCAAAATAGACACTGACATGACATTTTTAGTTTAAATTTCATACATCATGGCCTTCCAGCTCTGCTTTGAAAAGATATCTGGTTTGCTACACAGCTCCAACTCTGCAAATGGAATACAAAATAGCCAAGTAAATCACAAAAAAATATTCCTGGCCATCAGCAGTAGGGGGTATTAGTGCTTGTGCACTGATTGTATCGCTTACTTGCCCACTTGTCTGTCCTTACCAGACCTGCACCGCACCAGGATAGTACGGAAATATCAATTGTATTAGCCTGCCAACTCTTTGCTAAACATTTCCCCTTCTGTAGCAAAGCTCATTTTCAAATTAAGTGTCTTTAAACATGTATGGTAGCTTTCTTCTCAAACAGTTCAAGGAAAAATTACATTAAATAAAAAAACATGAAGCCACCTTTTGTGTCAAGATTTTCATAGGCGTGGGCAATGGTTCAGTATGTACTCGACTGTCGTGTTCGCTCTACAAAATATACATGAGTAAGATTTGTTTTGGTCTTATGTCTCCTTGTCAATGAGGGAGAATGAAATGATTGAAACCATCATATTGAAAGTTCTTGAAGTTGTTGAAAACTGTGTCAGAGTCACTTGATTCTGACTCGACCCAGATAAATGGAACTCTGGAAACACTTGACCGAGGCAGCTGGCTTCCATAAAGGCCTCAAAGCCGCCATTGCGCTCTTTGTAGAAGCCACAGGATTTAGCTAAACAGACAACACAATCTCTCTATGTTCTAAATATTACATGATTGGAACAAGAACGTTAGATAAGCAGCACAGACTATACCAAAACCATTACAGACTTACAAACACAAAATATGTTTGGACTGAGAACAATGGCAGCCTTCAAATGATCAGTGAGATTTGCATAATGCTAGCGCATGAGAGGCACAAAAGAGTACATTTTGCTCAATGACTTAAACAAACATTGAAACTTTGTTAATGGGATCCAGAGGTGGATACGGACATGTTTGTTTACATGTCAGGATAATGGACATGTTATTTTATTTGGTCTCATTCAAACGTTTTTGTTATGTTTGATCACAGGATCGGAGGATATAATTGCCAAATCTATCTATCACTGCTTTGCTACATTTTCCACGATTGACTAGCCAGGAAGTTGTAGAGAGCAGGTTTAAAATGAAAGAATGAGATACTTTGGATCAAGGCTCGGCTCAATTTTCAGACTACAGGGTGGTTTTAAAAGATTATGCTTTTTGAAAAAGAAAGTCCAATTCCTCTTTGGCAGAAATTGCATGATGTGGTTTGTTTGAGCTGTTTCTATGTCAGTTTGCGGCAAATTCTCACTTATCATTGTTGTACTTTTTTGTGCATATATTGTTTGTCTTTTTTTAAACCATATTTTTACACTTCTGTGAAGATTAAGAACATTAAGAGCTGTGCAAGACGAAGCATTAAAACTTCATCAAATCAGTAAGTCATTAGTGTTTTATTGCTTTCATGTCTTAATATGATCACTGTGGTTAACCTTTTTTTGTACACTTGTGTGACAGTTAAAGAGTGAAATAAAAAAAAAAGTTAAAATACAGTTCATTTAGACTCTGACACACGTTTCAATTTCCAATATTTCCTATGGGAACATTTACAGTATTTCATCACGTCACATCATGATGTTTAGTCATATATATATTTTTAATCTGTTTTTATAGGTGTAATAAAAACAGCCTTTACAAACATCAAAATGAAGGCGGCCGTAAATGTGGGGGCCTGCGTAATATTACCTGGGAAAATAATGACTATGCACAGCTCTGCTCCTGAATTTAATGGTTTCCTCCATGCTTGACCGGATCCACTCCTCCACCTTGTTTCATTAAAACCGACCTGGTTCTTTTAGAGCAAACAACAACCTGATAGATATACTACCCCTTTAAAAATAATTTGTGAAGAAGTGGAGTAGGTTGGCTCAGGCAAATGGACTACAAATCTATTAGCAATTATTAACTTAGCCATCAAGAGACCCAGAAAGCACTGGTGTAGTTTTCCCACTTGAAGAGGTTTCTGCCACTGGATACTTTCCACTTCGGAAAGTGACCTTTGACTCCCTGATATCAACAGCTCCTAGAGCCTCACTGCTTCATCATGTGCTAATTGTCCCTTTAGAAAAATATACTGTGTTTTCGGATCTGTAGGGGGCAACTCACTGCTCACAAAACCAGTTCGATAGCTTGTCATTTGTGACTGATGAGTTCATCTTTGTGGAGATGCTGCATAGTGTGTGAGATTGTAATCTAACCCAAAGACCGACTGACTGATTAGCACAACAAAACAACAGTATTTACAGTAATGATGGCCATACTCGTGCAAAAAAAAAATATCAGCCAATATTGTTGTGGTGAAAGTTGGTTCTTCTACTTTCTTTTGTTCTGAACACTACAAATGCTTGATTTTAACATTGTGATTTATCTTTTGGTGAGACAGCCAAGGAATTTCCCGAGACATCACACCAAATGTTAAATCCAGAGAATGTCGGGATTGTACTTTGAGATTTATATCTTGATTTGGTGCTCCACACTGGGCTGATAATTTAATATAGGTAAAGTGTGCTGGACAGACACTTTCAGCAATAAATCCTGGCAGATGACTGGGCTCTCTGATTTATTTGTGCTTTATTTAGAAAACTCACATATTTATAATCTGTCCTGAATTTGGAAACAGGTGAATATTCCTCACACTGTTGGTTTTAAATTCAAAATATGTATTTGAGCTTTGGGGTTTTGCATATAATTTATGTATAGTGTCAAAACAATCATCTGGAGGAAGCATGATGTATTATGTCGAGATTCCTAACTCAACTTGCCATACAGTATCTCCTTGGTTAACCTCTGACCTCCATCATGTTTTCTTTATTTATCCTCTCAGCTAATGTTAACACAGCCACAAAGTATCTCTTTATAAATGAGCTTTCCCAAAACAAGCATTTACACAAATTTAAAGAAAACTGTCTCCCTTGCGATGTGAATGATTGCAATGGAACGACCAGTTGATGCAGGCTTTGTGGGAGAGTAAGTTTGTACTAGAGCATTTTGTTTAGTTGTTCAATAGTAAGGGGGGTGGGGACGTAAGGGCTGCATGTGTGTGATGTGTGTGTGACAGGCCGCTGTGATCCGCTCTGTCACACTGGCCAACGAGTCGTCAACTGATGCATTTTGGATTGGCCCACTCTGGCCTTGTTTTGTTTTAGAAACTTCTCAAAATATGACTTCAGGTCATAAGATGAAAAACAAATGGAGTTAGGATGCCGGTGCTAGACGGCAAGGAGTGCTCTCCAAAGCTAGAGGCGATCCATATCATTCTGTTTGACAGTGAGGTCACTGAGTCCTTCCGTGTTTATCCAAACTGCCAAGCAAAGAGTTGCCGCAGGTAAAAGTCTGCTCTTTGCACCTCAAAATCTCTTCTTTATTCACAAGGAATATACACTACTGTATATTTGCTGTTACACGGTAATATGCAAATTTTAGGCCTTTCACTTCTGCTCTCCAAGTCCACACTATCCATTGTTAAACTGGATTACATCTACTACCACTTGTTTCTTTCACATTTGCACAATGAAGCCCAATGTTGCTTCATGTTAGGCCGATATCTTACTGCCCACCCTTGAGGGAATAGAAACCAGTTAAAATAAACCCAGAACATTTGTCTGGCTAATCACGTTGTAGTTAATGACCATTGTGGCTAACTATTAAAAATAGACAATGCATGGCAACAGTCATCTCTAAATAATAATAATATGTATTTATTAAGATTATACTGCTTAGAAGTCTCGCAAGACTACTCGACTTGGATCAGGAGAAAATGAAAGCCTTTTGAGTCCTTGTTGTGGACAGAAACCAAAATATGTGCATCCCAGCAATTTGAGACCGCAAAGGCAGAACAAACAAACAGCAAACGGCGTATAAAATATACTGGCATCATATCCAATTACAGCTAACTGACACATTCAGACCACGAATAAATTCTTTTTCAGCTGAGTTTGAAGGACTTGATATGTAACAATTTTAACCGTCAATCTTGAGTTGGACGCCACTAACAATTCCACAAATCATGTCACGTGACATTAAAGCAGTAAAAGCAACAAAAATATCTTTCTTTTGATTTATACCTTGCCCCAATATTTTGTATTGTATGGACATTAACCCCTTTTCTCTTTAAAGCTCACTATAAGACAAAAAGGATAATGTTGCTTAATGTCTGCAAATCGTGATCAATCATTGCTAAAAAACTACAATCTGTTTTAATGAATAACTTAATACTAAACATGCAAGTAATGAAAAGCATATGAAGAATAAATATAGTGTCACAGGACAGACATTATGGCATTGCAGCAAACACAGGGTACTCCTAAAAAATTTAATTGATAATGTGAAAATGTTATATATTTTGCCATTAAAGAAACAGCCACTATATGGCTTACAGCCATGTTGCAAATTGGTGAGTATGGGAAACATTAAGAAAATATGGTGTGATAAATTATTATCACACCTTCCTACGCATTGCTGTGCCAGCTATTATGCGTGTGGTGAGCATTGCGTTGTAGTGTAGCCGCCACGCTATATAAGGCGTTTTTACAGGACTAAGTGCACCTTTTGATGCATTGTTCCCTTGGAGCATGCGGAGATGGCAAAACCCCCAAATCAACAGCTACACGAATTCAAGGGTGGCTTTATGATCATCTGAGTGAATTCCAACACCTTCATGGTCATATCTCATCATTTGCATGTCTCATTACTTATGTCAAAGAGCAAAAGGTTTGACGGAAAGAAAAACCTCCAGTACAATATTATTATTTTCTTTCATATGATTTATTATTCTGATTCCGTATCACTTCAGACAAGGAAGCAAACCAAATGAGTAATGGGGTTGAGAGATGTCTATGTTGGGTATGTTTTAAATCAGTGGTCATCTATACAGAGCCCAGGAGACATGAAAGACCAAAACACAGAGGCTGGCTCCAGAAAAAAAAAAATCTATCCATTCATTGTATATGGTGCTTGTTCTCATCAGAGTCATTGTGGAGTTTATCCCAGATGAGTTTGGGCAAGGGTACAAACTTGGACTGGTTACCAACCAATCAAAGATCAATCATCGGAGCCGCTGCCACAAACGCTCAACATCATGCAAATTTCACAACTAAAATGCAAAAAGGCTTTTTAGGGAAAAGGTTGGTACTGCTTACCTGAAGACTTTTATTGCTAAAATAATGGACAGTCAAATGTGAGAACGTAATACCTACAACCATACGTGGTTTAATATGAAAACATCATCATTTGAATGCATTTAATGTGAATAAGACTATGGATCGCACATCTGTTATTTACGTTAGCAAAGAGCACATTTCTAAGCGGACATCTGCCGTTTGCTGTCGGCATATGTTCAGAAAGTGAAACCTGTCCATCCCCAGAATACATGTGGGTTAGATCAGAAAATAAATGAACACCACTACAACCCGGCCACCAGCTGACCAGTTTAGAAATAGGGTTGAGGCTAAATATACATTCAAGCACATGTAAAAGCATGAGATAAAAATACAGTACGCAACATTTGAAATGTGAGGCCCATGGCAAAAGTCTCTAATCAGCAATTTAGCATGCTAATACCCGGCTCTTCTCTAAATAGAAAAAAAAAATCACAATGTTTTGTTAATTAATATTCAGGTCAGTCACTCAGTACTGCTCTTTATATAGTTGAGATTATCTACAAATGAGAGTGATTATTTTAGTGGTGCAGGAAGATCAAGTGACAAACTTTAGTCATGTGATGACAGCAAGAATAATCTGTTAGATGTAAGCAATTCCTCAAGGGAACTGTGCTATAAATTTAGACGTTGCTGTTGGTCTGAACATATTAGTCAAGTCAGAAAACAGTAGGTCGGTATTTTTGTCTGCAGAAACAATAATCCTTTATGTATATGCAATGGTTTATGGTTGTGTATAGCATGATGATGACATTACCCATTTCATTGAATGTATCCAATTATAAATCATGTCCTAGAAAATTGGAGTCATAATAATCCAAACCATGCGAATATGTTATCATAAAATGTTCAATCTAAAAGGGTCTCTAATCTGGTACCAAATGGGTTGCATGTTGAAGAAGTCTGAAATTCTACTCCAGTAAGACTGCCTAAAAGCTTTTTGTTTCTTTTAATGGTACATTATACCAGAACCTTCTTTGCCAAGTCAGGAAGTAACCATGTTCTTTTGTTGCGACAAACATCCGCAGAGATTCAAAACTGCGGCAGGGTGCTAATTTGTCACGCTCTGCACAACATGCGAGATCTATATGAGACTATTCAATCTCCTGCTGGCTCTCTGGGCTAATCATGAAGAGCGATGTAGATGGACAGAATGAAATGGATTCCTGCATTAAGTGGATGAGGCCCTCCTCACTATGGGACTTGAGTAGCAATATACTTCACATATGGAGCTTTTACTTGCCTCAGAAACCCCCAAGCACGAGTGTGCCTCAAGCAAAGCCTGATCTTGGACTATCTCACCGGAACAATCAAAGCGCTCCTCATGTCCCTTCATTGAGTCTATTCGCAGAATAACAACTAATGCTTTCTTCAGGTCGCCTCCTCATGCTGCCTGCAACACACTCTTTGTCATTCAATGCAATAGTGAGCTTGGGATGTGTTAGCTGACACTGGACTCCTTTGCTGCCGGTTTCTGTGGACTCGACACTTTCCAAAGATAACACTAGCCAAAGATTTCCACTCTGAGGCACTGCTGAGGCAGCCTTCCTGATGGGGAACAGACCAAAAACAGCTCAAGATATGTCCTGCAGAATCCAATTCAGAGCACTGTATCAGCTACATGATATCCTTAAATTATGTGTGTCAAAATCGGGCACATTTGTAGTCAGCTTTGGGACCAAACATGCGCCAAATGGTTGATGTAGGCAACACCTGACAATAGAAACATATGAGCTAACACTTTAGCTCCGGAATGCTAAAGTATTACACTTCACAGTCTCATCTTTGACGCTGCTCCTTTTTGATAAAACATAACTATATATACATACTCACAGTGGTCAAGAGCCACATGCACATAAGTTTTTGTTCTCCCAAAGCACCCACAAAGTAGAAATGATGTTCATGTTTCAATAACATGCTAGCATCAGTGAAAAACAAAAAGGATGGGATCCAATACAAGGGCAAGGTCCAAGGCAAATGTGCTCATCATATTGCAGGCCCTTCCATAATACCTGTTGCATGCAGACATATGCTTATAATATTTTCTATTAAGCAAGAAGTGAAATGAGAATTCCGGCTGGTGTCTGCAACAGGAGTGAGCCAGCGTGGCCTGGCCGTGTGCAGAGTCACGCACCGCATGACATCTTAGAGGGGGAACATTCCTACGTGTGTTTCACACTGCTTCAAAAAAAACACCTTTCCCGATTTAGAAACGGGGTTGCACAAAAAGTGGTTTGGTGTAAAAATACTGATGTGGCAAATTAATAGAAAATTCAACCATAAAAATGACATACAAGATATTTCCCAGACACGTAATGAAACGAGAATCTCATTTTAGAACTTTCCACAGGAAGCTAAGACTGAATATCACTTCACGTTACTCTTCGAGCTGTTCAAAGAAGGTCAGTTCATGTTTAAAAACACACACCACAGGGTTACTAAAATATTTCCTCTCCTGCAATGCGCTTAAATTCAAACGCAAGTGGCAGGGGGCAGACAGGATCTGATGGCTTCAGTATTCAGTTTACAGAAGTTGTGATTGTGTCACTTGTCCATAAATCACTCCATTGAGACGGGAGGTGGCCCTCTAGTCACTCAGTCCGCCCAACCCTGCCCTCTAGACTTGGAGGTGACAGCTTCCCGCCATTCTCATCTCTGACTAAGAAGGGATTTATTTAAGCAGCCTGCCGTAGCCATCACGTAGTGACCTGTGACAAGCCACTCCATTCATCCATTAAGAGCAGGGCTCGCCAACATGGTAGCCTTCAACGACCAGATAAGTAGCCCGTGGGCCTGTTCTAAAAATAGCGAACCAGTGATGGGATATTGTCATTTCCTAGGAATGTTGTACAGTACAAGTGATTAATTGAAAATGAAGTGTTGCCTATTGTTATTGATCTGTTTCCTACCTTATTAAATCATTGATAAGTTATTGTGGGATACCATTAACATGATCAGTGTCTTCACATAATGTAGATGAATATCATCCATGATTAATAACATAATTAAAAGGTAATTTGAGCAAATGTTTTGCATTAATCAGTCCCGAAGAAGAAGCTCTCACTTTCAAAAAGGTTGGCGATCCCTTTATTCAGAGGATATGTGGCCGAGTACACAGCCATCAAAGCTAGTTAGCTGTTAGCTTAGTGTGCGCAGCCGCAGATGTGAGAAAGCGTTAGACAAAACCTCTATAAACCCTATACTGTAGTATAATCCCAGTGAGCAGTGCAGGACCCCCTGTACAGGTGGCTCACAGGTTTAGATGGGGTTAACCCCTGGTGACCTCATCTGTTATCTGAGAGACTAAAGATTTAGAGCCTGCCAAGGAACTGATGGCACCTGATGTTTAAATGTTGCAGATTCTGGAATAAAATGACAGCAGTCGAATCCATCCATTTTCTATCACGCTTATCCTGTTCAGGGTTGTAAACAACTGGTATGTGCTCCAGTAAAGGAAAAAGTAGTGTGTTTAAGCACATGTCACATTGGCTCAGAAAGATTAGGGGAGGAGGCAGTCAGTGTCATATTAAATATTTTATAAGCTAAAGTAGCTGACTGCTGCAAACTGTAGACTGTTACTAATAACGAACGTCAAGTCAGGAAAAAGTCTTGGCATTATCGAGCCATTTAAGATGTCCAGGTGACGACAAGCAAAATGTTCTACTGGGGATTTATTAACAAATCGGATAAAACATTCCTGCTTGCAACACGCTCCACAAACATGTCAGATGTTCAAAATGCCACTGGTTACCACAAAAATAAAATATTGTGTTATTCCACCGCTAGGTTAAAGGGTTTGAATCTAGTCTAATTTTACACCAAGAACCACCCAAAAATGACATAACTTTCATTATTATTAACATAATGACAACATTCAAAAACCTTTTTCGTATTGTAGTATTGCTTTGCTTTTGTTTTTTGCCTAGCCTAAAAAGTCAATTATTAACTCAGTACAGGAATCCAATTAAACAAAATGTTTCATATTAGAGCATTTGACCAGTGCTGACTCTAGTGAATAAAAGTGTTCGGACCTGAGGCTACCCGTAAGCTAAAGGTATAATTAAGACCAGACAACACAGATACTTTTTCCATGCAGAGCACAGCTGATCCTGCCTCCTTCAGTCAACTGCATTGAGCCGCAAATGGAAAGTTGGCGCAAGTGTGGTATTGATACAAGGTTCATCATGACACTACAGATAGTTCGAAATGTGCACTTGCTGCATTCTTTACAAAAATAAGGCCCATCCAAAATTAATATGATGTCTCAGACAAGATGAAGCTGGTATAAAAATGTGGTTTTCTAGGTCAATGAAACCTGAAAACAAAAGTACCAAAATATGCAACTGGCAAACACATCAGACAAAACAAAAATCCAAATTCTCTCATTTCTGTTTAGTCAGTGTGCTAGAATATCAGTGTAAAGTGTGAAGATTTATGATTTGACAAGTTCCTTCTTTGCAATAACTTTTTGGTCACCACATGTAAATAAGACATAAAATAGAGCACAAAGTTTTACATAAAATGACATAATCCAAATATTCTCTATCCATTTTCTTTATCAGCATCGCACACTAATTTAGCAGATATCAAAAATACCTTTCATGGGACTAGCTACAGGATAACCCCTGGACTGGTCGGGTATTAGAGAAAAACATTAAATCATATTTTTGAGGAAAGATGGCATGATGAGCTACAGCTATCAGCTCAAACTAAATTGGGTGACAGTTTAATGAATTACATTTCTATCTCCGTGTTCAAGCAACGGAATGGAAGTGAAACCGCATTTGGGTTTTCCCAGCTGAACAAAGGGGATTCATCACAGAACAGAAAGAGTAGAGAGGCTATTGAACGAACATGACTTGCAGACAAACATCTTCACATTTCCAAACAAAGAAATTAAAATCTTGTATTAAAAGGTCTAAACAGACCATTTTAGTGTTGAGTGTTTAATGACGCTCAAGTGAGCACTGCTAATACCGCCATATGCAGATGCAGTGTGTTTTTTCCTTGATCACACACATACATGTCAAGTTTAACTATTCCTTAAAACTACTCTTCCACACGTCTACTTGACCAGCATGCATACCCAACATTTTTTAACCTGCACTGAGACAGAGCCATCCCCGCTTGCCAAACAATGCTGACCAGATTAAGTGTGCTCTTAGCTGATGCTCCCACAAATCACGCGCCTCCCATCTTTCACTATTTTCATTTGCTTTAGGGCTTGATACAAAAGTTGTTCAATTGTGTCCTGCTAAGGCCCGTTCGAGTGGTCCACTTAAGAACCATGTCTTGGTGCTTGAGTTCCTTATTGGAGCTTCAAACTCCCATCCTCCATTGACGACTGGAATGAAAACAAGTGGAGTGAGTGTTTCAGTGTTACTTGTCGCCAAGAAGGTCCAGTGAGAAGTCTAGCGAGCAGTTTAGCTACAGTAAGGGTTGCTCTTTGGGTAGTCATTATGTCAAAATTTGTCAGCAGTATTATCCCGAGACTAACATGAAACTTTGTACAGGGATTAGGCATAGGAATAACCCATTTTAATGCAGGTGTGGATGAAGATGTGGACTTTTTTTTCTTCTATGAAAATCTTGAGAATCTTAAAAAAAAAAAAAAAAAAAAAAAAAAACTCATTTATTTATTTATTAAAAATTTTTTTTAAATTAATTAATTTTTATTTTTTCTGGAGAGCTCAGTATTCATTCGGTAATTTTACCGATTTGACATGTCATCATCATTGCTCTCTTGTTTTTAAAAATAAAAATTTGTATGTGGGTGAGTATATGTACAGTATGTGCGTGTGTGCAAGTGTGTGTATTCATTAGTTCACCTAAAACCTATTAAAAAATCCCATACCGTTCACCTAAACCGTAAACCTCATTTATTGGTAAAAAGGCAATTGCCTTGTTTTGATCGTGCTCATCTCTCTATTGTGCGACATTCTAGATTTAGACGTTTGAGTGCTATTTATGCATTACACTATAGGCTACACGCTATACGTTACATTTTATTCTCCAGGAACCTCAGTCACCTCATGTTCTTTATGATGGGAAAAGAATGACAGAACTGGCAAGGAGCTGAGCGAATAACACTGAAAAGGATATTATGTTTCATTATAGGCTCTGCAATATAAATATTATTTATCCCACTCCTGGCTTGCACTTGAAGCTTACATCACCTCTAAAAATAACAGCCATAGCTCTTTCTTGGCCTTGGACATGTTTGCAGTTGATAAATTAAACGAATACCTGGTATACCCACTATTGTTTCCAGTAGCTTATAAGGTTTCGTAGAAAAGACGAGTCAAGGTTACACTAGAACTTTTAGAAAGAACTTCAAACCCATACAACGTAAAAGTTGTTAAGCAATAGTGGATGCCAAACTCCGGCATGGGTGGCAGTAATGCACACCAAAAGTTACTTGCCAACTGCTAGAACGAGAGAAGAAGAAAACTCAGTGTCTGTCTTTATGGAGTATCCATCATTGCCGAGTAATTCAGTGCTATGCCAGCTACATAAAATGCTACGCTGAGTCAGGAGCTGACCACCAATAGCCTCAGGGATGATTAAATACAGTGAAGACTGTGCCACTGAATAGTTGTTGGGAAGGTTAGTGCATGTTAACTGGCAGTGTTATACAAAAACAACTTGACCAGTATCCCGTAACAGATGGAGTTTGACAATGGCCGTTTCACTGTTTTGTCAATGCTGTAAATCAAAAAAAGATTACTTTAACGACTCAGTGATTTTAACAGGAAATGAAACACAATTACAAAGGCAGCACACATAATGTGTAGATGAAAAATATAATAAATATTCCACCTCAATAAATCCCTTCTCCCCGGATAGTTCAAAAGTGTTAATGGTGTTCAAGAAACAAAGGCAATTCTTTGGGTCTTCAGCGGCATTCCTGGGTTTTAAGGCAACCATGTTGGACTTGTGACAAGTCGTGTGAATGAGATTGTCACATCCTTCTAAACTTAAACCTGTGGCAGTTTTTCCAGCTGATGTCAGGCCCAACATTGGCTCAATCTTAGCGCGTAAATGTGACAAATATCCAATAAATCCCCTTGAAAGCCAAACAGCAATGTAAATGATTCAAAGCTAGCCAGCTGAGGCAACAGCAGTTGATCCAAAGCGAGAGAAGAAATAACAGCCATGCTTCACATAAGACCGCATGACTGACAGTAGTGCTACGACAAACAGAAAATATGTTTTTGGTCTTATTAGGCTTATTGTCTTGATCGATGCAGAACGGGAAACTGACGTTTCCTTACAACGTGGCCAGCATCAAAGCTGAAGGAAAGAAAAGTGAGGTAGGATGTGGAATGGAATTCAATGTCACACTGGGAATTGGCTGAAGGCCAGTTGCGTACTGAACGAGCCATCGGGGTTTTTACTGCTTCTCTAGTTCTTTTGGTTTGAATTGTGGAGCCAACCATAAATCCCGATGCAAAACTCAAGCATGACGGATCGTAAATCTTTTAAAGCTACATTTTTTGCTGTGGCCTACCATCATGGATACCATAAATACAGTACTGTACCAGAACTGGTCAGCTCAAGAATAATGATACTGACACAATTAGAAAAGAGTATTTCTCTATAAGCAATACTTTCATGCATTTACAACGCAGCCCAAAAAGGCTGTGACTAAATTAAGGCCATATGCTATTGTGACAGTTTTCTAGGCATTCGGGATGATTTGCTAACATATTTAAAGCTTGTTTGCATAGTCAATTGAATGTTTAAAAATCATTATTTTTCCAGTGCTACTACTTTTCTTTCTCGCATGAAGAATCTAGCGAGTGGGTGGACACTGGTTGCTTGCAGAAGCACTCAAGCCTTTGCTCGATAACACCGCAAACTCTGACATTAAAATACAATAAACTATATTTTGCAGAATTAAAATATACGTTGGTCAAAGAAAAACAAACCACTCTGATGTTCTTTCCAGTGAGCGGACAGTTGTTTAAAGCCTGTGGCCACTGAGGTTACACACCTGTCCGCTTCAACATTGAATGCGCCAGTCTCACAGCTGTGCTCTTTTCCCAGCATGCTCTGCTTCACATGGTCGCCACTCTGTCGTCCCACCCATGTATTTTATGCAGCTGTAGTCAGGTTTATGGTCAGTTACACATGTGATTGGTAGCCTTGGTTTAGTGCAACTTATTCTAAGGCAATTTAAAGCATATTGTACAATACTGGAGTGGAGTAGTTTTGTTGTTAGACAGTGGGAGGGACTTCAGGCAATAAAATGAACTTGGCTGTGGCATGGTAATTTGCTCTTCTGCGGTTGATTGGTGAATGAATGATCGTGCTGAGATAGGTATCCTACTCCCGAGAGTTTGTGCTGTAATTTTTTGTTGATTTAGGTCTGGCAACTTTTTTTTCACTCATTTTTGGGTGCAGAATCCATAACTGATCTCAGTTTTCCCCTATCACATCAAGTTTTTGAACTATAAATTCAAATGGAGACATGCAATGAAATATGAAGGTAATAGGCATGATGGCAATGTTTATTTAACACTATTGTGTTTACACAAAAGATATGGCTTATCTACTACTATACTACCTTTGTGTTTGCACTTATTTATTATACTACTGATTTATTGGGAGCTGCACACACCTCTCGACACTGTCTCAATTGTGATTGCACAAACATGTTGCCACATAGCTGAAGATGAGTCGAGTTGTATATTCTTGCTACAGTCTTACTACAGCTAATCAGTGGAATTTTGCTTATATGGTATGGAGGACCAAAACTACCAAAATTAAAAATAAATAAATTATTTAAAAATAATAATAATAAATGACTTAAAGTGAAGTTTGCATGTTCTCCCCGTGCTTGCGTGGGTTTTCACCGGGTACTCCGGTTTCCTCCCACATTCCAAAGACATGCATGGCAGGTTAATTGAACACTCCAAATTGTCCCTAGGTGTGATTGTGAGTGTGGTTGTTCGTCTCTGTGTGCCCTGCGATTGGCTGGCAACCAGTTCAGGGTGTACCCCGCCTCCTGCCCGAAGCCAGCTGGGATAGGCTCCAGCACCCCCGCGACCCTTGTGAGGAAAAGCGGCCAAGAAAATGGATGGATGGATGGACTTAAAGTGAAAATAAAAACAGATATAAAAAATATAATTTAAAATTTAAATCCCCCCCAAAAAATATAAATGGAAATAAAAACAACAGAGAAAAAAATAAAATTATATATATATAAAAATACATTTGTATTTAATTTGTGAATTAATTTAAATTTTTTATGTCCGTTTTTATTCTCACTTAGTTATTTATCTATTTAGTCATTTATTTATTTTTAATTTTTGGCAATGTGGCTTGATACCGCCAGGACGAAATGTTATTCAAATGAAGAGGCAGTCCTAAGCGTGTCTTAGGTTGGACTCTGCCATTGCAAACTGCCTTTCATTGGTCGAGTGAGCGGCTCGGCGAAGAAGGAAGTCTCGCCGGCTTGCATGGAGAGCGCTAGCAATGGATGACTATCTTGTCCACTATGGAGGACCAAAACTGCCAACATTCCAAATCAAAATCTAAATTTAGGGCCTACAGATTCCAAGCATACTGTGGTGAACTGAACCAAACTGCTCAGTGAAAACGTATCTTAAGTTGTCACTGGGTCAGTCTGCTTGTTCACCCCCTCTTGTCCAGAGCGAGAGAACTAAAACCTTTCTTTGGAGGGAAATGTAGACAGCTCTCTTCTCTTTGGACGGGTGAGGAACAGAGCTGAGGGGGCTTTCAACTGGAACCAGATGGCTTCTTAAAACGCGCATGCCTTTGTATGAGTGTGTGAGAACATGAGCATGTGATTGTCCTCAGACAAATCACTGTTGTAGTTGTCCTGGCCTTGTACTGTATGCGAAGAGCATTAAAAAAAAGCCCAAAAAATTTGATCAATTTTTCACTAAAGATAAAATGTTTTTGTTCCAAGGGCACTGGGACAACAGGGAAAACAATCGTCTGCACTGCAGCTTAAAAAAGACGCACACACCAAGGCTTTGCTGTTATCGCACAGCACGGGGCTGTTGGGCTAATGGCCAAACCGACAGAATACAAAAACAGTTGAGTGAAAAAGTGTGAGGTGAGTGATACGAGCGATCCCGCCACTGATTTGAGGATCAAGACTTGGTTCACTCTCCCGTCGCTCTGAGACGTTGGCTGCCTCACATTTCCCCTCTCTGGCACTAAGCTGTTTGGGTTGGCCTCCCAGGGTGACTGTAATCCCATTTTGGGTCTCTTGGAGGGAAGTCGAAGAGATAGCCCATTTCATCTTATACTGAGTCCCTGAGGCGCCATGTGATATGCGTGTTTTCAACTATAGTTGCGTCTGCTTGCTTGCAAAGCTCTGGTCGCAGAAACAAGGAGAGAAATTTGATGAGACGACCTGATAAAGATTGCAAAAAGAAGTTGAAGTTATGCAATATCAACCTCATCTTTAAACTTGCTGAAATACATACATGAACAGCACATAAAAGATGTCATAAATTCTTGTGCTTAAATAATTAATGAATTTGTAGTAAAATAAATGAGGATATGTTACCATTTACACAGTCTTGGTCCCAATCAAAACAACTTGAGATTTTCCAAACTGACCTTGTTTTTTATCTTCACAGCTGGTGCCCACAAAATCAACAAACTTAGCACCGGTCTGGCACCGTGTGTGGAAAACATTGGATCTTCGCCTCGAGAGTCAATTGCCTGGCATTATCCTAAACTAGACTTTGAAACAAATGGTAACCTTAAAAACAAATCTTCATCCTCAAAGCCCTTTGAAGCGGCGCAGTTGACGTCATACAAAACGACTCAAAATTTCCTCACCAAAGTGGTTCAGAACTTAAATTGGTTACATGTAATCACGCACATAAAAAAAACATTAAAAATCATGAAAAAGGCCACACTTCCCAGTATGCAAAGATGCTGTCAGCTGCAAGGAAAAATAATAAAAGAAAATGCACTGCTCGTTGAGTTCCATTTTCAGTGTCATTGTCAACTGGAGTTTCCAGTTGTCAACATGAGGATCAAAACTATCAATTTGAATAAATTATAGTCTGAGGAGCAGCGCGAGTCATCAGCGGCCACAATGAATCATGTCTTGAGTTGGGATTATAAAAGCTTGTAAAAGACAAGGCAGCTAATCCACTACGAATGTGCCGCATCTGATGACGGTTGTCGCTATTCGGTCGGGATCAGCATATGGACAGATAAAGCGGCATTTAAAGGGAGAATGCCAAAACGTTCAGCTTTGAAATGCATTGTTCCTTAAATGTGAGTAAAAACCATCACTAAGACCAGGTTTGGGCAAACATTTGTGCTTAAGGGCCACATTAGATTTCATATCATGTGCTTGGTGGGCCATCTTTAAGAACAGATCGGACCATACATGGCCTTTGTACTATACTTTGCCCACCATTTATTAAGCAAAAGGATTCATGTCTGTAGAGTGAACACATTGGTTCAGTAGGACCACAATTCATTCTAATTTCAAAACAATCTGTTATTGGAACATTTTTCCTTCTTCATTTGGTAAGCATTATTTAAGAACAATGGAGCGCATCCTGTGAGCACATTATCACATTAGGAAAACATTGATCTATGTTGTAAATCATATGTTTGTTTTTTTATAGATCTATGAGCTAGGACTAGCTTTTCAACACGGATGCCTCCTTGGACATATTGCCAAGGAAACAGATGTTAATGTGATTCATTTGGGATCTGTTTGCACCAAGTATTTGCTGCCTTCACAAAACAAAACAAAAAACTCGTGCTAAGGAAATTGCACACTGAGGAAGACTTTTAAAAACAAAAAGCCAATTTCACCATATTATAACAAATTAGTGCAGCCATAGTGAATCCATAAAACAAAGTTGAATATATCATTAACTCTTCAGGTGACCATTTCCATTCCTGCACTGGCTTTGTTGCAAAGATGTGTGCCAGGCCCCTGCAGAGCCATGTAGGTTGTAGGCTACTGTACACAGGAGATGATGGTAGTGGTTAAGTAAGGCTGAATTACGTCTTCCTGTGGTTTATGACACATAAAAAAAATAATTAAAAAAACACAGCCGGGTCAGTAACGGATCTTCAGAATTAAGTTCAGACAATTTGGAAATCAGACCAAAATTTGGTGGAAATACGCCTCCAAAGGTCAAACAGTTTCCCTACGAGACTTCAGCATACGTATCTAATAGGAGCACTTCTCTTGTGTTTGTCAGAGCAATACAGGAATAATGTGAAATTGTTTCAGTAGTGCATGTGAGACCACTTTAGTCATCAATGTGAGTGTTTTATTGTGTGTGTGTGTGTGTGTGTGTGTGTGTGTGTGTGTGTGTGTGTGTGTGTGTGTGTGTGTGTGTGTGTGTGTGTGAGAGCTTTGAGGGAATGCATGTGAGTGTTTCAGAAGTAGTGTCAGAGCATTTCAGTTGTAATGTGAATATTTCAGTAGTGTGAGAGAGTGTTTCAGTAGTGCATATGAGAGTGTTTCACAGTAATGTGAAAGTGCTTCAGTTGTGTGGGTGTGAGAATTTCAGACTTGAGTCATGAGAGCATTTCAGGAGTGTGTGACAGTGTTTCAGTTGTGTGAGAGTGTTTCATTTGTGCATTAGAGTGTTTCAGTAGTTAATGAGAGAGCATTACAATAGTGTATGTGAGAGTGTTTCAGAAACTGAGAGCATTACAGTTGTGCATGTGAGAGTGTTTCAGAAGTAGTGTCAGAGCATTTTTCCAGTAGTGTGATGTGTGATATGTTTCAGTAGTGTAGATGAGAGTGTTTTACAGTAATGTGAAAGTGCTTTAGTTGTGTGTGTGTGAGAGAATTTCACACATGAGAGCATTTCAGGAGTGAGTGACAGTGTTTCAGGAGTTGCGTGACAGTGTTTCAGGAGTAGCGTGAGAGGGTTTCAGTTGTTAATGAGAGAGCATTTCAATTAGTATGTGAGAGTGTTTAAGAATCTGAGAGCATTACAGTTGTGCATGTGAGAGTGTTTCAGAAGTGTCTGGCAGCGTTTCAGTTATGTAAGAGAGTTTAGGTAGTGGGTGTGAGAGCATTTCAGTAGTGAATATGAGTGAATAATTTTTCTTATGTGAGAGTGTGAGATTTTCATTCGTGGATGTCCTGAATCCTGATGACCCCTCATAATATTAAGTCACTTTTTCTAAAGCACAACAAAATCCCTTACAAGATTTTACAGGACTTCTGCTCAAAGACTTCATAAACAACAAGAGCAGTGCGCTAACCAACACCGTTTTTTTTAAATGAAAACTAAAAAGAACTCAGGAATGAATCCCGAATTGAGGCGGAAAATCACCTAGTAATGCTGCACTCATGGGGCTCCTGAGTAAACCCTCCAGTCAGATAAAATCAGGCTCAAATGTCCGGACAAGTTACAGTAACAGTGACCACCTTGGCTGGAAGAAATAAATCAGCTCGCCTCATGGGTAGTCTCAGGGCAGGACCGGGGAAGGACAACAGGTGGTTGTCAACTTAAAGAGAAAGACGGACGTCATCCACTTAGGGAAGAGCAGCAAGTCTGTCTAGCTCTCTGCAGGCTGAGCTAAGCTCGGCCAAGCAACAGCAGGAGGACGGAATGAGGCTCTGTGGAGCAACTTCACAGTAAAAAAACACCTTTGGTATCCAAGTCAGCATGTTATCATGACACTTTAGCGGGTAAACGAAAGCTTAAGCACTAAATCAGATTTGAACTGGACTATCTCAGCCTAGCATGCATGCCAATAGAAGGCCACAAGGTGTAAAACAAAGAAGGCCAAAATATATATTAGTTTCATAACACTTAGTGATTAAAAATGAGGCCTTTCTAAAATAACTTTAATATGTCCGCTTATAAAGAACTAGCATATTTGTATTGTGATAATACAGTGGAAGTATGGGAGACGACATTGACAAAGCAGTGCCAATGACGTATCTCCTTTTCCTTAGTCAGATTTGTCATTATTTTATGCATTTCATTAGGCTTACATGCATGTTTTTGTCTGTATATTCTAAGCCAAAAATGAGATTGGTAAACACAGCAAGATAAATAAAATCCCCACAAAAGTCAAGGTTCACTTTTAGTTGTTTTAGTTTTACTATTAACCATTACTGAGATTGCTTTATTTTTTTATTTTGGGGAATAATAATTAGAAATCAAAAGTGAACGTCAAATGGCCTCCTCAAATGGATCATGTTCAACAAAAATTCAAGCAAAAAATTGTTTTTGCGAATTTTTCTATTTGAATCCTAATCCGCAAAGAACGGTCTTAAAACTGCTGGGTCCCGTGTTATTTGTATACTCGGCATTGTTTTGAGGATTTCACCCAGCATGTTGAATCAAGATTTTGATCTTTACCAGATAAAAATGCAAGAAACTCCTCTCGCTGTTCATATTCAACAAGGAAACGGTGGGTAATTCTGCGAGAACATAATTATTTGCAGCATCCATTCGTCTGTTAGGTTTGTTTGTTTCCCCCCGCCATAGGGGCTTATTGTTTTCGTCCTGCCTACACAACGCCTGATTTGTCAGATCAGAAAAAGATCGGCTGCAAACGTATCAGCGGGAGCCGTACAAAATGTATTCTCCGGAGATTGTGAACTCACAAATATCGCAAGAATTCATCTTGCTGGCAAGGTCAGACACAACCTGCCATTTTTATCCAGGCTCAAGAGCTGCAGTGGCTGGCAAGTTTCTAGCCTAGAGACTCACCTGATGGTTACCATCAACTGGGATTTCAACCCTGACCCCCATGTCCAAAATCAGCAGTGCTACCTACTGAGCCAGCCACCTCAAATATTTTCTCATGTTACATTGAATTTACTTCAACTTCAATCCACCTGTCCAAAAACTCTTGAGTCTGCCCAAATTAAATCAAAATCTTCAAACCAATCTGCTTGGTCAAAATAATTAACCCAATTTTGGGTAAAATTAACCCAATCTGAACAAAAATCCACAGCAAGTGTGGTCGGAAAACAACCCAACATTTTTTTAATATGAATGATCCTTTTAAGACTGCATTAGGGTCATGTCCAAGTAAGGAGAACAAATCACCAGAATGCTTTCACACAGTAACAACTAGTTCCCAGACCACAGTGACTTTGTTTACTTTAATCCATGCAGCCATCCAGTTTCTGGACCGC
Organism: Vanacampus margaritifer; assembly: GCF_051991255.1. Lineage (NCBI taxonomy): Eukaryota > Metazoa > Chordata > Actinopteri > Syngnathiformes > Syngnathidae > Vanacampus > Vanacampus margaritifer. Next base: position 14,465,619 of record NC_135440.1, on the reverse strand, counting down.
TTGTTCTCATTAGGATTGCGAGTTGACCTGGAGCCAATCTGAGTTGCAGTGCACGTACAGTATGGACAAACAACCATTCACGCTCATAATCACACCTTTGGGCAATTTTGAGTCTTCACTAAACCTGACATGCATGTTTCTGGAATATGGTAAGACAGAAACTCCATCTTGCTGCCTTATTTCTGTCCACTTCTTTATTTATGTACAAAAAAATAAAAATCAAATCAAAATTTGGTGTGTGTGTGTGTGCGTGTGTGTTCTTCCATGTCTTCTGTTGCTGACAGTGTAAATAGGCAGTAAATAACATCACTGTGCTTGTAAAAGTTGAACATAATTACATAACTAAGTGAGAGGAATCTGTAAAACAGGAGCATGTGCCAAAACATGACCGACTTTATATTCTTAAAAGTGTAAGCAGCTGCTGATATGTTCATTGTGTGTGTGCGTGTGTACAAAGTATGTCACAAGTGGGCAAGCCTGCATGTGTTTTCGCTCAGCTCTTTGAGCAAGGTCCCTTCCATTATTCAGACACCAGGAGACCCAATAAAACAAAGTGACAGAACATAGTAACTTTAAAAAGGTAAAATGTTTTCAATCTGAGCCCAGTTTTGCAGTGTCGCTGAAATACTGGTAATTTGCACTCAAATTAAGATTCAAGCTGTTTCCCAAAAGCTGCCACTGTGCATTATGTGCAGCAGCAATAAAACAAGCTGCTGGTAATGGAGGAGGTAATGGAAGCTCATACCACACTAGTGATGCAGTGCAAAATTCACGATTATAGAGTGATAAATGTGCAGTTTAAAGTTTGCAGTGTAGGTTTACGGTACTCACCGATGCAAGCGTGGACTCTGACTGACAGCTGCGTTCGAAGTATGAGGTTGTATTTTCTGCCTCTTCTGAAAAGAAAAAAAAAAAACACAAATCTGTGTTCATTAAGACAGAAATTGAATGATTTAATCAAATATAATCTTCTTTAAAACTCTACGTAAAAGTACTAATAACGAAAATAGAGTAGAGAGCCCCTTCAGTAGAAGTGAGAAAAACGAAAACAAAGTGTGTATTTAAAGCTCTTATTTTTTCAGCTGCTAGAAAACAAAAAGAAGCAGGGCAAGCAACACAACAAGGAAAAGGTCTCCATGGGTGAAAATGAAGGATGGGAGCAGCCCACGGGTCAACTCCGCCCACAGTGTTAATGGAGACATGCAAAGACTCGATCGCCATCCTGTCAACAGCTTACAATGTCTGAGTGACAATCAAAGAGAAAGATGCCAGCAGTTCACCACAATGCTATTCAGTTCTCCACTAAAAAGCCTTCTCTGGGATTTATGTTTAAAGTTTCCTGGAAATAGGTGTTTTAGAAGGATAATGCTTGTGTGTCCACATATTAAATACATTTAAAAAATCATTAAAAAATATTTATATTAAATATATATATAAATATATTATAATAAAATTAATAAAATAAAATAAATTCACATCATACAAAAACAGTTAATTCAGTATTTTACTGATATCAGTAAGACAATCAATCAATAAGATTAACAATTTATGTCATGTCATCCCTCCCTTACCTGTAGATAAGAACACATGTATACTTTCTGTAACATTTTTGTTTGGCGGTCTGATATTTTCGTTATGGATGGGAAGAGACCAGCACTATTTAATGAAATGTTTTATTAGATTGCTGTAATCATAACTAAAAAAAACTTAGCATAGCTCATATATATAAAAAAAACAAAAAAAACAATATGTTTTTTATACATACCAGCTGTGACAAAGAAATAGTATTGGCCAGTCAATTTATTGTCATTGGCTCTTATTGGCTCAATGGCGCAAAGTTTCATGGTCTATGTCGTTCACAATGCTGTGTTCGGCTGAAGCGGGCGAAAAGTCATGTTTTTTGATGGAGATGTTGACAAATATTTGCTGGTATGACTTATTTATGGGAGTTAAAACCGCTGCAGTATGTCCGGTTAAAACACAGCTTTGTCCAAGTGAGCAATCAGACCAGGTTTTCTCTTTGGGCTGTGTGGTTTCTGTAGAACAGAAAATACAAATGGAAATTGACAAAACACGAGCAATCACATGTAAATGTATCATCTATACGATGCTTATTAGCTGAGGCCATAATTATACAAATTGAGTCAATTTGTGGAGGAGCGCAAGCTTGTTACGTTCCCTTCATCTGGCGATTAGCATGGGTCTTAAACGTAAGTGGCCAAAACATGCCTAATTAAAATTAAACTGCACTAATAAACTAACCACCAGAGGGTGCTGGAACAACACAAATGAAAAACCTGGCATTTTTAACCGATGTTCTGCTTTTAATATGACAGCATGACGACAGTTATATTGTCCTTGTGGCAATTTTATTACTGCAACATTGGCATTTTTGTTACATCACTATCATTCATATAGTGAATGCAGGATTCTTGATTTTATGCTGCCTTACCCACTATCACACTCATACCATGCTGCCGTGTTTGTTATAAACTTAAGTCCTGCACCCATTTGAATGACAAATTGAGCAGTTATCATCTCCATTGTCTAAAAACGAATTACGCAAACAAGCCTAGTCAACACAACTATGGTGAAGAGCACCGCAGATACAGTTACTTCCACCGCCAATTTAGCTCTGACAAATAATCTTTTATGCTTCCTGCTCAAAGACTGTGAGAAACCTCTGACTGGCACCGCACCAAGCAGAAGTCTGTTAGTGGCACTCAAACAGCAGTGGGCTTGACAGTAGAAAAAGACTCAGCTCAGAGGGCAGATCACAGTACTGCCTCGCTCTAAACAAGCCTTTTTACTGCTCAGTGCATCCAAGCTGACATCTTTCCTGCTCTAGCCAGTGGGAGACTGGACCCGGGGTGCACACAAGCAGATTACGCAGCGGGGGGGACGTCCGCACACTGCCGCCATTTAGCAAATATAAAAGCAAGCAACAGGCAGATGTGAGACAGGAGCAACATCTGTCAACGCGGCTGGCGAGATGAGACGCCAAACAGGAACTTAATCCAAAAGGGTAACCAGAAGCCTTCAGTCACGAACGTCTGCTTTCTGTCGGCTTCACTGCAACAGTATCCCTTTACGACACCTGAGGCTATACAGGCCAGCGTGCTCATTATCAAATTAAACAAACACGCACGGAATATAAGAGAGGCCCACCCTTTCCCCAATTAAATATGAAAACTGGGCACTCCAACAAAGAACGCGGCATGCGTGTAGAGGTGAAGCCCAAAGCTGCAGAAGTAATCCTTGAGATGAACTTGTGGTACCTAATAAACTTTATGTTTGTTTCTTGATCCAACATTCTTCTATGCATGCCCAGGTGATGGTTGATCACACCAAGCCAAATCCCAATTAAATATAATTGTCTTTTCTGAGAGGTCACCAGTCTGAAAAATCGTTATTGACTCCAACCATGTGGGATTTTTAATACGGTCAGAAAAGAACTTCAGGATTGATCAATAGCTTTATGACATGAATCATTTGACATAAACATTAAATATAACTTATACAGCAAAGTGGTTTATTAAAGTCTAGTTTGCTTGGAAAAGAAGCGAGTCTCAGTTTTGCTAGCAAATAACAATTCTGGTCGCATGACATCCCTACGAATGATTTACCAGGAATCCGGAGTTGAGGGACAGTTTACAATGACTACATGCACTGCGCTGTTAATGTTACCCTTAAACAGCTCTGCGCACAATGCGGCCAAGTGGTATTTTATTTCCCCTTGATGTTTAAGTTTCACGAGAGTATATTTCTTCAAATGGAATCTAATGCTTACTTGAGTCCATCTACAATGTCCAAGTGGGTCAAGAGAAAATGAAAAACATTGAGAGCCTTAAGAACGTGACAAAAAACTTCACAAGAACAATTGGATTTTAATATGCTTGACTCGTAACTGCTTGTCCAAAATATCCAAAATAATAAATTACTAAAAAGCAAAAACGCCACCTTGGATATATTTTACATTGTACAGTATGTGGTTGGGTCATGAACTGCTTACATGTACCTCCCTTTCTGTGAATGAGTTTTCAATTAACCTAACATGCAGGTTTTTGGAATGTGGGAGGACGCCAGCGTACACGAAGAACCACGGGCTCACCACCAGGCACTAGTCCTGACATATAATCTTGGGTGACCAGATTTTGTTTTCCAAAAAAGAAAAGAAAAAAAAGAGTACATTCGGCCCAACCTCAAGACGGAATGATGCTAACAGTTTAGAACATTATGCCATGATTGAATTTATTCATTTGTCAAGTAAAACTTCAAAAAGATACTTTTCAATATCTATTGCCGGCAGCATCAGGGATCGAACCCGCTCCATGATCACATCTCCGGTTTGCGAGTGCTGAGCGCTACCAGTGAGCTAAGATTTTGGTTCGCCGAGACAGCTCAGTACCAAATTTGAACACTCAGTGGCAAACTGACTGCAGCTCGTTCAACTGGTGACTTCACCAACAGTGGTGAAAGGCAGACGAACGAACAGGATGTCATTTTTGCTTGCATTAGATATTATATTCATATTCCATCCTATTTCAGCAGCAGTTTTCTCTGGCTCTCACGTATCGTAACAAAACATTATTTCGCTTGTAGCTTTCCTAACTCCCACAAATTGCCTTCTTTTCAGTGTTCCCAACCGCCACTCAAGTCCACGTCACACATACGCCGGTAACAACACGCTGCACTCCGCCTCCCATTTGTCGCGCACAGAACATGCTATTTGGTCCCGTGAAAATACAATGAAAAGCGGACATTTTCATGATTTTATAAAACCCCCTTGAACGCTCAGAAGGGATGCTAAAAAGTGGACCCTACTGTATATAAACAAAAGTCAAAAAAGTTGTAGTTGTAAATCATGATCACAGACAAATTCCTACAAGAAACATCTTCAAGAGATCTACTGGTCGAACAAATTGTCCGCCATTAAACATCGGCGCATACTTTTCTAGATGACTTCATGATAAGTCTCAGCAAAGGTCATGTGCACCTAAAACTACTGTCACACAAGAGCGAAGGGCGCTATGAATGGGACTCAATGAAACCATCAGAAGCACGATCCCTAAATGCCACTCTGACTACCTAAAGCTGTGCACATGTGTCTGAGCGCATGCCTGGACTTTATAACTTCAAGAAACACCGTATCGGTGATGGGACGGAGGATTTACGAGACCCAATCTTCTATAGCCGAGCTTGATGCGGTGGTGTGGAAGTGATTATGGCCTGTAAGCCCTTGTGATATGGATATCTCCCGGTTCTGTCAGGAGGACCGCACTTTAATCTGATTGTGAACACCCAACGTATGACACAGGCGCCCCTGGAATGTAACCTGCCATTAATATCAATTACAGTTGCATTTAATGGCCACCGGGATTATGGCTCGGCTTAAAAAACAAAAATGTTAGTTACCTCTGCTTGTTAGTGCGATGGTGCTATACCAAGGTCAACATGTATGGCTTGGCATAGATATAAAATGTGGTCAACATTTTAAGTACTTTGGAGTACTCTTGTTGGCTTTTATATATGAGACTTGTAAAAGAAAAAGGCCTCATCAGATGTAATAGTCATCAAATCAACAACAGAACCACGGCAGGCGGGTCGGCGGGGGGTTGTACTCTTGCACATATCATTGCCATAAAAAGCCAGGAGGTCTACTGCCCTATTTTTACAAAATAATTGGATGGCCACCTTCACCCCACTCCCCTCCCCTCGCAAACCCCCGGCCTCCTCAGACAACACAGTGTGGATTTAATGACACACATCCATGCCAGCTTGTGCCAGCTGGCAAACCCTCTGTCTTGGCAGGATGGATCAGTGAGGAGGGACCACGCGGACCACTTTAACCTCACGGTTCTCACCATCTTCCCTTAAGCTCCAAACCATTTCACTTGACTTGGAATCGGGGGGAAAAAAGTCGTCTGGAGAGCAGCATGCGAATTCCACGTTAGATAAATAAATCCCATACATGTTTGTGGTCCAGCAGACCAGGAAAGCGCATGCCAACCTTTTGGATTGTGATTCTCTATATGAGTGGATACGTCAACACAATCCACAGTGCATAAAACATATGGAGTCAATAAAGAACGTGGCCAAAAAAGTGTATAAAAAAACACAAACACAATTTCCAACCTTTCTCTTCTTCATCCAGGTCTAGAAAGTATGTCATGACAAAACATATTAGATGTTAGGAATTTGTGCGGTCCAGTCACTTCTAATGAGAAGACTGAGGTAACTGAATTGTGATGAGGGCAATTACTCATGAAACATGTCTACACCTCTAAAGTGGTTGCAATGACATCACCGTTGACCTGCGGCCAAGCATTTTATTGGACATGGACTTGTGGGGGTCATGGAAACTCTTACTGTCTTGTTATTTTTTATTTTTTACCCTGATAAAGAAGTAGTACACAAATATGCCATGGACTGCATTTCATACCAGGTAGGGCTCGGCGAGATGGCCCAAAAATAAAATCTACATTTTTTTCCAGTCATTCAGGACGATTACGATTTGAATCCATTTTAATTTAATAAACCCCAAAAAACATTTATTTAAAGGTTTCATTTATTCAATAATTCCTGTGCAAAATGTACAGACAACAAAAATGTATACTGATTCTTATTTAATTTTAACATAAATTTAACATTTTTAATTTGTGCTTAAATACCCCCAATTAAGTAGTTGGTAGCTATTGTAAGCATGTCTTGTAAACCACCCATCCAGCATTCTGCCGCTCTGCAAAATCACAACTCACAATAACATTTAAATGTAACAGAACATAAAAGCAACAGCCTTTAATAATCCAGAAGACACAATTTGATTTCACAATTTAGCACATTTTCAAAGATTCTCAGCCCTAATACCGGCTTTTTTATGATGATGACGATGATGATGACAGTTCGACCAACATTCTAATGGGAAAATTGTTCCTAAAGTCAAACTAGTGTAAGGTTTATGAGCAGAGTAAACTCATTGTGTTCAGCCTCAGAGATTTAATTATTGAATTTACTGTACAGTAATGATTTATTGATCCGACTCCCTAAAGACTCTTAACAGGATATGTAGTATATCTTTTTATTTGCTTACAGAGATTAAGAAAAAAAAGCACATATGAAATTTGAAACTGTAGTTTTCCACAAATGCTGATAGACATTTGGAAACCCTTCAAATCATGGACACACTAGGTCAGCTCCTGAAGCCAAGTTTGGCTAAGCGAGATCAACCAGCTGAGCTTCATGAGAAGGATCATTTTACCACTTTGAACATACTGTGAAGACACTGCGGCACTAAAACCCACATTAAAGCTCTGCGATGAGAGGGAAAACACACACAGACAAAAGGAAACGATCTTACCCTCCTTCCTCTTGAAATCCCTCCAGTTCATCTTTTTGCTCTGCCAGCGTCGACTCCAAGTCCAGATAGCTTCCATTATGAGACAGCTGAAGTGCACAGTCATCGGGCTGCAGTAGGCAGAGAGAAACATATTAAAGATCATGTGCTAAGGTTGTGATACATAGATAGCATGACATTTCTCAATTGGACTTTAGTCAGATCAGTGCAAGAAGCAGCAATTTCCAACATCAAGTGGAGTGTCTGCTGTTTCTATTGAGGCTGCTGATGACTTTTTCAAATGTTTTGAATCTGGCTCTTCTTCCACCAGGAGATCTTCCTCCTGTTTTGCTCTCTCTCTCCACTTAATTATGTCATTGACCTCTTCCCGTCACCAACGTAGCGTCTGGCCTCTCGGTGCACTGATGGCGTGTGCGCCTTGTAAAGTGTTTGATGTGTCGAGGCTCCCGTGGATGTCAAGAGGGGCCTCTTATCAGCTCCTGTCAGCACTTAACAATGACAAATTTGGTAGCAGCTTGGCAGTGTGGTGTCTCTTATCTCTCGTCCTGTTTTGTTTGATCAAGTGACACAGGAGGACGTGCCATTTGTCAGGTCTTTGGGGGGGGGGGGGTTTCATGAGTTGATTGTTGTATCCAAGATTCAGAGCTATGGTGACCTCCAAATTAACTTCCGAGGGTCTATTTTTGTTGACATGCCTGCACAGCATAGGAAGTGTCATTGGAGATGCGTCTGGCAGAGTGACACATTAGTGGCACAAAGTCGATTTACGCTCATGTCTAAGTGCCTGCACAGGGTAAACCGCTGATTCATTAATATTTAAACTGTGGGCATCAAATCATCTGAATAGTTTAGAATTCAACTCATTGAACCCATGATTATTGTTATTATTACCATTACTATATTTTATTCACAGCTACCAATGTGTGGACACAAAAATCAGGGGTGGGTGGCAGTCTTCCATGTGCCCAGTCTGTGAAATTACCACTACTGGGTCTAATCTGCCTCTGCACAGAAAAACCCGCACAAGATTTAGAATATTCACGATAATGGAGCTTAAAATATTTAGGAGGTTGTAAAAGTCAGTACAGCCCAAAAGTGATTCAAGTAAGTATCTGGAGAAATCCAAAGTCACACACAACTTTATCTCAAACCTTCATCATGTGTGACATCACAAATGAGACTTCGCCTACTGGATATCCAAAGTATGTTTTGGTTTGTCCTTAACATGTTTGTGTTTTTTATTACGCCACCACAAAAGGGCAACTGCAGTGTGGTGAGAACCACAAAACGATAAATTGTGATGATGATAAAAAGTGAGATCATTTTTGTGTTGCTGACATCCTAAGGATTGCGTCCTTGAAAAAGGAACGATTAATACACTTATCAAGGACGTTTTAAAGTAGTCTATGAAGATAGAGTAAACATATGCCAATCCTATTACTGTACTTCTGTACTCTGGGGGTGACAATCATATTTTGATTGCTGCTCCAACCCCAAAGTAAAGTGGGTAATCGAAAGAGGCAGACAAAAAGAAGGCAAGCGAGGCCAGCTATGCCGAACAAACACAGATGAGGCCTGAGAGCGCTTCTCCAGACTGCAAATTACAGACTAGCACATCCAGACATACACACCAAAGTTAGGCTGAGCATTTATTTATGCCAAGAGACTTGCCTCTAACCCAAATGTGAGTGACAGTCACATGAAACGTGTCATGAGGACACTATTTGAGAGGCAGACACCAAAAAGGGGTAAATACTTTTGATATCCAGTTAAACTACATAAGTCTCCAGGGATAAGGAGCAAACCCTGCCACAAGCGGCCGGCAAAAAAAACAAACTACTGTACATTTGCCTAACTGAAGCTCTCAACTCATTTCAAAGTGTTTCCCTGGCACCAAATAATGCTAGCGCACTCATGTTTTGCTATGACCAGCAAGAGCACAAAAACAGGGTCTAAGCTCCTTAAGTGGGTTAAAAAAAAATGGATTTATGTAGATATATATTTTACACTAGTACAGTTCGGTGTAAGAATTGATTTACCACGACACAGCTGTTTTCTAATACCAATTTATCATATACTTACATAGTTATACTTGATTTAAATATCCAAAATGTACATTTCTTAAATAGTAACAGCTGTTCCTCATAAGTTGAAATATACAGTACAAACCTGGAAACATCAACTTTAGTTAGCGTGAGTAATACTTTTCCTCTTTGGTTGACAGGTGGAGGAGAATTGCAGCAGAAACTCAGTAGCATCTCTGGTGGCGGAATGTGGCATTGCAAGAGAACTAGTGTCACATGAGCGTTCGTCTTGCGCACCGTGGAACAATATCCACTTTCACTCAACGCTAAACATTATGTCTTTATTTCAAAAATGTAATGTTCTTCCACCAAATGGCATTAGCTCCAATTAATTTGTGTATCCACCAGGTGCTAGCTAAACAGGTTCAGATTTCACAATAAGTTAATTTGTGAGTATAATTATTTAGACAATATTGTCATTGTTTCAGTATACATATGTATATGTTTTATATTTGTTGAATGGTGAACAATGAGTATGTAAAATTTGAGCCTTTGCTCAAATAATGTTTGGAAACGCTGCACTATACTGTACTGATTAACAACATTGATTAGAAAGAAATTGCTGCCACAAAGTTACAGATGAAATCAAAACTGTTTAGTCTGCTTATAATATTATGTAATGTGAGCCCAAAACAAACTTTATATCAAACAGTTCAAATAGATGGTCCTTGTTTACTCATTCCCTCAGTGCGAAATATAATGTAGAATGCAGTAACTTTGTTTAACAAAGTTATGGCAATGAATTATTGTTTTTGCTCTAGGTGACCTCCAAAAGTGGTGATGTAAATAAATCAAGTGAGGTCACTAAAGGTACATTTTTAAGTAACAAAGAGGCTAAAAACAAACAAACATGAATATATACAAAATAAAATCAAACATGCTAACATTTACAAATCATCTGATCTTCTTTACATGGACTCGTAAAAGCCCTGCACACAATGCTAACTTTAGCATAAATGCTAATAACTGTTGCTTTTCCTTAAGTAATTTGAGTCGGATTATTTTGTAGACAAATGCAAATAAATCCAAGAGCAGTGTTATCACATCAACAGAGGTTGTGGAGGTTTTTCTTAGCCGTCCCCCACCCAGGATTTGAACCCATGGTGGCCCTGTGTTGTGACCAAGTCCAGAGAGGGAACCACAGTTGTGTGCACTCACACTGAGCCTTAGCCTCTCCCTTCAACCACCGTACTGTGGTCCACTGACCAGGCAGGCAGTAAAGGCAGAAAGACTAAAAATAAACACTATGCAATTTACAATTGAACTGTGCTATCTCTCTCCAATGCATGGTGCATCTGCATAATATGGACTTTACCCTAAACACTTCCATTGTACAACACTTTCTGTACTTTCTTTTTTGTTATGTGACCTCAAGAAAATTGCTTGAAAACGCCGTTTTTATGACAAATTACAACTGTAATCAAGACTACAGAAGTATTACTGCGGGATTCCTGCGCTGAGAAATAACAGTCCAAACTGCAGAGAGACCAGCACAGCCACAAATGTGCATAACAATGTGTAAAAGTATTTGAAGGTCCTTTGACATGCGCTGAGGAGGAACCTGTATTTTACAACATTTCACATAACTTCTCATTATGGGACTCTATAATTTCTAGTGGAAGAAAAATGCAGGAAAACAACGTGTCCAGATTGAAATTTGTGAGAAGTGAGAGTCCATGCTCCAAAACTGAGCAATATTTTCCTCTCACTTGGACACACTGTGCAAACCAGACTCAAGGCCACCAAGTCACTCACTAGGAAGAACCATAAGAGAGGAGGAGGAAAGCATTTTGAAAGACTGTTGATCAATTGATTTTTGTAGATAAGGGTAGATCTGGAACAAGTCCATCGGGCGTGGAACAGAATATGCACTTAGCCATTCATGACAATGCATTATTATGATGCACTGAAACCACAATAGTAGTATTATTTTTTTCCTCATATTACATAGATTATTTCCCTAACATTAAAACGTCATCCTTGTAGCTACATAAATTGCATTAAATATACTGTATATATATATATATATATATATATAAAAGCAATAGTTGTGATCCTCTGTAGAACCCAATCAGTCCTGAAACGCACACATGTGGCCAGTGCAAAGACAGCAGAATGACAGTGACAGGAAATGCGCCGGGATTGCACATGAGACGTTTCAACTCCCTGGGCATCATGTGTTGGAAGCGTGCTATTTATAAACAGGTAGAATTCAAAGACAACAACTTTCTCTCTTACAGGTTTTCGCTGGGACTACCCTAATCTCTGAGAGTCCAAATCTTAAAACATGTCACTTGGTTGCTGAAAATCTCATTTCTGCTGTTCAAAAACTTTGCATGTGTTTACAGTTAAATACTTTTCTGACATTATTGCAGAGTCAGCATTTATTTGTAAGCATCTGTGTACAACTGCATCTAAATGGTAAGTGTGCAACATCTCTGGGGAAAAAAAAGCTGTATGTTGCTCTTAGTGTTTTTAATTGTTCTCACTTGCAGATAGTGGAGGGTATCTATCTACTCACAGGGAGTGAGCTGCAGAAAGGGGAGGAGCATCCCGAGGCTTCTGTTCCATATCTTATCTTAGACAATCACTGATCTAAAGAAATACACAGTTGATGAAGTCTGGGTCTTTTGGTACTTTTGTGTACAGTATACAAATGAACTATTCAATTAATCTAATATGCACGTTTTAGGAGTGTAGGAGGAAGCCCATGCAAGTGCAGGGAAAATAACCTAACCACACAGGAGTGATTCAAACCCTACCTCCCATGTGAGGCGGATGTGCTACCCACTAACGCACTGTGCTGCTGCACTTTAAACAATCCCTTAAATTAAAATGATGTATACCACTATAGCACTATGAATGCTCCTGGGCATTATGTTTTCTAAAATTAGGTCAAACTGAGGGATTAATGTGATTAAAGTAAACATAAGCAGATGCTTCCCACCCCGCATTAAAATCACAACCAAATAACCATAAGTTATTGTATATGGCACTCTTTGTGTTACCGTGCATGTCAGCATCCCCCATCCGTAAAGTGCACTTGCTCCATGGCCCATCCATGTTGTATTTGTTGGTAGCAACCTCAGCTAATTATTAATGTGCATGTGTGAAGGAGCAGGTTAAGCATTAAAGAGCATGTCAACAGTGCATACCTTATGCGGGGCTCGAAGCAGTCGGTGCACTCCAGCAATCTGATTGATGAGAGGAATATCTTCCCTGAATGTGTACACTGGAGGTCTGCTGGGCTCCGGGAAGTTAGTGCTGTTGAATGGATCAGTATCATCTAAGAATTGCACCCTGCACACAAACGTGGCCATGGTGTGTCCTCCATGCAAGGCCGGCTGATTGGGGGTCAAAACAGCGGACGCCTCGCGACAGAGCCTCCGGCGCAGGTTCCTCCGCAGCTGTCTCTTCTTATCCTACTCGGAGCGTCTCCATGCGGGGCACCCACCACCACCTCCACCTCCACCTTACACCACCCATGCACCAAGCCGGGACAGGGTCGTAGACACAGCCGGTGCAAGGAAGTCAAAATCCGGGGCTCTGTCTCTGTCTCGCGCTTTGTGTCTCTCTCTTATGCGGCATCCAGGAGTGTTGTGGTGCTGAAGCCGTTGAGGACTTCACTTCTTGGTCATTGCTCTAGAGAGCGATGCGCCAAGCACAAGCTGGAAGCAGAACACGGCTCATGTTACGAGCGTGGTGGCGCCCTCAAGGGGCCGTGATGAAAAGTACAGTTTGATGAAGACATCCCACGTAATAATAATGAGATGCACCACAAGAGCTGTGCTTTAAAACAAACAAAACAAACTAGTTTAACTGCAAATGTAATATAAGTTAGGTAATTTAATTATATAATAAAACGTGTTATTAAAGACTGCAACGCATCTTTTATAAACTTCCTGGTTATTAGTTTATTTGTTTTTAAAATTATTATTAATATGAATGCGTCCAAGCCGTCCATCAACACCAATTTTTTTTTTTAAATAAAGTCTAAATTTACAAATTTATTATAGTAACAGTACCTAGTTAGCTATCTTTTTAGCTAGCTAACTATAAAATGATGAGCAAATGAGATGACATCTAGTAAAGCGAGCCAGCTTGCTAAGGTAAAGCTAGCTGGCTAGCTAAGGTAAACCTAGTTAGCTAGCTAGGGAAAGCTAGCTAGCGTGATGTCATGTTCATCTTATTTCCTGCCCATCCTTTTATTTAGAAGACCCAATTCCTGTAAGTCTCTCTTCCAACCCACCTGTTGGCCTTTGTCAGTGCTTAGGCCTGTAGTTTTTCTCAATCACTTTGGTAAAGTGTTTTTCTCAAAACAATTGATGACCTGCAACAGCCAGCCTGTTGTTCAAAATCCTTAGTTCATCTCTCAAAATCAAATTAATTTGTCAATGAGCATGGCTAGTGCCATCAGAATGACAAGTCCTTGTTTCATTATGACAAATTATGTCAAAAATATCAGTGGTATGGTAGATAGATGGATGGACAAAGAGACAAACATATAAATAAACGGACAGAGAGAAATTCAATTTGCTTCCTCCTCTCACTTTTACGGTTGCCAGGTAACCCTGGTTTATACTCTAAGCCGTACATAAAAACAGTGGTGATTTGTGCTGAGACGATGATTACAGAAGCCTTGAAGGCCACCCTGTACAGTAAACACTATTAAAACGGAATGTTTCCCCATAGATTTTTACAAGTGCAATGACCCATCACTGTCAGATAAGACACTACTTAAGTTTCATGTGTGAGCTTCAAAAGGTGTCACACCTCCAAATTCATGCTCTCTGTCAATATGTAACAAAGAGTCGCTATATAGTCCCTCATTTACATCCCAGTGCAGTGCACCACCATAGCATCGCGTTATTGACACATGATGAAGCTCACAGTCCCCAACCCGGGCCTGGATGACAGGATACCGTCGCACCAGCAGCTGGACAAGCTGGAACAGGACGAGGCGGGGGATAGACCCAAATGGGAGAACAAGACACAGTATATGTTGACCTGCGTGGGCTTCTGTGTGGGTTTGGGAAATGTCTGGCGCTTCCCCTATTTGTGTCAAAGTCATGGAGGAGGTGAGTGAGGACTTCAGTAAGTTTTACTCCCATATATAATGTATTCTTTGTAATATTGCTTAATGGTTATTAAACTCTACTCTCTGAATTATAAACCATAAAATTTACTTGGGGAAAAAAAAAACATTAAAGGGGCTGCCGGAAGTGTCCTACATGTGACAACAATCTCGCACGCATATTCCTTACATGTTTGGTCTATGGGTTCGAGTGGCAAAGCTCTATTTTGTGCTCGATGAAAAATATCCAAGACGGCCCCCTTTTGGCAAAAACGACACGAACTTTTTTCGAGTGCCAAAGATATTTCAATGGCGACATTTTTTAATTGGCTTTAGTTTTTGAGATAACACCATTTTCCACAATTGATAATTAATGTACTTTTTGATTGTTACTACAAGTAGACCTTGTGGTTTTACATTTGTTTGCTGCTAATGTTGACAAATTTTCAAAAATTTTTGCTTGAATTTCCACATGAAATATGATTTGCATGTAGAAGGCCCTGCAATGATGATAGCCGTTTTTCATGATATTGCATCAAAATGGAAAGAATCATCATGTGTATGTGAATCTATACGAGTTTTACTTTTTTGAACTGAGCTGTTAAAATATGTATCCCCCCACACACACACACACACACACACACTTTATTGAGATGCACTTATATTCTTGCACGTCACATGGACGAACCAATTGTGTCACCATCCTGCTCGTTAACAAGCTACAGTCAAGCTCCACACAGATATAAAATTCATTGGTTATATAATATTGTTTATAGCCTACATTATAATATAGTGTATTTTAGATCATTTTATTGCATTATGTATATATGTTACCCTGAGAAATAAACACAGTAAAAGTTTTACAGCTCACACGGGCATGTTATTGTAGTCTGCATCTGTCTGAAATGATGTGTCCAAGAGGTGTTAAAACTGCTGAACCAGCAATACTATATCCTGAGTGGAAGATAAGTTTTTAAAAAAAATGTTATACTCTGTACAAAGGCTGGCATTCTTGTAAAAGTGCACGTGCTTTCTGGGTTGCAAAACAGGCTGTCTGCTTTTATGTTTGCTTGAGTCATTCAATGTCATCCGCTATATGACAGGATGTAAATAAAGATAACCGTTGGGAACTGTCTTCCACGCAGGGGCGTTTATGATCCCTTTTCTAATCCTGCTGGTTCTGGAGGGAATCCCTCTGCTGCATCTGGAGTTTGCCATCGGTCAGCGTTTGAGGGCAGGCAGTTTGGGGGTGTGGTCGTCTATTCATCCTTATTTGACCGGCATTGGTGAGCATCGTTTAGAATTTGTCGTAGCAGGCCTTAAAGGACGTTAATAAAAAAATGGCCACCTTTATTTGCAGGTATCGCCTCCATGTGTGTATCTCTGACCATCAGCCTGTACTACAACACCATCATTGCTTGGATTCTTTGGTACTTCTTCAATTCGTTTCAAGACCCTCTGCCTTGGAGCCACTGTCCAATGAATGAAAATTTAACAGGTATTTCACAGAATGTTAGTAAATGTTTGCATGAAATAAGTTATATATATAATTGCAGGCCTGGTCTCGGAGTGTGCAAGGAGCTCCCCAGTGGATTATTTCTGGTACAGGGAGACTCTGAACACAACTACAAGTATTATGGATGATGGCGGCATACAATGGTGGACTTTGTTAAGTCACATATGCGCCTGGACTGTGCTCTACATCTGCATCGTGCGTGGGATCGAGACGACTGGCAAGGTACTGCATACTTTCCTTTTAAATTGGACGAATAATGGGAAAATTAACTTTATAATGTTTACATACAAATAGTTGAATCTCTAGAGTGCTTTCCAAGTATGATTTTTATTTATTTATTTATTTTTAAATCTGCCTGTTTGAGAAAATGTGTCATCACAATCCACCTGAGTTAGATAATAACACCCATACACACTAAGGTTAGCATAGTTAATTAAAATTGAAAACATTTTAAAATAAAAGTAAAACTGAAAAAAAAAAAGTCAACCATAAACATTTCTTGACAATAATATGTTATATGTGACCTCACAAATCTAAACATGACATTCTAATTAATATTACATTTTTGGAATATGAGTTATGAAGCAAAATCCAGCCGTTTTTATCCATCTCGGGGGGGGGGACCATTTTGCCACTTGCTGTCGACTGAAGATGACATCACAGTTGCTCAGGGTTCAGGCAACGAGCAATCAGAGCTCACCTGTTTTATGAAGATGCGCTGTGATTGGTTGTTACCTGAGACCTGAGCAACATTGATGTCATTTTCATTCGACAGCAAGTGGCAAAATGGCCGCCTTCTGAGATGGATGAAAACGGTTGAATTTTGCTTCTTAACTTATATTCTCATATAACGCAATATTAACCTGAATACCGTATTTAGACTAGTGGGGTTGCATAGAACATATTGTCAAAATAAATAAATAAATGGGGTTGACTTCACCTTTAAACAAATACAAATAAAAACAAGAATGCTTTTAAAATAACAAAAACTAACTGAAACTACATTTTAAGTTTATAAATCTGACTAAAACTAATAACAATTATTAGGGGTGTGCCAAAAAATCTATTCTCATAAGAATCGCGATTCTCATTTAGTACGATTCAGCATCAATTTTAAATGTCCCCAAATCAATTTTATTACAATTATTACCTTTGTTTGTGTGTGCCTTTATTGAGAGCGCTGTTCATGTTGTACCCAATTTGGCCACTTAGGGGCAGGGTGGTTCCACGCGGTTTGATACACTGTTAAGTTGTAGCCACATTATAGAGTAGAAGGAAAAAGTCACGATCAAGTTATTCCAATAAAAGTTGTTTTTTTGCAGCGTGGAGCCGTTCTTTTGAGTGATAAAAGTGCCGCGAGTAGAGCACTAATTAGCATTAGCGAGTCACACTGGAGTAGATCATTACGATTCCTTGAACATCTTTAAATTGAAGCAAAAATCATTGTCAATCAAATCTTTGTGAATCAAAAATTGTTCCTAATCGAAAATCGATTTTGAATCGAATTGCGCACACAAAAATCGGAATTGAATCGAATCGTAAGACATTCAAAGATTCCCAACCCAAATAATTATAGTGAAAATGTCCTTAATTTTGGTCTTTGTCATCTAATTTCCTGAATGAGCTTGCAGGTTTGTTGTTTTAAATTGTGGGAAATCTATAATATCTCTCCTTGAGGCAACCAAAAGTGACATACTTTAAAAAATAAGAATAATAATGTTTTTTCTTCTTGTTCTTGTCAGGCTGTATATGTGACTTCCACTCTTCCGTATGTGGTGCTGACCATCTTTCTGGTCAGAGGTTTGACACTGAAGGGATCTTTGAGTGGACTCAAGTTTCTATTCACACCTGATGTAAGTTTTCCATGTTTACCCCTGATTGACTTTAGTGAAGAAATTATAATGCAAAAAATGATTCATGTGGGAAAACAAGAGTTCTTACAGGCACATTAAGAATCCAATTTAAACCAATTGTGTTCATATTTTCATTGGGGTCCGTTTTTAAATCCTTGCGTAAACCACGATCAAGTTCACGAATTGCTTCCAATCCGCAGCTGGCGGAGCTAGCTAACCCGTCGACATGGATGAACGCAGGTGCTCAGGTCTTCTACTCCTTCTCTCTGGCTTTTGGGGGCCTCATATCCTTCTCCAGCTACAACTCAGTACAGTGAGTCTAACGTTCGACAGCTTTCCAAAGCACGCACATACGCAAAAACGTCATCTTGTATGTGTTCATATGCTTTCAGTAACAACTGTGAACAGGACGCGGTGATCATCTCTATCATTAATGGCTTCACATCTGTGTTTGCCGCTACGGTCATCTATACGGTCATCGGCTTCAGGGCAACGCAACAATTTGATACCTGCATTAACGAGTGCTTATTATTCATCAAATGTCCTTTCTACGAGCTGAAACGTCTTATTTTACGCAATTTTGTTTTTTTACATTTCAGGAACATCCTGACGCTCCTCAACACGTTTGACCTTCCTGAGGGACACATCGTTGACAGCAACTACACGGAGGCTTTACAGCAACTCAATGCAACACATCCCGGTGTTATTCAAGGGCTGGAGTTGGGCATTTGTGATTTAAAAACATTTCTTAGTGAGGTAACAACGCAACTGTTCTCTTTATTTATATCTAAACAAAGGTGAAATACTAAAATTATGTAACCATGCCAACAGTTTATAAAGCCTACCTTATTGGTTACGGGATTTTTAAAATGTGTTTTTTTTTTTTAGAGTTTCAATTTTCAATAGCCAGGCAGTATCTGTTGACGTACTTGCTGCTAAATTGTGTCTGTTCTTTATTTTAGGGAGTTGAAGGTACGGGTTTGGCGTTCATCGTGTTCACAGAGTCCATCACCAAGATGCCCTTGTCCCCACTGTGGTCGGTCCTCTTCTTCGTCATGCTCTTCAGCCTCGGCCTATCGTCCATGTTTGGGAACATTGAAGGCGTTGTGGTACCTCTGCAAGACCTCAAGGTTTTTCCAAAGAAATGGCCCAAAGAAGCCGTCACCGGTAGGTCGCACACGAGTTTCACATGTTTAACAATGTGAGGGACTGTCGGTTATTTAAAAAAAAATTTGGTTCCACTTCCTCAGGTGTGACATGCGTGCTCTGTTGTCTGGTGGGCCTGATCTTTGTCCAAGGCTCAGGGAACTATTGGCTGTCTTTATTCGACACGTATGGAGGATCAATCCCACTGCTGGTCATCGGATTCTGTGAGATGATCTCAGTGGTTTACATATACGGGATAGACAGGTAATTAAAATGGTCTCTTTTTTTAAATTGCATTTCCACCTTACAAAATAACATTTTGCTGATGCATGTTTCATTATATGTTTTGTTTTCAGGTAACCCAACCAAATTACATTTTGTATAAAATCATACTACAATTACGGACGTTCAATACTACTTTTTTCCAGACCGAGATCAACTCGAGTAGTCACCAATACTGATACCAAGTACCGATACAACATATACATATAATTTCCCTAAAAAAACAATGACAGATATTAAAAAAAAAAAATCTTTAAAATTGTATAAAATGAATGGCAATTTTCTGTTCTTCTAATTTTCAGTTCCTGATCAACTTGAGTAGTCCTCGATGTTGATACCAAGTACCGATACCACTAGTCCTTTCGTTAAATATAATCCCCCCCCAAAAAACATATATATATATATTTTTTAAAACATCTTTAAAATTGTATGAAATGAATGGCTATTTTCTGTTCTTCTAATTTTCAGTTCCTGATCAACTTGAGTAGTCCTCGATGTTGATACCAAGTACCGATACCACTAGTCCTTTCGTTAAATATAACCCCCTCCCCCCCAAAAAAAACATATATATATATTTTTTAAAACATCTTTAAAATTGTATGAAATGAATGGCTATTTTCTGTTCTTCTAATTTAACAATTCCTGACCATAAAACTACCAAAAAGAAGCAGGCTGTTGCGAGTACCGATACCTTGAAATAAAGCGGGTATCGGCCCAATGCCGATACCTTTTATCGGTACGCACCCATTCTTAGTTTGTTTTTCTATTACAGTAGTGATGCTTATTACTTTTTTTTATATATTTTTTTAATAAAAAATCCTACAAATTTCTTAGTGGCATGGCAGACATAAAAACCAACAAAATATGTTCTTCTTCCTGTGGGCGTTAACAAAAATAACTCAGAAGCACTGGTATCAGTATGTGTATTTGTTAGGTACATTGATTCTGACTATGACATTGCCATGCATTTTTGTATGTTTATCTGCTCAGGTTCAATGAAGACATTGAGTTCATGATTGGACACAAGCCAAACATTTTCTGGCAGGCTACGTGGAGGTTCATCAGCCCGGTCATCATGATCTTTATCGTAATCTTTTACTTCATCACCAAAATTTCAGAAAAGCTCTTTTACAAAGCCTGGGATCCCGCATATGTACGTTTATCAACATCTGTTTGGAAGTATTATGAATAAGGGTCTTTTAGGCCATATGTAACTCATTTGTAATAATCACTGTTTTCAGGAGAAATTCCCAACTCTGGAGGAGAAGTCGTATCCACCGTGGATCTTTGTGATCATCTTCATCCTGGCAGGCATCCCCAGCCTTGCTATACCTCTCATTGCGCTTTTTAAATGTTTAAGGGCAAAGACGACAAAGAAGTCACAGCTAAGCATTGAAATAAACGGGAAGCCCAAATTGTCACTGACATAAAGGCTTTGTTTGAATCCGTTTTTCAAAACCAGATACTCATTTATTGTTTCCAGTAATCTGACAATGTGCATATTGTACAACTAAAATACAGTAGAGCTTTATGTTGTTGTAGCTATGTGGCCAGCAGGGGTCAGTATAGAGATTTGTTAAGTGTAAAGTATTTTTGAGGCGTGAGTACAGTAAAATAAATCTGTTGCCATTTAGCATGACTGTTGTTTATTTTCTGTATTTTTCCCCCAGCAACCATTAATCTTGTCTTGTTTATGTATTTTGTATTAAAAATGTTAAGTCCTTAATACTAGCTTGTGATGTTTTTAATGTGTACCATATAAAATATATGTTAATAAACTTTTGTGCACATTTTGTTGTATTTTTGGGGGATTTAACCATAATTTTAATTTGTCACGATTTGTTGACTGAGGAGAAAAGTAATATAATGATCTTTAAAGTACACATGCAATAATACATCGCACAAGTAATATGTCTGCTTCAATAAAAAGCAAAGCATGACCGTTTTTAATTTAAATTTCACGGCATTCCCCCCCCCCCCCCATTATTTTTAGAAATAAAGTCTTGAGACAGGGACTAGATCATCTAAGGCCACTTAACGCTATTGTATTTCTCCTCCTGGTATAAATTAACGATTTAGCTGAATATTAAATGAAGGCAAAGGCAAGCCTCTCATTAATTAACCAAGACATGAATGTATAATAATATATCTCTAATGCAAAAAAATACATGTGAAGAATAGCTCACCAGTGAACTACTAATGTTTCAAAAAACACATCCGTTTCATATGCTATCAAAATAAGCAATATTGTTGACCCCTATAGTAGGGATTAAAAAAAAATATTTTTATGTGAATTGTAAGGCGGGCACAGCAGCACCGTTTACATTAAAGTTTTGCTAAGTTTTCACCAAATGTTTTCTATTTATTTATGTATTTATTTTTCTGTCAACAACTAATTCACTAATCCATATCTTGCGCCAAAACGTTGGCCATATCGCTCACTCTCGCTCATGCATATTCAACGTTAACCCTGGAAAACCCAAGAACCCTTTTCTTCTTTGGAAAATTATGAATTATACATTAAATGACTGCTATAAGTTCACTGAACACCAAAATATATGTTTTTTCAATGTTTTTTTCAATTTATTCCCTAATTTAGGATTAGGGCTAAATTTCACCCTTTGGGATTTAGGGGTATCATTTCGAAAAATCAGAATAACAAAAACTGTTAGTAAACTATTTAGAATTTAAGAAAATAATCAATCAAATACACAGCTACATTGAACAATATTTTTTTTTTGTTTTATTTGTTGCATTTTAGCCATCTTGTCACCACCACTCTGGCTCATGTAAGTGCAATATTCATCCACTAGATGGCCCCATGCAGGGGTCAGAAGTGGCACTCTGGACTTTTGAAGTTAAATTTGTAAAAAAAAAAAAAAAGGTCTTTGTTATTTGAGTAGCAGAATTTATAGGGGCCAAATTTGACCCCGTGGGTTCTCCAGAATAAATACAGCAAGAATTTTGAGTCCCCAACGTTTGGTTTAGGTTTGAGAGGTTTTATGGCTTTAAATGTACATTTGAGTTGATTCTGTCAAAATTTTAAAAAATTAACATGTGCACAATAAAATTCCTGGTAGAATCATCTTCAGGATGCTAAATTAAAGGCTCAATTTTAGAAGACAGCGTACCTGACTTGTGCCATGTTTTTTTCAATTATTCCACTGGGCCACGAACAATCAAGGTCAAAACATTAAAAAAAAGTTACTTAGCAATTATGCTATTAGACCAATGATATTTAGTGTACAACATATTTTGATCATGGTTTAAAAGTTTTAGAAAGCTAGATTAAAGACTTTTAACGTTTATTATGTCCAGGGCCAGTTATAATGTCTCTGGGTCATTTTGACAGGGGCGTGTCGAATCACCGAAAACATGGAAATATAGCATGTAGTACAATATGCAGGTATATGTGCCTATGCGTGTGCGCACCCACATGTGTGCAGCCACACATTTGTGCTTTTTGTGGAGTGGGCGGCCGGTGACATTGTCCTCCCCCGCTGTCACGTGCTGTGGAATATGCTGGCTGCCTTTGTTGTCCCACTGCCTGTTCTGCTTTTCTGGCACTTTCATACAATGGTGCACTTGAGCACTGGGATGCTATTAAGCCTTTCAGACTACTACAGCTTGAATTCCAGCTCTCAGGAAAGACGAGCATCCCAATGTAGGATTCATGGCACAACATACATCATCAAGAAACAGCAGCAAGGATCGAGTGTAACACCGGAAACAAGGTGACTCGCCTAAGTTGGACTTTATCAGCTGCGTTTGGTTTGTTGACCGAGTTCCGTTCCAAAATAACTCATCAGACGAGCTGTTAGTGGTGACTACTTGATGTCAACCTCAAACACTTGAACAAAAGAGTTAACAAGTTTACCGCCTTCCACAGGAAATGTCCCAGCGAGCCGAGTCCTCCCAATGTGGCGGCGTTGTGGTGGAGTTCGAGCCTGACGACATCAGGAATGCGAGAGCCAAAAAAGCCAGGAGCATACCAGGTGAGCTCATCTTTGGAGAAAACGGAATGTATTGATCAGAATCAAAAACGTACCTCCATTCCATTTTTTTTATGCATTTCTTATAAGGTTCGGCGCTTATCTACCTCAAGGGGCCCAAGTTCCTCATCTATGTCAGTGGAGCGTTGTCAATGTGGGTAAGAATCCTCTCCTGCACACCAACACGCACACACATCTAGCAAAACACAAGGCAGCATCATTAAAGTTGTTTTTGTTTCCCTTATGTGGACATATCACCATCGATCAAATTGGAGATAATGAAAGCTAAAATGACTCAAATGGCAAGAACCGAGGCAGGTTAGGCAGACCGGAATGAACTGATCAGGCATGTCTTGACAATAATATATGTGACCTTACTAATCTAAACATGACATTCTGATTAATATTACACTTGTGGCGTATGAGTTATGAAGCAAAGTCCAGCTGTTTTTAATCCATCTCAGGGGGCGGCCATTTTGCTACTTGGTGTCGATGTTACTCAGGGAACGACCAATCAGAGCTCACCTGTTTTCTGAAGCTACGCCGTGATTGGTTGTCACCTGAGACCTGAGCAACATTGATGTCATTTTCACTCGACAGCAAGTGGCAAAATGGCTGCCCCCTGAGACGGATAAAAATGGCTGGATTTTGTTGCTTAACTCATATTCAACTAACACAATATTAACCAGAATACCATAGACTAGTGGGATTATTGTCAAAAGAAAAAAATGGGGGTTGACTTCCACTTTAAGTGCCTCAGTAGGTGCTGCTGTTTTGTTTAGCAACATAACATTTGGTGTTGTGGCTGGTCCGCCAATATTACAAACTACTATGGAATGTGATGTAGGACTGCGCTGGTGAAGGGAACCACACCACAGTAATGCATAGTATATTATTTTAAAATTGAAATTGTCACGTTAGCTGACTTGACTGTCGGTTTATGTTGTGTTAATCAGGGCGACCGAATGTGGCACTTTGCCATCTCCGTGTTCCTGATTGAGCTGTACGGACGTAACTTGCTGTTGACTGCTGTTTTTGGCTTGGTGGTGGCCGGCTCGGTGCTCCTGCTGGGAGCTTTGATCGGAGACTGGGTGGACCGCAATCCCAGGAACAAAGGTATGCGGGCAGCAATTTCACACCCACCTCAAAGTTTTAGCATGCATTACTGTGCATCAGACGAGCAGGTGATAAATCAGTGCATCTCAATCTCGAGGCTGGGCCGTGTGCTGGTAAATTGCATTCCCTTTCCGGCGTCTCGAGTGTAAATCACTTCCTGATTTGATTTCTACGCTCGGCGCGCGGTTCACAGTCACTGAAATCTGGTTTAAGTTAGCTTTCGTGAATGAAAAATATCATCCAGGCTCTGAGGTCTTATTTTTTGTGTGTCTTATTTCAGTTGCACATGCGTCTCTTTTCATCCAGAACATCTCAGTGACAATTTGTAGCATTGTGCTGATGTTGGTCTTCTCATATAAGCAAAGGATTGAGCAGATCTGGGATGGCTGGCTTACTGTGAGTACACCCGACATAATGACAGCATGTCCGTTCACTCATATTCAATAACGGCTAATGGCTGTGATATTGCTGCTGCTGTTGTTTCTGTGCTGTGAGCTTGTGGCTGCAATCCGTCAGTGCTTCCGTAATAACATGTCGCATCGCAAAACTTACACAAGGTAGTTTGTTATACGGTGGTGATCGTCCTGGCAGATGTGGCAAACCTTGCAAGCACCGCGCTGACCATTGCCATCCAGCGGGACTGGATCATAGTCATCACCGGCTACAACCGTGGCCACCTTGCCGGTAAGACGGCTCGTTCTCGCACGTGGTGACGGCGGGCAAGAAAGCATTAACCTCGGCCTCCCTGATCCTGACAAAAGGAATGAATGCCACCATGAGGCGGATAGATCAGGTGACGAACATCCTGGCGCCGCTTGCGGTGGGACAGGTCATGACCCTGGCTTCCAACGTAGTTGGGTGTGGCTTCATCCTGGGATGGAACCTCGTGTCTCTCATAGTGGAGTTCTTCTTCTTGTCGCGGGTGTACCGCATCGTCCCCGCTCTTTCCGTCAAACCGCCAACGGTGGAGGTGGACCAGGCCGATCTGCAAGGGATGGACAGGAGGGGATCGCAAGGTATGACGGTGGGATTTCATTTCAAATGCCTCCATGCTAGCTGAGCACGACGTGAGCTTCCATGCCGTAGTCACATCCGATACATCTAATTTATATCCATGTGTCGTTCCTACTGAAGTCAAATAATCCCTAAACATGTTTGTATAACATTTATGGCACTTAATTTTTAAAGTCTTTGAACACATATTTAAACAAACGCAATGAATAATAAAAAATTATTGTAGAATATTGACAATTCCGAGCTTACGTCACAAATCAAAATGGCGGCGATTTCGGTGAAAGCCTTCCACTCATTGAAAAACATTGGACTTTGGATCGTTGTAATTTGATTTGTGAGGATCATTTTGATTTCAAAATGTGATGAGATGCCGTTTGACTACTATAACAATCTGCCTGGTTTGTATGCAAGTCACAGGCAAAGGCAATACAGTACGCCATTTGTTTTCATAGTGTTAAGAAAGCATTTGCATTGCGTTGCATTGTGGAAATATCAGAAATGCGCAAATGTTTGGAATTGTCAATACATTAATGTAATGTAAACAACCCCGTTTTTCTCCAAACTAACAAACTGAATTTATCTCACAAGTTACATCAATAATCATGGAAAAAAATATGTACATTATAAAATAAACCTACTGTCGTTGCTTTTTTGTTCTTCTTCTTGTTCTTCCTGTTTCAAATTGACATCGTCTCAGTAAATTGTGTGCCACCGTCTGGTGGTCAAGAATGGAATTACATCCAAAATAGACAAGATCATATGTTTTTCCATTCACGGTCTGTCTTTTCATGGGGCTTGCCATACAAGAGACGTCAGATGGTCAATGAAGTCGGGGGTCCTTTTTCCCCCCGACTTCGCAACTCAAATGTACGAGTTCAAAGGGGTGTTCCAGTGCTCACTTTTTGGTATGACTTGGACGACCTCCCACTTTCCTCGAAGGCAGCATTAGAATGTAACAATTATTGTAATAATTATTAACTTTAACTGTGAAAAAAAAAAAAATGCAGGACCGTGAACCTAGAACCCGTGTTTGAAATGAGAAATTATTAGAAAGTATTAATATTAAATTATAAAATAAAAATTAAATTAAATGATAGAAATGATTATTATTACCATGTGAAAAATTGCACAAACATGCCCTATATATTGTCTGTTTATTATTTGTCATCAGGTGAAGGTCAAGTCGTTCAACCTCTGACAGAAAGCAACAGCGACGCGAGCCTTCACCTAAAAGAAATCACCTATCTCCCGCTGTGCTTCCGGAGGTTTCGCTGGCTTGTGAGCACCTGCAAGGACGGGTGGAGGTCCTACTATCAGCAGCCAGTCTTCCTGGCGGGGATGGGCCTGGCGTTCCTCTACACCACCGTACTGGGCTTTGATTGCATCACCACCGGCTACGCCTACACTCAGGGCATAAGCGGCTCCCTCCTCAGTCTGCTGATGGGCGTGTCGGCCATCACGGGGCTGATGGGCACCGTCATGTTTACGCGACTGAGGAAGACGTACGGTCTGATCAACACTGGCATCATCTCCAGCTGCATCCACCTGGGCTGCTTGCTCCTGTGTGTGTGCTCCGTCTTTGCCCCGGGCAGCCCCATGGATCTTAGCTTGCTCATACCCTACTTTACCTCGAACTCCTCCTCGGAGCTTGGAGGGATGGCGAGCCAAAGACAAAAACACACGTCTCCTCTGAGGGGAGGCAGCAATCAGCCGCTTCTCCCTGACCGCTCCTCTATCCACTGGACCAACAACACTGTACTTTTTGACAACGTGCCCTCCGGTAGCGCGCCAGAGTCTTACATCTCCATTATCCTCTTGTTCATGGGGGTCATCACGGCACGCATCGGTGAGCGGACAACAAAACAACACTCGGCATTCAGTGGATTTCATTTACTTTTATACAGTGCATCCACCAGTGTTTTCCCACTTGTTAAATGTCACTATCAATGCTCAATCTGTGTGCCAAACCTTCTGGTTAAATGCAACAACAACAACAAATCTCTTAACTACACTAAATTACTGTATAAGACAACTGGGTTTTGTCAAATGATGTCTGTTCTGTAGACGTAGCATCAATTTTATCCGAACTAAACTAGCAGTCCTCAAATAGGAGGGTGCATGATTATTTTTCATTTTATTTTTTGCTGTAATAGATTAGCGTAATTACTCATCCACTACAGTAGATGGCAGTGCTGCTCTCATTGTCAGTGTGCAAGGAGTATATTAGCACCTCTGCAGAAGGGTTACTTCAAGCAATTTTATAGCGAAATTATACTTTTTATAGTCGAGGGAGTTGGGGGGTGGGGGTGGGGGGGTGGTGAAAATATGTTATTTATCCTTGGGGGTTGGAGGGGGGGTAATAAAAAAATTATTGAGAAACGCTGCTCTATAATAATAATAATAATAATAATAATAATAATAATGCATGAGATTTATATAGCGCTTTTCTTTCTTGAAACATGGGAATGATATGGCAAAAAAAATAGTGCAGCACTTGCTGCAACCAGTAGAGGTGCTGTTTCAGCTAGTTTGCCATTGAAAGAAGAACTAAAATCTAATTTATTTATAGAGCACTTTAAAAACAATTATCACTCTGCTATACAAAGTGCTATACATGGGATAAAATAGCGCTGGTCCCCAACACCATTTTATTTTATTTTTTCCAAATGCGCTTATAATGGTTGTAAATTATATGTGAATTTTTGCTAATAGGTATAATAATCTTATGTAGCTAATAATATGTGGCTTCCATTTTCATACAAATGAAAGCAAAAAAAATTTTTTTTTGCTTCATAGTTTACAGTGATGTAAAATTGTATTGTATCATAATGAGAACCGTTCCCAATATTTTTCACTCTTGTCTAACTAATTGAGGTATCCAAAATAGCTTTCATTGTGATGCAGTAAGTAGGACAGTTCTATACCACTGCGGACTACAACCACAATAATAAAGAAATTGTGATCAATTCTTGCACTGTCAATCAAATCCGCACCTTATTTGTAAAGGCACTTTTGGATATTATTGTGGAAGTGATCATTATGATGTACACTGTTACGACTACAAATGAAGTTTTTCAAGGCCGGTGTCATTTGTGTTGCAGGTTTGTGGTCCTTTGACCTGACAGTCACCCAGCTGTTGCAGGAGAACATCTGTGAGTCCGAGCGAGGTGTTGTAAATGGGGTGCAGAGCTCTATGAATTACCTGATGGACCTGCTCCACTTCATAATGGTCATCTCTGCTCCACAGCCACAGCATTTTGGCATCCTAGTTCTCATTTCTGTGCTCTTCATCACCACTGGACACACTATGTACTTCCTGTATGCGCACAAAGCCAAGCGAAAACGTCGGCAGGACACCTAAAAGGGGAGACAAGGCCCGCAAATGCAAGCATGTGATGCTTTACCAGCGCCGAGTCCGCTCTGACCACGTGAAATGAATGTCTCCCTCCTGCTCTGTGACTTAGCCATTCATTTCGGCACACCGCAGTCAGAGTCTGTCTCACCTCAGCTGCTTCCTCCCTGCAGAGCCTGCATGTGATAAAGCAGCAAACCAGAACTCAGGTGCAATAGAATGGGAGCAACACAGTACCATGAATATGAATGGCCGCTATAAACGCAGCAATGAAACCTCCAGGGGAGATGTCCTAGTGGAATTTACAACAGTACTTCGTAAACCCCATAGGATTACTGCAAGGCTTTCAATGAACCTTTTAAAGCTTTCTCTGTGAAAGTGGATGGATGGTGACTTTTTTTTAACCTGCGCGCACAAAAGAACTGCTGTTGTGAGGAAAACACTACACTGAAAAAAGAAAAAAGAAGAAGACATACCCGGTACATTATACAAGACGTTACTGATCCACCCACTTGGAAATATTCCAATAAAGGAAAATAAAGGGAATTACACATGAGATCGTATGAAATAAAGCTGAAATAAAAGTAAGAAAGGCAGCTCCCATTTTAAGGGACAAAACATTTTCTTCACCAGATTCATTTTCCTGTGCAGGAATCAAGCAAACACTTGCCATATAAACTTAGTCACAAAACCTTTCTCCAATGGCTTGTGCATTTAAAATCTCGTATCATAGTGTTATGAAATATTTTTCAAAACGTTGTTGGTGGTGTTCAACCACACTTTCATATTTCAAATGAACTTACCATAACCTCACCTCAATAAACAGCAAGAAAAGAGTTGGGCAAATACCACTTTGGGATCATTTCCTGCTCCTCCATGTTTTCATATGGCCTCCATGTACATCCCACAACCAGCATCACCTCTGCAATATATTTGTATCACTGTGACCTCTTCATCTCGTGTTTTGTCACTGTTTATTTTAGACTGACATCCTCATCATAATAAACAATAAAGAATTATTCAAATGACATTTTGTCTTGACATAATGAATGTAGCAAAAATGTTTTTTTTTTTTAATCGATGTCTACAGTTGTAATGTGTAATTTATCATGGTAAAGAATGTACCACTTATATGGCACTGAGCAGCCAGAACTTTTACTATGTGGCAGTAAGTTCCAAATCATGCTCTATGATTATAATTAATTTTCATGCAACAGTACTTTTATCTGCTTATGTTGATTTATCTAGTCTACACTCGAAGTAGTTAGGAGCAGCGCCATACGTGTAATACAGAATGATGTAAAAGTCTCCATAATTTATCATTTAAAGTGTAAGAAAATATCCAGAGGTTAAAATATCCGGGTATCAGTGAAAAAGCGCAACAAGCAAAATGAGCTTTCATCACTTCCTCCTTCTTCCGCTGCAGGCCTGCAGCATCCCTGATGCTTTTCATGCTATTCCCTGATTAACGTGCACACACTAACAAGTCTGACTTTAGGCATTCTCACTTTGAAATTTGTTTACTTTGGAAACTGGGTCAGTGGTAGCACACGGAGGCTACAGTTGCCTCACTGAGAAACTGGGAAAAGGAGCACATCGGAGCAAATAGTGTAATTTGGAATTCAACCAATATTCTATGAAAGTATGCTTCTAAAATCATGCCGGAAAAAAATCCAAAGAGTAAACCCAGCACATAAGACATTAGAAAATATTGGGAGACTTACGCTAAGCAAGCATCAAGAACTCAAGTCTTCCTGTCCAGCAATGATGAGACGCTACGAAAGACTCACTAAAGACTTCATCTCCTTCGTCACTTCCCACCTCTTTTGGCTCCTACAGGCGTACTGATGAGGCCATCGCCCATGTCCTCCACTGTACAATTCACCCACCTGGACAATTGAAGGGGACATGCACGGTTGCACCAGGACATCGACACCAGAAGGTGCAGGTCCTGAGCCAAGAAAATCATCAAAGACATTGGCCACCCCAACGACAGACTGTTTCCGTCAGCTCCCCTCTGACAAGCGCCGCGGCTCCTGCAGGGCCAAGACACAGAGGATGAGGAAGAGCTTCTTTCTTACTGATGTCTACACTATCAATTCCTTATGTCATGTTGATCATAATGTATTATCATTTTCGCAGAATTAAGCAAATAAGAAAAGATAACAAGAGGTTGTTTAATTTCACACTTGGTAGGTAGGCAGGCGGGTGTGCAAAAAAAACAACTGTTAGCATACAAGCAATTATAAAGTCAATTTTCCATAATATGTACTGTACGCTTTAAGACTGCACATTTGTTAGTGTGCCTTGCTTGTGGAGTCAAAAAAAAGCACACACCAGATGAAAGTAGGTATACTCCTATTGTACTTCCTCAAACAACTCAAAGTGGAAAGATATAAGATAAGCAAGAGCAACTGAAATCATAGACCCTTTTTCATGTGTCACTTCAATGAGTCAGCACATTCGGGACACCAGCACAAATGAATGGCCTTGCAAGGACCCAGTCAAGCGTTCACTGCTGACTGCGAACAAATCGATAGAACGCTAAAAGATAAAATGGCCATATGGGAAAAATGAACGTCCTTGGTGACTCTATACGATGTAACATTCCTTTGATTTCACCGTAACTCGAAAGGTGATGATCATATAACAAGTTTCAATGAGTTTTACTATAAACAAGCACAATTACATCACTAATATGAGCACTATTTCTATTTCAAACATTGAGGGTTAAGAGGAATACTTTTAATTTTGTCCTCTTTGCGTGTTCCAAAAATATGAAGACAGATTTAATGTAAGAAAAAACACCTTTGCAAAAATGATTTAATAAAAAACAGAGATCTCTGGACATCGTGACAGACTCCAAACATCACGTAACAGGTGGAATTTTTAAACACGTTATACAACAGATTTGCAGCTGTGCCGGTCTCCAGACAAAATATACTTCTCCGGGTACTTTTCTCACAACAACATCTCATAAACAAATTCAATCAGATTTAAAGTGGCCGTGAGCGATGATGCCAACAGAGTCAGTGTGTGTGTGTTCGAAGCAGATTCGAAGGAATTTTTTTAGACCAAACAATTTACCAGCTTAAGTTAAGGTCAAATTATACTGAGTTCAACACTACCTCACATCTACAAAACATTTCGACATGGTTAATATAAAGAATTTAAATGTTAATAATATCTAACAAGGGGCCTATTTTGGTGCCAAGTGCAAGTCTTACGCAAAGAACAGTTTAACTGTGTGGATGGATTTAGTTTTCTTTGTTTTGGTACTTTCCTAGATTTTGCCCAGGTAGAATTGGGGGCATTCACTCCATAATGCGCTGCTGTGGGATGGAACACAGCCGACTTTCAACCAATCGAAGCCGCTCCTCTCATTTCCAAAGGCTGTATTTTGTGTTATTTTGAGGGGGAAAATAATTTTAGAATGTTATGTAAGATGGAGACTGATTAGTTTTCAGTTTCAGTTTTGTACCATTAAAAGATATAATTGAATATCTGCAGAAATGTGAGGGGTGTACTCACTTTTGTGAGTATATTGATTACACATACTAATCAGTTTTAACAACCAGTCATGGTAATGTTTAACATTAAAATGACACATTATGTACAATTAAAACTACGTTGTTATGCTGAGAGCAGTATAATGCAAATTCCTAACAATACCATATATACTAGAACAATAGTAGGGAATGTAAAATGTTACATAAAATATTGTCTGCAATACAGTTAATTAAGGATTTATGATGAAGGTGACAATTTGATCATGACTTTAATTGTGCAGTTTGTCACTTGTTTACTCGTGACTGCCACCTCTGGCCCAAAGCGTAACTGTAGCATCTGTGTCAGGCTCGTTCATGGTGCGCGTGCAAGTGCGTGTACGATCTTAAAGCAACAGTCACAGTTGGCAAACGAAGACATGGCTTCAAATGAGGTAAGAAAAACTCCGTCCCCTCCCCAAAGAAACTGTGGAGTGTGCAGGGTGCACACACTCTACTATAAAGGGAAGATAAAAGCTGATAGGTGCAGTCAGGGTAAAACAGTCAGGGCTCCTTGTACTCATCTGGGCATTGGTGGAGCAGGCATGATGTAGCAACCTTTTTAAACGGCACAATGCACCTTTAAATGTTTTAAGCTAATCGATGCCATATAACAAAACTCAACTGGTAGATTGTAATAATAATAATAATAATTTCCCCCCCCAAATTTGTCCTTTAAAGCATTCATATGTAGTTACTAAATCAAATGGGTCACATAAAAACAAATGTATCGAATGCCAAAAGATTATTTTGTGTAAAATTGTGCCCCTTCTTTATAATTTACCATTATCGTGTCTATCATTCATTGGATGATTAATACGAGGGCAAGTAAGGCCTTACAAATGTGCTTTGACATTTGCTTATTGTATTGTGTGCTCGAGTGTACAAAATGTTTGACCTTCCAGTACAAAGCGCCCTGCCCAGTCCTGAATCCAGACTCTCCTGCATTCAAGAGATTCTCCAACTTCCTTTTTGGGTGTGTTTGGCTGGCCAGATGTTTCCTGAACCTGCCCTGTTCCCAACTCCCTCCCCGCCCCTGTAGTGAAAGGCAAGGGGAGGACGAGAAGGGAGTTTGTCATTCACTTTATACACACGCACCTGGACTCCCAGGGATTTTACCTTCAGTGACAATCGAGCTTACAACAGACAGATTTTTTATCCGCTCACCAAAGTCAGCTCCAGTTGTACTCCCGCTTGGTGAGGCAGTGATGTCGTGGGATTGCGGTCTGAGATACATGTTCTCCGTGTCCCCTTCGCTGCAGCCGGGCGGCATGTGCATCTTGCATGATAAGGACTCGGAACTGTCCAGATTGGAGATGGTCCAGAGACTGGCCAAGGATGGTTGCCGCTTCCTGCAGAATCACGGCAAGGGCCCAGAGAGGACAAATGAGG
This sequence comes from Vanacampus margaritifer, assembly GCF_051991255.1. Taxonomy (NCBI): domain Eukaryota; kingdom Metazoa; phylum Chordata; class Actinopteri; order Syngnathiformes; family Syngnathidae; genus Vanacampus; species Vanacampus margaritifer. The sequence continues at coordinate 14,431,899 of NC_135440.1, read as the reverse complement.
TGAGGGACACAGTACAGTGAGAAACTCTTACAACTCTATTATGTAAATATAGTTTCTAGATAGTAGCACTTGAATGTTTTGTGAAATGCTGCTATTTACAAAGTTGGCGCTTGAGAACAATTTATAATGATACTCTTTGATATTGTTACAGATGAGCTCAAAAGTCTAAGGTAATGCTGTGTAATAATATTAGCATTTACTCAATGAACAATTTATTGCATGTAAAGTCACCTCGGAAACATAACAACACAGTACAGTACAGTTATGTCCAGAAGTATTTGGGCAGGGAACCTTTTTATGATAAACATCACAATAGATTACCACTGTGTAAAAATAATAAAACATAATAATAGAAAATGGAAAGAAATGAACAGGAAAAAAAGTGTAATACTATACGTGCTGTAGTATTCATGTGTTGTTAGTTTGTGAGTTTTTCATTTACTTCCCCATATTTTTAGATTCAGATTTTAAAGGGGAAGTCAACACAAAAATGTTCTTTACAATAACAAGTTGCGTGTGCCCCCACTAGTCTAAACATGCTGATTAATATTGCGTTTGTGGAATATGAGTTATCGGTAAGTAGCAAAACCCACACAGTAAATTCTGTAGAGTAAATTTGACTCTAGTGTGTGAGTGGGACCAAATAGGCTCAGTTTTAGAGTAGGACTTGGAAGAGAGTAAAATAAAGAATTGGGGGGGTCAATAAAAGTCAATCAAGGGTTGAGGAACAAACTCACGACTGCCTGAGCTATGCCCCTCCTACTGTTTGCTTATCTCCAAGAGACCAAAAATTATGTTTTGGTCTATATACAAACTATTTGGTCCCACTCTAGAGTTAGGTAGATTCCAGCTCACACGAGCGATATGACAGACAGCAGGAGCTGCGTGGCTCAGGGAGTAGATCAGCTGTCTCCCAAGCTGAAGGTCATTCTTTAACCCTTGAGTGACTTTTATTTATTTTTCAATTCTTTATTTTACTCTCTTCCAAGTGTAAATGTTACTCTAAAACTGAGTCTATTTTGTCCCACTCTAAATAGAGTCAAATTTACTCTACAGAATTTACTGTGCACCGGTTTTCAGCCATCTCAGAGTGCTGCCATCTTGCCATTTGCTGTACATTAAAAATGACTTCAAAATTGCTCAGGGCTTAGGTAATGACCAATCACACCTCAGTTTCAGAAAACAGGTGACTCGTGATTGGTCGTTACCTGAGCCCTTAGGCACTGTAACGTCATTTTCAGTTGACAACAAGTGACAAAACGGCTGCCCTGATAGTGTAGGACATATATAGAACATAATATTGTTTAAAAAAAAAAAGGGGGTAACTTCCCCTTTATCTTCACCTTTGTCTTTCTAAGAATATTCTTGGCTTCCGTTAATGGTTTGACGGTTTTCTTTCTTTGCTTAGAAAGCATGATATTATTATGACATCATCTACTTTAGTTGTCTTCCATGTCTTTGGGGCTTTTTAATTGTTGTTGAGGTCAATGGAGGCGCACTAGATTAAAAACTAAACCTGGAAGTCTACAGTGGACATAAAGTCGTTAGAAGAGGGTATGCACGCCATAATAAATCTTAAGTAAAGATGACTTTTTTTTTTGTTTTGTTTTTTAATTTTTACTTCCCACTATTTTCAACTGAGTTATGGTTCACATTAATGATGGAAAAACTTTTGAAACTATTAATCTTGGACTTATTTTTTTACATCACATAAACCATTTGAAGAGGTTTGAGCAGTAAATCATAAAATGTCCATTAATGTTTAATAAATACATCTGGACCGAACTGTGGGTTAAAATCTTCCACAAGTTTAAATTAATTCTGCCAACACACCATAGTTAGTGAACAATTGGTAAAATTTGAGGAATGAAGCATAAAAGATTTCCACCACACTTTTAATAAAATGATCTCCTCTGATTGGTCGAAATTATGGCGGGCTCAGCTTCCTGCCGACTGGATGCTTGTGCTAGCTAGACTGCGCCAACAATGGCAGGAAGCAGTGACGCAAGTGGGCCGGACCACCGTGCGGGGACATTATGTGGCTTCAGGGTGGAGTCGAGTGCGTCAGGTCCTCGACCTTTTCTCCAAACACTAAATCTCTTTATCTTTGTTGTTATTCAACACAATGACGTTTTGCCTGCACAATTCCACTGCTAAACTGTGCATGATAACGTGCAAAAACTATTCTCATAGTGCCGTTATATACTGTAAATAGTGCACAATATACTGTACATATATGTACAGCATGTCTATCATGTGTTATCCTATCAGATCTTAGTTAATACTTGACATGGGAAATATAGAGATTATCTAGTTGTGTTTACAGATAATGCAATAGTTTACAGTAATCCAATGATGCGGCGCACATACCAGCCATGTGACTCATATACATATCTAAATATGGGCATCAAAGAGCTTAGAGTTCCCAGATGGTGAACGCATGACTATTTCAGTCCAGTGCACTCTTGACTGTTATGCAATCACTTTCAATTGTATTTAGTTTTATTTCCACATGATTTACATCCTTCATATAATTCATACTTAACATGTCATCTTGTTGGATCGTGACAACGTGGAACTGCTCACTGCAAATATTTTGCATAATGTGCAAAAAACAGTGATATGATGAGAGCCTGAGAACAGAGGCTTCTGCAAGGAACTTTTGGGGATAACATTAGTCAGCATCAAATGCTACTTTGAAAACCAAGCTAGTGTTTGAACAACCCCGAGCGGAATTTGGACCAAGTGTGAGCCGTGTCAAGACTGACATCTTCCAAGAAGGCCCTTTGAGTGTTCCATACCATGTATGCCAGCATCACAGTTAGAGCAGAGAGGGTCCCTCTAGCCAGCGAATGCATCTGCAACCCAAAGGGAGACAATCAACCATTTCCAATCACATGGCTCTCTCCACTAGCATTTACTCTTCTCCAGACAAAGTCCATTTTGGGAAGACATCAGGGCTTGATGAGCGTTGGGGCCAAGAAATCAAGTTCCAGGAGTTCTGTCCTGTTACAAGCACTGGACTCCAGAGAACTGATAACCGCAAGGCTCAGTCAATGTGTAGCAGTAGTGGCCGCGGCAAGAGAGTCGGATCAATAACTCATGGCGAGGAAAGGTTTCCTTGCACATTGACCGACAAACTCACTTAATATAGATCAACTTGCTTTAAGAAAATGCATCGATGTGTGTGTTGCGCTGTTTAAATGTGTGTAATGTGATATTTTGTGCACTTGTGGTATGTACAGTATTTGCTATGGCATTTCCTTATCCTACACTATGCTTGTATAGCATGACTGACACGTATCAACCAATCCTAAGACTGCATCCTCAATGTAAAACAGAAACAATTCGGTAGCATTTGCACAACAGTGTAAGGTTGCTAATTTTCTTTGCATATCAAAATGACTGTGAAAAAGCTTACTGATCAAATCAAAAGTAGCTCACGGCTACGTAGCTCATGTAACCCATATTGTATGAATGCGTCTGGAAGCAACGCTTGAACGCTTCTGTGCAAAAGATAATTAGAGCAACGACAACAAAAAAAGCAACCGCTTGCAGGGTGTCTGCACAGCTAATTGCATACACAGAGACGAGTGCTACACTGACTGACGGCTGAGGGTAGGGATGGGGGGTGAGGGGGGGCGGGGGGTGAAAGGGCGAACCGGTGCCTGCCACCATACATTGAAGTCCTCATTATGGCCAATATCTGTGATCCTTTCAAACCTGCCATTGTGGTTTAGAATTCTATTCCTTCTTACAAGCTGGATGGAACAACAAAAGTCTACGGTATACATTTACAGTCTGTTACCATGACAATGTAGAAGGATTTGGCCCAAAAAGTCATGCTGAGCATGTAAGTATGAAATGAGGCAAAATCAAGTTTTCCTCTCTGCTCTCTAGTGCTGAATGTGCTGAAACCACACCCGATAGATAGATAAAGATAGATATTTATATTTAAAAAAAACAATAACATACTTTTGGAGCATCCATCCATTATCTTAATCGCTTATCCTAATTAAACCAAAATGTAATGTCTAAACTTGTGTACGAATGTATAATGCAATACAAAAGCAGTCTCAGTAGAACAAGTACCGATATTATACAGTAACTAGAGGCTGAACTTCATCAAGTATATAAATGTAATTCTCATTCATTTTCTTTCTTTTTGTCTTTTTTTTAATGAGTATTTTCTGTCTTGTATTTTGAACATTATTTTACGAAAACATGCCCTAGATTTGAGTCCCAATATTATGTTTGTAAAAAGCAGCTCCAACACTTGACAGTCATGAGCAGAAAATGCATGTTTTTATTTATTTAGTTTTTACTTTATTCCAGACGGATATAACCATGACTTGCAAATAATTGGAATGTTATTAGAAGTTACTGCACTTTTGCCACCCACACTGTCTAGTTAGCTGTATAAAAAGAGGACCTGCCTATCTCCCGGAATAAGATTTAAAGATGGAACAGGGGTGACCTTTCCTGGTTCAGATTTATATCTGATTGGGTGACTTGGCATGACAAATCTGAATATAAAATCATAAGGACAGGTAGGAGACAGCAGACAATGTTAACTCGACACCACCGAGACCCCGAAGGCAGCAGTCATAATTTAATAGAGCCGACATCAGGAATCAGTAATTAAAATATGTATGAGCCACTTATGTTAATCCTTGAATGGGCTCCAAATGATACAGCCTGAATAATGATCAGTGGAAATCGGGCTTAATTTACAGTGCTGGCTTTGACAGAGCATTGTGATGGAAATCAGTGGTGATTTGTGTTAGTTGGAGAACATGCGGGGAGTAGACGTGGGGGGGGGGGGGGGGGGTCTCCTTGGTGATAATACAACCCCCTCCCTCTCTCCCTCTCTCCTGTCCAGCCTGTCCAGAGTGACGAGGCAGTGCGCGTGCAGGAGCGGGGCCGCTGCGTTCTGGTCCTCCGGAGGATGGCGTCACAACCAGCGAGGGGAGGAGGGAAGCGGGACTGGGAGGAGGAGGAGGCGGCGGCGAGGAACAGGAGGTAAAGTCACTCCACAAATCTCTGCCTGCCTCTCTCACTAACGCTTTCTCCACCTCTCATCATTCTCGCTGGATCACTCTTACACATGCGTCCATCACTACTGCTCCTATAGCACTGTGTTAGATGGACCTAAACAGCATGGAAGTGTGAGCTCTAGCCTTCCCGATCAAGTCATTCGGGGAGTGGGGGCTTTTTTGGACTATCAGTGTGGGCAGTGGGGGGCACAGGACTCTGGATGGCGGGGTAAAGGGGGCATGCAACAGTAACCACGGTAACATTGCCGGCGTGAGGGCAATGATGAGCCTGCTGCGGGATGAGATGCTGCTGCTGCACGTCGCCTTGGTGGAGCAGGAGGAGGACGAGGATGAAGACGAGGAAGGGTCCGAGGAGGGGACCGGCAGCAGCGGCGAGGGTACCGGCCGGGTAGAGCCGTCTACTCTGCCCACATTTGACGTGCCCTACTTCCGCTACATCGACGACGAGGGCACGGAGGGCGAGGAGGAGTGGAGCAGCGGTCGCTCGCTGTCCTCCATGGACGAAGACTCGTCCACTGACTCTGTGGTGTCTGACAGGTATACAGTGGTGTCAGGGACCCCAGAGAAAATCCTGGATCACCTGCTCAATGACCTGAAGCTGGAGGAGGACCAGGCGGCCACGCAGGGCAAAGACGCAGGTCAGTGGGATGCCTTCCATCTTTGTATTACTACTGTTTGGGTTCTTCTTTAGGCAGAGAGTTTCGGAATGCATAGGAATGCCTTATTATTAACTCATTTGCTCCCAAAAACGTATAAATACGTTCTATTTTAAATATTACCATGCTCCTAAAGACGTATTTATACGTTTTATGGTTTGTTTGTTTTATGCTACAACATACAGAAGGCTCTGATACAGCCTCTGAGCTGATGAGAAGCAATGGTAGTTATTACAAAAAAACGGCCAGCAGGTGGCAGCAGAGTATAAGAGATCAACCAGGGCCATGTTGCCCACTGTTTTAAACATATTTGTGAATAATGATGAAACTTAGCTATTTTCTAATGCTAATTGCTGCAAAACGTAAACAGATATAAACATACTTTTACTATTTGCCCTGATGCAATAAGAGACTAATCTTTCTTTTGGTAGGTTTTATGTTTTTAGAACAATATAACACAATATTCTGTGAAAACTCAAAATCCAATAAAACAGCAGGGGGTTGCTTCAGTTAAAATGGTTCTGTGATGTCGTCATTGTGAACAAAAGTCTGCAAGACTGCCTCACAGTTAAAGGTTTTGGGTTTGAATCTTGGCTTGCATATTAAGGCATTACTGCAGCCTCATGGCTCCGAAAAGCACAAACCTGTCAGTAATTGATGTCTCCCTAAAAAAAAATATTTATATATACACAGTATTGAATTTGCCTGTGGATGCCCCAAGATGGCAAAGATCTACATCAGTGGTTCTCTACCTGGGTTAGACCGAACCCCTGTCAGTCTCAGGGGTTCAGCGGAGGTCAAGACACACACCCGACTCAAATGATTCGTGACAATACCCCCTGCATTGGCTGCAGGTGGTCACGCTACTTTGCTTGGCCTGTGCTGCCGAAAATTTGGTCGACTTGATTGTTGTGATGGTTACGTTATGTTATTTCTTTATGATTGTAATCCCTACTAACTACGTTGAGCAAAAAAAATGAAAGTGGCCGGACGAATATGTGCAATATGAATTCACATGTAAAACTGAAGACATGGTGGTCCACAGGGTTCAATTCTGGGGCCTCTGCGGTTTTCATTGTATCTGCTGCCCATGCGATCCATCTTAAGACAACGGCGGTGGTTGTTTTAAAGTGCTCTAAAAATATATCATTAAGTGATAGGAGTCAGCGCCCTAACTGCATGATTTGCAATGCCAAGTTGAGCAATTCTACATAAAAAGCAAATAGGTGAGAGTTTCAGCAAATAACAGAAGACAGTTTTCACAAAAATCATCCATAGGTACGAATGTGATTTTGAATGGTTTGTATGCTCTGCATTTGCCCCGTGCTTACAAGTCCAGGATGCACCCCCGCTCACTTTAAGTCATCTGGGACAAACTCAACCGTGGATGTCACCATTGTTTTTCATTTTATTTCCTCTAATCAAAGGCAATCATTCTCCAATTTTGCAGTTTAGCTCTCCTCATTTAAGAGCTTTTTCATACAGGGAGCTTTAGAATGGAAACACACTTTGGCAACAAATGGGCTCACTCATGCCTTGTGGCAGCACGTACTATAATAATAATAATAATAATAATAATAATAATAATAATAATAATAATAATAATAATAATAATAATAATAATAATAATAATAATAATAATAATGTGACACTGTTGCCAAGGCAGAGGACACTCTGTTGCTAAAGCTCGGAAGAGAAATGGTGACCGCTGCCTGCAGAGACTAGCAAGGGGGAGACCTCCAGAATGGAAAGAGGGAGACATTTACATACTTGGATTCCTGGTAAATGTTAGTGGTCACATTTGATCTGTCAATGGAATGGAAGCAGGCGAAGCCCCTCAACGGCGATCATTACTCATTCTGATGAGGAAGTGAATGAAATTGATCTCAATGTAGTCACATGGGATTTGTTGTGTGCAGTTGGTGTTGAATTGAACATTGTAGAACAACAACACACCATGCACATGTATTGACGAGAAAGACATCTACCTTTAAGTTCACTGGTCTTGTTGAGTAATCATTCAGCATGAATTCACCATGAAATCAGTGCACTGAAGCTCACTGCATGTAGCACGCGGGGTGATGTCCCAAGGTCAAAGAGCCACATACCTAAAATGAGAAGAAGCAATTATCTCCGTCCACTGATGTGTAATGGTCTGACTTACAGTACTCAATACAGTATGCTCATTGGCATCATGCATGCTCTATATTGTTTTGCTCAAAGATGGCGAAGGAAACAATAATTGAAAGTAATTAGCTTCAGTATGAGGCAATTTGTGTGTTGTGTTGGAGGTGAACTTTTGTTGTCCATCAAGTTGTCTCACATCTAATTATCAGATTGTGAGATGTCAAAACATAGACTTCTAGCAACATTCCGCCTCCTTTGAATTTATGTAAAAAAACAAAGCGGCTTTTTGCTTTAGCCCTTGTTAGAGCTCTGATGTGGTCGTTTGCAAGATCTCTGTATAAATGAGGCTAATCACGGGAGCGACTGAGAAGGACGCATTAACCAGGAATTGATCCCATGCCAGCAAAATCCGCTATGTGAATAGCTTCACCCCACCAAACAACAGCATTCCGTTTTGTTACTTTTAGTCTGTGCTGCAAGTTTTAAAACTGTACTGTAGAATATTTTGTGTTCATAAACACAAGATGTTCCAGCGATTTTAAGCTTTTGACACATGGACAATGGCTCCTTGGTGGCAGCTATGGTCAATAAGTGACACATTAACAAGCTTAATTTGGTGGCTGTGATAATCAATGTTATGTCCACTTATTGAAATAGAAAAAGGATTGTCAACCTGATTGATTCCATGGGAGACTGAAAAAGCGGATCAGTGAATCTGTGGTGATTTTCCTCTATCGAGGTTTGGCTTTGTGCTTAACGTTGGGGTACGCGATAAAAGCAAACAGTTGCTGTCAGGCATAAAATATTCATATTTTGAATACATCATTTATAAACAAAATGTATACCGGATGAAACACCAAAGCATCAATCACATTTTGTGTCAGTGCAGAGTTATAAGCAATCAAATAGAGAGTGTGGACATGTGACATGTTGTCCCACTATGGGGCAAGTTGTCTCACTATATGGGGTAAGATGTCACACTGGATTTTTTTTTTAATGTGTAAACCAATTAGGCATGATAGTGTATTATTTTTAAAGAAACAAAAACTTGCGTTAACAAGGTTTCCTTTATTCAATTTTCCATAACATGTAAGTATATACAACCTTGAGGAGGACAAATAACACGTGAGGATATACTAGCAGAAAAGCAAATTAAGACGATGGCTTAGCACAATCAGTCAGTCTCCAGCATAGTTTGCAGCGATTCAACCTACACTTTAACGTGATTGACTTATCAACACATTTACAGGCCGAGATGGTTATTGTGTGTGCCATTGAAGATAAAGCCATGTTTGGGCTTGTTTGGGCTTGCTAGTGGGGAATCCTCACTGGGCTTGGTGGAAGTTATCATCAGAGGCTCGAAGGACTTTTCCTCACTGAAATGTCTCTCATGTTGCTCTCCTTTGAAATGACTCCATTTCATAAATGAGTCATGCTGGCAGAGATACAGTCATTTAAAAGGTCCAGTAGCACCGCAAAATGTTCAACTGCATTCTAATGATGTGTCTCCGTTTGCAGACACACTTTTGGATGACTTTCTGCTGACCTACCCAGTGTTTATGTCAACTAGTGATTTATGCCAAGCTCTTCTGGAACAATATCCTTCCGTAACATTCAAATAGTGTTAACAGGCTCCCTAAGTCAGAATCACACTTGAAGCCTTAACCCATCCTTACTTATTGCTGCAAGCGTTGCCGAGTGAAAGAGGACACGAAGGAGGCTCTGGAGAGGAAACAGAAAGTAGCGTACCTGGTGTCACAGTGGATGCTTCTCTGCAGGGACTTCCTGAGAGAGGACGAGCATGTCAAAGTGTTCATGAAGGTAGAGGACGAACGGTTGACACACACAAAAAAAAGAAGCACCTGTGGGTGTAAAAGGGGAGAAATGAAAACCGACTTTTCTTTGCAGACTTTGTACCGCTACATGCTGGATGACCTTTATGAGCACCCCGCCTTGCAGAGGGATTTGAAGGAGCTGCAGAAGCTCTACCAGCTGCATCTGAGGCAGTGAGTAACATGATCAGAAGTCATCGATGACAAAAAACTTCATCATTGATCAATATTACAACGACTTGGTATGGCAATTTCAAGTATGAACTTCTGCAGCATCGAGAGGAGAGGGTACATACACTGCACAAAGGAAAAGCTTCTTCTCCTCTCATCAATGCATTCTTTCAGAGGCTGACGAGGAAGCGCAGCGTTCTGTTCTTTTGTTCATGGAAATATGAAAGTCACGGAGCTCTTTATACTGAAGCTCCATAAATCGAGGGGGAATAAAATAAAGACGAGCTGCCAGATGAATGACAGGTTTATATACTGTTAGACATTATTAACATTTTTAATTATTTATTTTATATATTAACCATGTTGAAATGTTTTATAGATGTGAAGTAGGTGAAATAGTGTTAAACTCAGTATAATTTGACCTTAACCTAAGCTGGTACACCTTGTTTGGTCTAAAATTCCCTCTCAGTGTTTACGCACACACATTCTCTTCGTGGGAGCGTACTCTGCTTCGGGGGAGCGCACACACCCACACACACACCACTGACTCTGTTCGCATCATCACTCACGGCCACTCTAGATTTTGTTTTGGGAAAAAGTACCCTGAGAGTATATTTTGTCTAAAAATGAAAACAGGTGCAGTCTGTGTACGAAAATAATATTATGTAACATATTGTGTGAGAACCAATCTGTTCTACTCATTCTTAGTAGGAGGAGAACGGGCGTTTACTTCCAAAACTCGATTCTTTAAAAGCTGGATTCCGCAAAGGGAGGGGGCACATGGGCACTCTGAAAATTCCACCTCATACGTGATGTTCAGTGTTGTTGCCGTGACCGGAGAATTCTCTGTTTAATAAATCATCCTTGCAAGGTGTTTTTTCTTACAAGAAATCTGTCTTCAAATGTTTTGGAACACGCAAAAGAGGACAAATAATTAGCCTCTTTCAATACCTTGACAAGAAGGAAGAACCTGCACACACTGAAGCCTAATCTAATACAAAATACCCCTATACATAGTTAAACAACTTTTTTAATAATACAGCAACATGCAACATTTATCAATATTTTGGGGGTGATAAAGCTTTGTGATGTTACCACGTTAGGCGAGGGACACCCCAGGGTGTGCGGCATAGGAAGCTAGTGAAGCGAGGCTGCAATTTTAATAGCCACATTTTGGCACCCTTTCTGTCCTTGCATGATAACGAGCAAACTCATCTTCAATGGAAGCGGCAGCTCATTGCAACGTCTCATTTTTCTGCATGAAAATATGCGAGGAACAAGCTGCACATTCATCAAATTATTCGGAGCTGTTCAAAGAAAACAGATTTAGATGAACTCACATGCACACACAAACGCTAACTACATTCGCAATCTATAGCGAGCCATTAGCACATACATTTTACGTCAGGAAAATATCACTGCATCAAATAAAACGTCACAAAAAGTTTGTAAATATGCTGAAATAACTGTAATATTGTCTTTGCACTGACAAATTAGAGTGAAATCTGTTTAACTGAGCTCAATGCTATCATTCTTGTGAAAAAGCACAAGAAGAGTCGAGGCAGTCGACATAAAAATTAATCAGAACATCTTGCCGGCTGCCGTCCAGGCGAATGATGAATAATAATCAAAACAAAATTCTTATTACTTTTAATTAGGGGTGTCAAAATGAGTGCATAATTTTGAGTTAATTTAAAGTTCCTTTAATGCCACTAGTTTTTTTTATATCGCGCGATTAATGACCATCCCTTACTTGGGAAGCCTGTACTGGGGGAATTCCAGTCGCAACGCAGCAGGCTCGTCCACATCAAAATTGAGCAGTCATAAATGTAATAATAATGCATATATTTGTGGAGACTGGGGTCAAGCTGTATTTGACCATTTTAAAAATGTGCAGAATTTCACAAGTTACTTCATGTTAAAGATTAGATAGCTCTTAATAAAAGAAAAATGCACTTAGCTGTCACTAACGTCTTACAAATGCAATTATGCCATCTAGTGGCAGAAGAATGATGTCACCACAAATCAATATCACACTTATTTTTTACAGTACGTCTTTTTAATTTGAACTAAATTTTATGAATTATTATGAAATTATCAATGACTAAAAGATGCAGCCATATTCTATTAGTTTAACATGTTTCCACTTTTATGTAAACAAGAGTGTGAAAACTTAATTGTGAGTTAACTATTAAAAGTCCTGCGATTAATTATACTTTAAAAATGTAATCACCTGACACCCCTACTTTTATATATATATATATATCGCCATCTACAAGCTTTTGTGGAAAAAGGTGACCTTCGTGGTGAAGGTAACAATCCCCCACCTGACAAACACTTTGCCATGTGTGGCTGCCCCTCCTACTCCCTTATTTGGACCGCAGCCTCCAATCAGAGTCTCCCTGGGGAGTCTCTGTCCTGCTGCCCATTAGGATCCATTGCAAATGATTCCGCCTGATGCTGTTGCTGCTTTTGTTTTCTGGCACTGACTCATTCCTGCTCACATCCAGAGAGGGAGACCCACCACAACCAGTACACTTTGTGTGGGTGGTACTAAGTGACATACTCTACTATTTATAGGCTTTTTACAATGAGGCCCATTGGGAGGGCAAAATTGGCTGCTTTGTGCTACAGATTGCAGACTGAGCCAATCTAGTAGCTTTTCTGCAAAAGAAAGCCTGTTGTGTGCTCCTTGGAGCTAAGTAACTTAACTCCATTACTTGTCTTAAAACCTTTCGTAAAGGCTGCCTTAGGATTCACAGCACTGAGTGCGGAAATATATTTTTATGAGGCCAGGACGGCTGTTGCCCAGTGGGTCCCTCAGGGTTGGCTTTGTGCCAACATCCCTATTGTGATGCAAAGGACCCTAATAGACATAGGGCTATCCATCATAGCCATCCATCAGGCCTAAATGTGAAGAATAGGGTGAATAAATAAAAAGGTCTGGGGGGATAAAACCCCCCACCAAAGAATCTGCACTTCACCTTCTTGACATTGACTTGAAATAATGAAGAGAACCCATACACGCATACACTTTGATTAGACAGTGTGGGAGATGTATTTATGCAAATCAAGAAGGAAACATCACAAGATCCACTTCAGGGGCTAAATAATGAAACGTGCTTGGCTCTGTGTTGGTTGGTACTTTATTGTTGAATGTATTATTTTCTTTTTCAGCACGGTGGAGGAATATTCCCCTCAAAGAAAGGTGAGTGAATGCTGTGATTTAACTAAACATATATTGCCATGCTTCCTGCCTTGTTCTATATTGTGACAACACTCTCAGTACGCATTCTCTTTCTTCCAGAGCAAAGCACTTTTCCATCAATTAAGCCTGAAAGAAAATGGAGTCCTGTCCAGGGCCACACACAGACAGACCAAGGAAGGTAAAAAGTAGGGGTGTGCCCCAAAAAATCGATTCTCATTTAGTATGATTCAGATTCAATTTTAAATGTCCCAAAATCAATTTTATTTCAATTATTTTATACTATCGTGCCTTTGTCTGTGTGTGCCTTTATTTGGAGCGCTGTTCATGTTGTACCCGGTTTGGCCACCGGGGGGCAGTGTGGTTCCACGCGGTCTAATACACTGTTAAGTTGTAGCCACATTAGAGAGTAGAAGGAAAAAGTCACAATCAAGTTATTCCAATAAAAGTTGTTTTTTTTTCAGCGTGGAGCCGTTCTTTTGAGTGATAAAAGTAGCGCGCTATTTAGCATTAGCGTGTCGGACTGGAGTAAATCATTACAATTCCTTGCACATCTATAGATTGAAGCAAAAATCATTGTCAATCAAATCATTTTGAATCAAAAATCATTCTTAATCGAAAATCGATTCTGAATCAGAAAAAAATCGGAATCGAATCGAACCGTGAGACATTCAAAGATTCCCACCCCTAGTAAAAACATGCATTCCTGCCATCATAGGTTGTTCCTTAAATCTGTTCTGGTGAGGAAATATCCTCAGCATCCGCACAATGGGAATTCTGCCGAGGACTGAATGTGACAGTTTGGCATGCACATTCCGGAGTTATGATCCGGCTGTGAAAAACAATGCAAACACAAGCTGCAACAGCATGTTGAGCTGCCGGGAAGCCTCTCAAGGGAAGTGCTAATTTAGTGATCATGACAACTGCTGCGTTTGAAAACTAGAAAGACAAAATAGCACGCAGTCCTCGGGAAGTGAGTAAGAAAGATCTCAACTGGTAGAAAACTGACAACAAAAAAGGCATTACTGTATATCAAATTCAATATGACATTTGGTCTCAAGTAATTAAAGAGATTACTTATATAGGCTAAGGTTTTGTGTTTGGTTAGTTCAACAGTTCTAAAACCTTTTCCACCATGAAACACCAAAAAGAAACCTTAGCTCTTAGCATTACTAAGCTAGCATTAGCACTGTTATCTTCTTCGACAACCAGAAATAGTCTAGTTGCGATCGATTCAATGCCTTGAGAATAAAATGACCTGAATGAATGAGAATATCAACAGGCAAGACAACTTCAGCCATGGCTTCTACATTGGTAGCATGGTTATCAAAACTCAAAATTTGAAGATTTATTTTTTGGAGCATATAATCAATTCAAAATCAAAAAGATATAGTATCCAAACCTAATTCTCTGTCGCTTCTGAATAATGCCTGAGGTCCCTTAGCTCTTCTTCTGTTTACTATTATTGCCCAGCAGTTAGCAAACGAGGGGCGGGTATTTATTCCCTCTATTTTTCACAAACAGATATTCCAAAATAGTCGACAAAGCTCCTGAAGCCCAAGCTAACAGATTTAAAAAGTTAAAGCCTCTATAATATTATACTCAGTTTGAATATTTAACCATTGTTTTTGTTTTTTTTGCCTTGACAAAATGCAATACTACCTGTTTGCAGTACCATGTCATGTGTACATTACGATGGACTCGTACCTGAGCATGAGGGCCCATCCTGGGGCTGTTGCTCAGGAGTTGCTACAAGCAGTGGCTGAGAGGATGGGCGTCTCCCAGGGTGAACTGGTGCTGGTGGCCGTCCCTTATCCTGGAGGTAAACACTACATTATACAAGGTCACCTTTACAAGGTGATTAACATTAAGTGCACCTAATTAGTCCAGCACATACTAGGGATGTAACGATAACAGCAATATTGTGATATCACGATATTAAAATTGCCACAATATCATCGTCGTCATGCCACGTTATTAAAACCAGCACTTCTGAAAAAAAGTCAGGTTGATTTCCATTTGTGCAGTTCTAGCACCCTCTGGTGGCTAGTTTTTTTTTTGTGCAGTTTCGTTTTTACAAGGAATGTTTTGGCCCCTCTACGTTTAAAAGCCACATAATATGTGGAGGAACTCAATGTGTGCGTGGATCAGCAAGTGCCTCAATATTAAATGTTATTAAAGATTGTAGGTGATTTATATGCATTGGTGTTATGTACAAAAACACAATATTGTGTTTTTTTTTTAGTATGAGCTCATTTAAAAAAAAAATATTGTGACCTTTTTTTTTAACATCGCGAACCTCCCCACAATATCGTGATAATATCATATCGTGATGGTTGGATATCGTTACATCCCTAGTAAATACATGATTTGAAATTTAAATAACAAACAAAGTGAGTTGCTACTGATCCTAACACAGCAGATAACACACACTTGATTGCTCTAAAACTAAATTACTCACAATATATTGACCATTACCCTATTAAAAAGTAAAATTGATGTCTCCTGCCAAATGGCTGCTGATTTCATACATGCTTAAACCTTTAATGTTGGTCTAAACTGCAATATACTGGGAACAAGCATGAACTGCAGCATTTAAAAGGGAGACGCGTTTTATAGTCGATCAATAATCAGTTAAGTCCGTGTCTGCCTTCTTCCAAGTGGGATCCTATCTCTTGTACTCTGCTTGACAGATCTTGCCTGATGTCTGCAGCTTGTGATATGTGATGCATTTCCTCTCCTGCAGGCAGAATCCTCCTGCAGCCTCACGACACGCTTTTCTCCCCATCCCTGCAGCCGGTGGGAAGGCTGCATGTTTGCAGAAAGGACCTGGGTGAAGTCCTGGTAGGGAGAAGTCATCAATCACTTCATAATACATATTATGTTTCCATAAGTAGACCATTACAACAACCAAATTGTTATTGAAGCTACTCAAGAACAGTACAATCTTCTCAGAAGACAATGTTGTGTTGGTTGGAATATTGGAACATTTGATAAGTCGAGGACATTGATGTTGGAAGCATAGAATTATTTCAAATGTAAATGAGTAAGGGCTGAACTAAGGTAAATAATTATATCATTATTATAAATAAATCTTGCATTGTGTTGTTGTTTTTCAGAACCCATTGACAGAAAACTCAAAACTGCAACAGAGGACAGCCCACATGCTTAGTTTAAACACATGGGATGTTGCTGTAGCTTTCAGCAACATTGACTGGACCATATTTGACTCCATCCACGAGGTTTGTACCAGAACCTGACTTTCATTTTCCATGGTTGTTGTCTCAGAAATGTACTTTTATATCTAGATCCATTTAGCAACCTGAACCGTGTTATTCTGTTTTTGTAGCAAGAGCTGATCTACTTCACCTTCAGGCGTAATACTAGTGGAAACCACACGGCGGCGCTAGAGTTTTTACTTCAGCGCTTCAATGAGATCCAGTTGTGGGTGATGACTGAAGTGCTGGTGTGCACGGCCCTCTGCCAAAGAGTACAGCTCATCAAGAAGTTCATTAAGATAGCTGCCCAGTAAGTATCCATATAATCATTGTATTTCCTCAAACAATGCCCTCCATGCTAATAAACGCCCCCAATTAATCACTGGGTGCGTCATCCACTTAAATAAACACAGTTCAAATAGACATCTCCTTACCCCCCATGGAACAAATGCAAATATATTGTATTTAATATTCAAATGTTTACATGTAAAGCCAGTAATGCCCTGGCTGCTCTCTCAGCAGTACTGTTCTGGAGCTGGGATATTTATGGAAATACTGTCCTCTAGTGGCTTATCAATGAACTGCATTACCTTGTTTGCTGTGACTAATTTCACTTCATACCATTTGGCAGCTGCAAAGCACAGAGGAACCTCCACTGTTTCTTTGCCATTATAATGGGCCTGAACACTGCTGCTGTCAGCCGCCTCAGTCAGACGTGGGAGGTAGCAATCACACATTTTAATAATTAAAATAATAATAATAATATTAACTCTTTGACTGCCAGACGTTTTCAGAAACGGGATGTCGCCAGTGCCAGCCGATTTAAGCATTTTGACTGATCTTTCAAGGTCCACAGAAAATGTTGTGTTTGGACTATGGAAGCACACATACTACCAAATGAAAGATTGAACTCTCATCTTTCATCAGAAAAAAAAGTTTGTTTCTACCTTATTCCGTTCTTCAGTAATCAACAATAAAAAATGGTTAGTTTCACCGAAATGCTCTGTTTCGAAACAAAAAGCACTCTAGTGAATTCTACACTTCTTTTTGTCCATGAATGATGCCACAAACACCTAAATAGTGCTTTACTTCTGTAATACACCACCACCAACAATGAAAAAGTGTTTTTAGATTGCAAAATACGTTTATTTCCATTCAACAGTGTAACAATTTGACAAAACAATTTCGCAAACTATTTACAAATGTGTGCAACTGTGGTACTATTTACAATTATGTGGATGTTTCAAATACAGTTTTTCTTTTTGTAACACTGCCCTGCGTGCAAGGAGACGGAGCAGGATTTGCACAACAGAGTAGTTTCACTTCGATTGTCCGTTTCGCGTGCAGACTTTACACTTTCTTGACGGCCTTTTTTTCCGGGGAATAGCAAGTAGCAGACTGTGCCCACTCCTCCGATGAATATGCATTGGACTCGGGGCACTCTTCGTCGTCAGCGCTTCCAACTTCGGCGTCAACCTCGGAGTCACCATCATCATCATCGATGATGATCATCGTCGTCATCAATGTGCTCTTTAGCGTTGGTCGATGCCGTTCGTCTTTGAAAAAAATTCCCAAGCGTGAGCTGCTTGCAACCGGTCACCATGTTCTCTTCCCTTCCCCAGCCAGTCCCCTCTCGCTCCGCCTCACGTCTTCTACTGACACCTACCCAATCTTGTCAAAAGAGAGTCATAGCTGCCATCTAGGGGCCAAAAATAGTCATTAGGCTAACTAGATCTGCTTGAAACTTTCACCACAGCTGGCCAAGGCTTTCCTCCACCCGTTTCCAAAAAATAAAATAAAAAAAATTGGAGAACGTCTTTTAACGTCCTTGGCGGCCCTCCGTAGGTTTTTACTCAACGTCATTTAACGTTTTTGGCAGTCAAAGAGTTAATAATGATTATTATTATTATTTTCTATTATAAGCACTATAGTTAATATTATCTGTATTATTTCACTCACTTCCTGGCAATTTGATAGTAATATATGTTTTTTATTCACACAGAAAATTCCTGGCAAATTCAAAAAGCTGTTTTCTGAGCTGGAGAGCGTAACGGTAAGCGTATTTCAAGGTTCTCATCGAAAACAATGCATACTCTACACAGGTGTAGTGCAATAAAAAATACAATACTACAAAAAAAAGAGAGAGAGAGAGAGACAGAACTCATGTTATACAGATTCATTAAGGCCCTAAGAAATCGGAGTTTCAAAATCCTTCTTATTATTTCTGATGCAATATTCAAATTCCTTGAGCAGGTGAATTTTGTGTTCTTGTTAGCTTGTAAGCCATCATTTTTTTAAGATAATGAATAATAACTAAAACCATATTTTACCCCATGTAGTGAATGCATGATAGTTTCACTTTTTGAACTGAACTACTTAAATACCAACCCCCCCCATATTCTAGTTTTTTGAGATGCACCATATGGTAAAAAAAAAAAATCTTTACAGTGCTTCACGCACTATAGGATAAAACAAATGCATCTTTTTCAGTGACGGTCAATGTGCACGCACATTTGCTTTGAAAATGTATACACAGGATCCCTCGCTCAACCATAAGGCCTACAGGGACACCTTCAAGAAGATGAAGGCGCCAAAGATCCCCTTTCTTCCTCTGCTACTTAAAGGTGCCGCCATCACCCTCAACATGGTGACAACCACGAGTAGCTCAAAACTAAATATGTCGCTCTTTCTTATAGACATCACATTCATTCATGAAGGCAACAAAACATTTCATGATAATCTAGTCAACTTTGAGAAGCTGGTAAGTCACGGAAGAGAAAAGCTGCTAGGTTTCGAATCGCATTGATTACTGACACGCTTGTTCCTCCTCTGCTCTTTCACCAGCACATGATAGCAGACACGGTCCGTCTCATCAGACAGTGTCAGAAGGATCATTTGGGTCAGTACTCCTATTTTGTGCTAACCAGTTGCACAGAAATGTGAAGATGACTCCAAATGCTCTCCCTTTTATCACTTCCAGGAAATGGCATGAGCCCAAAGAGCAGCGCAGACGTGCGCGCGTACACGGATAACCTTCACATCATCGACAATCAGCAGACCCTGTTTGAACTTTCGTGCAGGCTGGAACCTCGGACTTGAAAGGAAAGACATGTGACTTACTGTAGCCTTCTTCTTAACACTCAGGACCGCGTCAGCAATCCGAGGTCACGCAGCTGAACCACCAACAGATAGAGAGACCCAATCAGGAAATACTGACACGGGAGAATAACACAAATGGAAGCATTGTTTTATTTACACATATCAGCCCTACAGACATAGCATATTATTTATCAGCATTTTCACATCCAACTTTCTGTTTTTTTGTGGCATATAGAGGGCCGGTCTAAACTGTTGCTGTTACTCTCATGTCTAGCAGGTGGCAGCATTTGGCAAGTGGATATGATATTATTCCAGTTAGGCTCATCTGGGGAGGTTTAGCCTTCTCTTTCCTCAGCTTTACTACACACAAAAATGTCACAAAAACTATATATACGAAAATGTTTTCTCAATTTACAAACAAATTAACCTACTTAGTGTAAAATCTGGTTTAGTTTAGTTTAACACAAAGCTATTCATATCCTGTTATGTGCAATCAATGTATGGGTAGGTAAGGATGAACAATTTACAGTATTAGTGCAGAATGTTAATGTGAAAACATGGGTGAAAAGTGATAAATTAGCTTCTTTTTTTTTATAATTCTCATTCAAGTAAATGCTGTGGACAATCAGAATAATTAAGTAGCAGACACACTCATTGACGTCGGTCTATACTCAAGGTTCTTTCCTTGAGACTGGAATACAAACAACATTGTTATTAGGGGTGGGAATCTTTGAATGTCTCACAATTCGATTCGATTCCGATTTTTGGGTGCGCGATTCGATTCAGAATCAATTTTCGATTAAGAGCGATTTTTGATTGACAATGATTTTTGCTTCAATTTATAGATGTTCAAGGAATTGTAATGATCTACTCCAGCCTGACTCGCTAATGATAATTAGCGCGCTACTCGCGGCACTTTTATCACTCAAAAGAACGGCTCCACGCTTCAAAAAAACAACTTTTATTGGAATAACTTGATCGTGACTTTTTCCTTCTACTCTCTAATGTGGCTACAATTTAACAGTGTATCATACCACGTGGAACCACACTGCCCCTAAGTGGCCAATTTGGGTACAACATGAACAGCGCTCCCAATAACGGCACACACAGACAAAGGGAAGACAGTATAAAATAATTTAAATAAAATAGATTTTGGGACATTTAAAATCGATTCTGAATCGTATGAAATGAGAATCTCGATTCTTATGAGAATCGATTTTTTGGCACACCCCTAGTTGTTATACAGTATTTGTCCAGAATGCTACAAAACCGACAATTTCATCTAATTTCATCTCATGTTTTACATGGATAGTGTGGTGTTGTAGGGAGGAGCTGGCGAAGATGTTAACTGTCCCTTTAGAGAAAATGTGAAGTAAAATACTGCAGCACTTTCAGGAGGTTCTGCATACATTTAGTGAGAAGTAATGAAAGAAAAACAAGTTTTCTATTTTAAAACCAATTGTTGCTGCTGCTGCTGCCCTAGATGTATCTTGAGTTCGGACTCAGTAGAATGTACATTATAGGCTATTCCATTTATTTGTATATTTCCAGTCATGACTGTTAAACAATGCATATTCTTTTTGTATTTGAACTGTATTCATAAAAGAATGTTTGTGTATATCCCATTTATTTGTTTCAGAATAATTTATTTCTATTGTCTGAACGTATTCTGTTGCATTTTCTTGTGCAGTTTTGACTGGCCTGTGTGTTAAGGCAAACCATAGATTGAACCAGTGTGCACCTAATAAATATTTTTCATAAAAGTAACCCAATTACTATAAAATGTGATTTTTATATTGCATTATAGTAAGGTACATGCTGTCACTTAAAATGCATTACTTGGATGCTACTGATACTGTTGCTGAAAAAATAAATAAAAATCACACACATGTGAAGGGTGTGTGTTATAACTAGGGATACTCACGACCACGACTAATACCGGCATGGCTCAGTGGTAGAGTGGTCGTCACCCAACCCAGAGGTTGTGGGTTTGATCCCATGCCTATTGTGACCACGTCGAAGTATCCTTGAGCAAGTTACTGAAGCCCCAGTTGCTCCTGATGCTGCGTCACTAGTAGTCGAATGTAAAGCGCTTTGAGGGCCTTAAAGGTGGAAAAGCGCTATACAGTATAAATGAAGTGCCAGTTACAAGTATTGGCTGCCCTCCAGTGGTCATTTTACAATAAGGAACTGGAAATTTGAATAGAACAGAAAGAAAAATGAGAGATAACAAAAATAGAAAATTGCCATGAATTGTATGCAATATTAAGGAAAAATTTATATTGAGATATACTGTATAGGTATTTTTTTTGTCATTGTTTTTTGGGAAGAATGTATGTATTAAGAAATATTAGTGGTATCAGTACTTAGTATCTGTATTGGTAACTTCTTAGGAGTTGAGTACTCATACTACTCCTACTATATCGAACATCCCTAGTTACAACTATAAACCAAAAAACAAACTCACCTACTAATGTCAAACCATTGATGCCACTTTTCACATGTTTCCGGCTGTAAAACGGTAAAAAAAAAACATAGTTGTTAAAAAAAACAAAGAGACAGTTGTGCAGTATTTGAAAGTATGAATATACGGTATAACACTATAGGTCAGGGGTGTCAAACTGATATTAGCTGAGGGGCCACATGGAGGAAAATATATTACCAAGTGGGCCAGACCGGTAAAATCCTGGTATATAACTTAAAAACAATTGGCGTTAGTTAAACACACATCTTTGCAGGCCAGTTCTAAATTGCGAGGCTCAACTGTAACTATATTGTTCCAATTCCCAGAAAATAGCACAAATGCAAATGAGAAGCGGCAACACTTTGCCCGTATAAGTTCCCGGCGTATTATACCTACCTGTTTTGCATTTATATTGTTCACCGAATACATTGTGTAGCGCAGTTAACAAAGTTATAGGATGTTAATCCATGTTACTTGTGTTTGTGTTACCAGTAGCTGAATGTGTGTGACATTCAGCACGTTTATGTTTGATTTATGTTGGTCTATGTTTTTATTAGATTTTTTCCCCCCAACAAACCATAACTTTAGGTTGTGGGTAAAATAATGACATCCAGGTGAATTCCGTGTAGAAGTTGCATTGCTCATCTGAGGATTGCTTGTCTAATTACGAATTTATGTTTTGATTTTGGCCGTCAGATTAATTGGTCCGACATTACTCTTTTTTTTTTACTTTGCAAGAGCATCTCACGGGCCGGATTAAACCCCTTAGTGGGCCTGATCCGGCCCGTGGGCCGTATGTTTGACAGGGCTGCAATTGGTACCAATCGAGTAAGATGTAATACAAAAGCTGTAACAAAAATCAACCTTTAATAATGCTGATTCTAGAGTGGGTTGTAGTTTGCATGTACTGAGCAATGTTTGATACTTTGCCATCTTATCTATTGTGACCTTTGTACATGAGCGATGACAGGATTGACTGATTGATCGTTTTCTTTGATCATGCAGTACAAAAAAAATAAACACAAATGTCTAATATAAATTGTATCCCACTATCAAAACATCATGTACTGCTGGTCCAAAAGAAGTAGGAATAAGTAAAATGTGTATTACCACAGTATCTATCAGCACAGAGTCTTACTGACATTAACCAGGTGTCCTTGTTGGCCTTTTAACTCGACTAACTGTGGCACGTCCCCTGCTGCGACGGGCCCAGCGTACCCTGCCATTTCTGCCCAAATACATCGGGCACGTTATCATTTCCCTGTCATCAAATGACTGGCTAGCTGCTGTGGGAAGCTAATGACAGGAAGAGAGGGGCAAATGAAGAGACGCTACTGGGAAGACGACTTCTTCATTTCCTGTGTGTGATACAAAAGCACAGAGTCAATCTTACACCCTGCACAATTCTGTCTGCTGATACAAGAGATGTAGGGCGGAATTAGCAGGAGCGCAGACATCAGTGTTTGAAAAAGCTCATTTTCACATCATATGTACTAGAATTTGCATGTGTAAGAAACTGAAAACTGTTACAGCACATGAAGCACATTTATTCATTATTTCTTCACATTATACCCTTAATTTTGCACATATGTGTTTTCAATTAGCTTAAAAGGGGTATGGTTGGGAGCTTCTGAGTTATTTTTGGTTCATCAAGACAGAGAACAGACAGATAAAAGATGTGTAATCTGATGCGTTGCTGTCTCATTGAAAGCTATCAATGGCTTTGAATAGGTTTCTTCTGCAGGCCCGGCTGAATGAATTACACTAGTCTGTTAGTATTCTACCGAAGCCGTACAAAAGGTCAATGTCAAATGCACCTCATTTAAAAGTCAATAGCAACCATGCACATCATCTCCTGGGAATTCAGGCCGGGAACTCTCCAGACGGCATTGTGTATCATTCAGTTAGTAGAGGGCAACCAGCGAGCTTTTTTAAAATCTTGACCTTCCAATAAAATATGCTCCCTTTCCAAAATTACATGGCCTAAAATGGAGACATAAGCTCCCAACAAATCATGGACAGATTGAACCATCTCAAGCGAGAGGTCCAACAGTGTCTGGACAATATCAGCTGCTTTAAACATGACGCTTGTGATCTTGGTTTACATTTTTTTCAATCTCTATGAAAAAATTACAAATAAAATACATGCCGAAGGATCAGTGCTGACATAAACAAATATCAAACAGATAAAAAATAGAAATGTACTAAAAGCTTTAAATGTATTAAAAAAATGGACATGACAAAAAATACATTGTTTTGCAAAACTTTGCATAATAACACTATTGCCAGAAATAATACTATTTGCATTCCTTTAGGCATCACACTGACAGCAGCAGGGCCACACCAGCTAAAATCCACTTAGCAGGAGGCTGTCTGTTTCGGAGGTAAAGCGTCCAAACATATGTAGATCCGCGATGTTTAGTGCGGTACACCGGACACTCGTAAGTGTTTTTGAGTTCCTGCTCTTCCGCCGGTACGGCTCGTACATATAGCACCGGCATGGGAGGGGTCAGATCTCTCAAAACTGCCTCTGCGATGACTCCCGACTGTGTGTCCCAACGTGCTCCTGAAGCGACATGGAGCATGCTATGTGTTGAGTCCAACTGCTGATTGCAACAGTTTTGAATGTTGTAATTCGGCATGGATAATATTGTGTATTGATTCTACCTTCTATGAAGAGGCCATGGATATAGGCCCCCTCCCGTGGTGGATGCCCAAAATCGTCTTTTGTCTTCTTTGTCACATCAGCAGTTAACGTCATCTTATCCAGGGGCCACTGATTCTTACGGGCAATGCTCTGCAGAATGGCTGTCAAAAGTCAGGTGTCAATTAACACAATTTTTGAAGAGCCCTTTATCTACTGCTACTACTTTATAATCTGCCTCGTTGTCTTTGAGAGCTCACCAGTGAGGAAAGACTGCGGGTTGAACATGCCCGAGAGCCAAACAACCGCAGGTAGAACAAAGTCCTGTGTCCAGCCGTCTAAGTCACGACAGCTACACTTAATATCACTGAACCTAAAACACAAATCAAGTTACAATGTGACATGCACCGAGTTAAACTTCCATTTGTTTCTTTCAATTATTTAACCAGTCCACTGTTTAAAGCAATACTAAGGAATTTTTAGTTTACGTTGATTATGGCCGCACCGTATGGACAAAAGCGGTATGGTTATGTCTGAAGGAAAACCACATTTCCCATGCGGACGAGCGCATTGTGACGTTTTTTTAGCTCACGCCAGCGAGTCAGCCGGTCCAGTGTTGAGCCTTGACTGTCTTTTTATCAGAGTAGCTTCCTTTTTTCTTTTTTGTCTCCTCAACAAAACTTTTCAGTTGTTTTGCAGCTTCTGCCAGAAAAGCAGTAATTGTGCGTTGACATTCAAGTGACATATGCCATAAAGCATTCAGTACATTTGTAGTTTTTTGTGTGGCAGTGTTCCTACTATCCTCCTAAAAGTTGCTTAGTGCCAGTAAAAATTATAGACGCCCTCACGCCATGGCAAAGGTACTAGTTTTAAGTCAATGTTTCACCAGAAGAGTTATGAAAATATTTTATTAAGGTTGGAAAGTTATTTAGTGCTACTTTAAAAGTTAGCAGTGACAAATGACAACATATGGAGAATGTTGTTCTGTTTACCAATGTGTAAGTGTTTTGGTGGAGGCGTAAGCCAATCTGGCCCAGGAATCAGGTACATCATCATTGAACAAGGCCAACTGCAGAGTCTCCATACTGGAAGAGATGGTGAGCTCTCCCTGTAAGCACATCCAATCCTAATGAATAATGCAGCACAAACAGTCATTCTCATGACCAAACCGAAACCTTCAACACACTACCTTCAAGCCAAGATCTAGTTCATCAAGGGATTTCCTCATTTCCCCCAGTAAGAGATTCATGCGTTCACACTCCTGCAAACAGACTGAAACGTACGGGCTTCGCTCTGTTGCTTTAACCAACAACTCTGCCATGTTATACTGCTCAGGAAGTTTGTCGAGAAGGTCTTCAATCATAGATTTAACCTGACAAAAACATGGGCCTATGGTGAGCATTTTTGGTGATTCATACAAGTGAGCAAGTTCTATAAAAGGTGACAGGGGGTGGCCACACCTTCTCCTCCATGCTCAATACTGCCCCCTCTCCTCTGGAGGAATCCTGCGGCTGCAGCTCCAACAGAGTCTTTAAGAGGTTGTCCGAGGTGAGAGTGAGGCACTCGAGCTCTGCATTTGAATGCAGGCCGTACAAACAGGGGCTCTCTGGTGGAAGATGCTCATCAATATAAGCGTGGTACCCGCTGTGGTCCATGAATGGAGGGGCCATAAAGCCAGGACACAGATAGAGCTCCCCTTCAAACTGGCAAGTAAAAAGCAGATTAACAAAATACAATTACTTGTGCACAGAAGTTCGTAGGACAGCAAGACATAAACACAATATTGGTCTTTTTTTCTTTCTTTTTTGCGGATGTTATGAAGCCCTTTGTGAGAGTTAAGACAATAAAATTACAGTTAAGCTTTGCATTCCAAGAGGGTACCTTTTCTTTAAGAGTTAACACATACTAGCTGAAAAAGCAACATCTTTCACAAGTGTAATATAATGTGGATGTAAATGCAGAATAAATGACAGACTCACCATTTTGGGATGCATCAACTCTTTCAGATAGGCCTTACACAGCCTTCTGTCCCAGTTATTAGTAATGTGTCCGCCATACATGATCTCCCCGAAGAGATAGCACAGATCCTCCCATGGCACCTGCATGAACTTAAGCCACAAAAAAGACTTATACATATGAGTTATTCTTTGATTCGTCAAGGAAGAACAAGATGATCTGCCCATAATAACTGCACGAAAATACAAGAAAATGCTTCTTGAAACAGACTGATCTGACGTGTGACAAGTTTTCTCCTTAGCAGGCGATGATGAGAACCTGTGAGAGGTTAAAGAGGGAGAAGATAACCTGCGATTCATAACAAATTACAAAAGCTGGAGGTTCACAATCATTTGTACCTGTATTGTTTTGCAAATTGCTTCCTTCGTCAGCTCTAATTGCAGTGATCACTTATGTAGCGTTGCGAACTGTCACATCGGCTGCATGTAATTACATTTAGGACGACGCTTCATTGCTCTCCTAATGAATTCTCTGTATACGCACATACAGGTTACTGTTTGGTTAACATAATGAAGGACATTTGTTTTTTGGAGGGCAGAACACCTTGGAGACGTGATTGGTTCTGACTGGGGTAATAGAAGCTCTAAGAGGAACACATTAGCAGCGGCGAATACTGCAGAGAATGGATTTTTTGTCGTCTTGAAATAAAGCTAAATTATAGGTTGCATGTGTATAGCAAGCATAAATGCGAAATAATGGGATCAACAGCATCCATCATAAGAGTGAAAACATTTCACTAATTAATTTGAATTACTGACTCTTTTTTTTTTAACTACAAGATTTTGGTAATTACTAGAACTAATGATAAATATCCAGCAAATTGTGAAAAATATTCAAAACAATGATGAAACATGAATGAAATTACCTTAGTGTTGGACTCTAAGTAGTTGAACAAAACATTAGCTGAGATGGTGAGGTCTCCGGTGCTAAAGGGATACTTGTGGTTCCACCCTTGAGGGCCAAACCTCCGGCGCTCCGTGACACAAGCGTGAAAGAAACAGAGGGAGAACAACATAGAGTTGAATTCCTTTTCTCGTGAGCACATGTCCAGAGTGTCCTAAAAAAAAACATGCACATATGAAAAACTCACACTGTCGCAACCAAACTGATTTTCAGCACAAAAAATAATGCATTTCTTCAAACTAAACATACTTGACTGAAGTTGTTGAGGGCTGCATGTAGACTGGGATTCATACCAGTGGGCGGCTCGTTGGTGATTTTGATTGCATTCTCGAGAATGCCTCTGGGGATTACGTGGTGCTCAGGGCAGGGTGCTGGCTCCCCAGTGATGAACACTCTGTAGCTGGGGTGACAATCCACCGCCTCCGTCTCCAGTAGAGCTTCGAGAGTAGGGAGCCAACGCGCTACCAGGTGAACATTCTAAGGAGCCAAATTACACATGAAATAATAAAGCATTATGTTTGTGAAGAGATCATTCTAAAAATGTCTTCCTTCATCCCTTAGGGACTGGCTTGGCTGCCAGCTTCTACTATCAAAGGAGGCTATTACAGGGCTGATCTAGCCAATTATGCTTTTTATTGAACCAAATTGAGTCTATTCCCCACTCCGGGGGAGATAATATCATTAGTTGCAAGGGCTAAAAGAACAGCTTGGCACAACTACAATAGCCAGTTAGTGAATAGGAAATCTTCTTACCTGCAGAATGACCCAATGTCCAAGTTGAGAAGAATTTCTGAGCACCCTTTCAGCTACGTCTTCCTGTCCCTGTCCCAGTGAAACATTGTGCAAATTGCCCAACTCGATTGACAATCCCAGCATTAATCCTACACAAACAATATTATTTAGAATATATCCACAGAGCAAGAAATTGCGGATTTTGGACCTGGTGTGTTATACCTAGTTTCTCCACATCTTTGAGTGGGTTGACACCAGGTGAGAGGATGAAAAATACAGGTGTTGAGGGGCCGCTACTTTCATACAATTTGTCAAATTCCAACCTTGCAGTTTCAACATATTTTGCTCCCATGCAGTCCCCCACAAAATTCCTGCCACGAAAGTAAAAATTATTGTCATACACTGATTACAACCATTGAGCACACATGGTCTTGTATTCACCTTAGCGTGTACATCACCCTATCGGGGCGCAGAGCTCTCAGGATGATAAGCTTCTGAATGCAACTCTTATTTTTCCAGTCCTGTGGAAGTCTTTCCTTTTCAGGACAACTTGATTCAACGATCTTCCTCCAGCGCTTATGTGAACTTTCAATGTCTCGGTCCAGTCCGTTAAACTCCTCCATTGAGGAAATGGTCTAAAGTCACATGATACATTGTCAACTCTCTTGACATAATGAAGTAGGATTCATATTGAACATTGACAGCTTTAATGATATCTCTTTCACATCTGATGACAACAGTGATTCTTAAACTGGTGTTAGGTGAGTCAGTCTCAGGAGTTCAGCGGAGGCCAAAACACACCTGACTCAGCCATCGTTGGCAGCAGGTGATCACGCTACATTGCTTAGCCTATCTGTACTGCAGGGAACTTGGTGCGCTCAGTACTCGAGTTATGACTGTTGTGATGGTATGTCGTGTGATTTCTTTATTACTGTAATCTTTTAATACTAACTATGTGAAACAAAAAAAAAGAAAGTTGTTGAAAAATACAGTATGTGTAATATGAATTCACATGTATAACAGAACGTTCCACAGGGCTCAATTCTGGGGCCTCTGCTGTTTTCATTGTATCTGGTGCCCCTGGGTTCCATCTTAAAAAAACAGCGGTTGTGCTCTATAAATATACAGTAGAGTTGAGTTGAGTGATAAGCTGCATGGAGATAGGGAGTGGGGTAGATGCCACGGACTTCCGATTTCCCTGTTACACACATCAGCGCCGATTACGGCCCACCTCTGCCCCTCCCAACCGCGCACACCCGCCGATGGGCGTAAGCGCGCTGGATGTCTCAGCTCTCTGAAATGCTTTGGACAGCTGAGACAGACGCACTAAACACTCGCACCCATCGACGGGAACGCGCAACCGAGGGGCACAGGTGGAAGCGCTAGTACTGGACCGCGGCCCACATGTCGAAAACTGGAAACGGAAACAAAGCTGATGTGTGGCATATACCCCATACAAGAACACAACGTTTTCTGAATTCAAGGTGAAGAGAGACAGATTTGATGAAAAGGCTACTCTCCCCGTTGATTTTGTTCAGCAGTAAACTCTACACTTACGTCTTGAATTTGAACAAAAAACACATTTTATTTTCTTTAAAGAAGGGTTCGGTGAATGTGCACAAGAAACTGGTGGGGCTCAGTCCCTCCAACAAGGTTAAGAACCACTGGATTACATTGTCCATATGAAGTACCTTAATGGCTCCCCAGGCCTGTGGTGACAGGAAGGACACAGCGCTAACTTTGCTAGCTTCCACCGGGAAACGCAGAAGAAAGTCGAACTCCTGTGCATCAATCAGGTTCTGCTTGAGCTGAATCTGGAAGGAAGAGTATTTCATAATGATGTATTTCTGTCTTATCAACCAATTTCAAAGCAAATCAAAGTTTCAAAACAACTCCTTAGCAAAAGGACACCACTGCCATGTCCGGTTGAATACTTTAGAGTGTAAAATAGTGACGTGAAGGACAGCCTTCACAACTACACAGTTTCTTTGATGGGAAAAAGTAATAATTCCATTATGCCACCAGAACCAACCCCCTTGTCAGA
Source organism: Vanacampus margaritifer (assembly GCF_051991255.1). Classification (NCBI taxonomy): domain Eukaryota; kingdom Metazoa; phylum Chordata; class Actinopteri; order Syngnathiformes; family Syngnathidae; genus Vanacampus; species Vanacampus margaritifer. The sequence goes on along the minus strand of NC_135440.1, from coordinate 14,401,731 downwards.
ACCGACTGTCTGAACAGCAGCTGGTGAGCGAGGGATGAGAGGTAATCAATAGCAGCGTATAGTCCTGCTGACTGCTTTTAATTGAAGTTAATGTGAGGGCAGAAATATCTTTTGATTGATCAGGGTGACAGGACGCTCCACCTCCAAGGCGGCCCAAAGTCCCTCACCTGGAAGGCAGCGTGTGACAAGAAGGTTAACTTGTCTCTCTCAAACAGGCCCAGGCTGGTGTACAGGAATACAGAATAGGTGATGGCCTCGGTGAGTGCAGCCACTCTGTTGCTCACATCCTCCTCACATTCCACACGCTCCATTGCTTTGCTAAATACTGAGATAAAGCTCTGCAAAACAGCAAATAGAACAGCATGTTTAAAAAAAGACCTTTAAATGGAAGGTGTGCACATTTAATACTGTAAAAGTCATAATCTGACCCCAAATTGAAAAAATAATTAGACAAAATTGGGCATGCACAGAGAGGATTTTAGGGATAAAAGGCTATAATACCTTGAGAGAAAACTGGTACATGGGGTTTATCTTGTTGAGGTCATTGATGATGAAGAAGAGGAGTGATGCTCTCTCAGCAGCAGGGCGGTATATTTCCCGAGCCTCGTTGATCTTTGTCTCATTCTCTCGGGCCTCCACCACCTGTGTGTTCCAAATGCACAGAATGAGCTATGAGGCTCTCAGTCATGCTCCAAAAGCTGTTCATTACACATATTCCAAACTGCATAGCGTTTACTGCAAGTTCAATAAGAGATGAGTCACAGGTTGCGTTAAGACATTGCGAAAAACTTAAATAAGTGCAACACTGAAATGTGATGTGTCGTACTTTGTCTTGAATCTGGGAAGCTGTGGTCTTGGTGATTTCAAGTTGCTCCACCAGAGATATATCCCCCAGGAAATTACCACAGGCTGTAGAGAGGCGACTCAGCAGGTCATCCTCCAAACTTTTAAGCTCAATCTTAAAGTGGTTCTGCTGCCTGGTCAGCTCCATCTTTGACAGAGTGCACAAACCAGTTATTCCTTTCTGATATCCTGGAATTAACTCTCATATGTAAATTGACTAAATGACTACGGGCTTTGACCTTCAGATCTTCAAGGTCAGGCCTTTCCCGGGATACTACTTGTCCCAGCAGCTGCTCCTCCAGACCAGCCGGAGTCACAGTGAAGTTGATGAGGGTTGTTTGAGCCTGGAGCTCAGGAGGAAAATGGGGATTGGCCAGCTTGGTGTGCAGAATAAGACGGAAGTTACTATTGTATTCACACTCCTTGCCACAAATCTGAATGTACCTGGATGATGAAAGAAAACTGTTAGCCAGAAGTCCAACTTGGATAGTGAATATACTAACACTTAACTATACCACTTTAGGGATAGTGTAAAAATAAATAAAAAATGACTTGAGTTGGGATTACCAAAATCCTTATGTTAAAAAAAAGAGACATTATTTTATGGTCTGAATAATTTGTGCCAAATATGGTAGCAGCCAGATATCCACAGATTTACATATTTACAAATGTGGCTCAACTTTGCATCCATATGCTCACTTTTCAGCCACATACTAGATCAAACTAAATCAATAATTTCTCTCTGTTGGTAACAGTCAAGTAGTGCACAGCACTAAATTGTTTCATTGATTGTTTAAATAATTGATAAATCAATGTTCTATTCTACACAAGCACCGTAAAGTTTTTTGTTTTTTTTAGCAATCAACAATTGCCTCTTAAAGCCAGTGAAACTTGAATTATATTAAATCTTACACAATAATTATCTACAATAATGAAAAAAATACAGAAGTGCTTTTCAAGGCACCAGAACAGAGAAATTCATCAAATTTTGAATATGTTCAAAATGTCTCTGCCACAAGAAAACTCCACCAACTTCAACAACTAACGCCCTAGCTCCAACCTTCCCTTCATATCCCAAATCCTTGAAAAATCAGTTGCAGCCCAACTCCATTCCCACTTATCCTCCAATCATCTGTATGAACCGTTCCAGTCCGGTTTCCACCCTCTCCATAGCACCGAAACAGCCCTCATCAAAATCACAAATGACCTTCTCATGGCAGCTGATTCTGGACTTCTCACCATCCTCATTCTCCTTGACCAGAGTGCGGCCTTCATTGAACTGGTTTTCATCTTACCTCTCCTGCTGCACTCAGTTCATCCAACTCAAGTCCCTTAAATCTGTCCCCTCCCCTGTTACTTCAGGTGTGCCCCAGGGATCTGTCCTGGGGCCCCTCCTCTTGATCATCTACCTCCTCCTCATTGGCAATATTTTCCATAAATTTAACATTCAATTTCATTATTATGCTAATGATGTCAAAATTTCCTGCAATTGAACAGTAACAAAGCTGAATTCCTACTCATCGGCACCAAAACCAACCTCTCAAAAACAGCCAGTTTTTCAATCACTATTGACAACGGCTTAATTTCAGATTCGCATCCAATTCAAAATCCTCCTCTTTGCATTCAAGGCTTTCTGATCTTCTGCAAGTACCAACTCCCACCCACACTCTCAGATCATCTTCCTCCATTCACCTGTCTCTCCCCGCCGTTCGTGTTACCATCATGGGGAGCAGAGCATTCAACCGCTGTGCTCCCCGCCTCTGGAACTCACTACCACCTCAACTCAGAAACATAGACTCTTTTACGCAATTTAAATCACAACTCAAAACACATCTGTTTAAAACTGCATAGCCAACTTAAATGTCATTCTGCTCTTCTACCTCACTCCATTTTTATTTTTATTTTTTTTCCCCCTCTCTTTACTTACTGTACGGTGTCCTTAAGTGCTAAGAAAGGTACCTTTAAATATAATTCATTATTATTATTATTTTAAAATGATTTGAGAGCATAAAGAGTTTGAGAGAGTGTGGCATGTGTCTTTGCAACGTTTTTCAACACTGCCGAAAAGCAACATTCGCTACGTGCATGCACCCTAACAAGCATGCCCCACTCAGTGACATAGGCTTGTGTTTGTTTGTTTTTAATATCCAGGCAAGAAGCCTCTCAGACTTAAATAGAGAGAACGTTTCAGAGGTTGTGAGCTGCGCCACTGAAGGCTCAGTGCCCAATTGTCGGTGAAGTCGGTGTTTGGGATGGAGAGAAGGCTAGCACCAGATAGGTGCAGAGTCTGTGCAGGGATGTAATGATGTTGGAGGTACTGTAAGTGATGCATGGTGGGTCCAAGGTGTGGAGGGATTTGTACATCAAGGAGAAGTTTGAAGACTATCAGGAGCTTGATGCACGGGTGAAAGGGCATGAGGGTGATTTTTGAGCAGATGAGCACTCAGATGAAAGTGGGAGTGGAGTGTTGGCCGCAGAGTTTTGGATCATGTAGTATACCCAGGACTTTGTTCTATGTATGGGACTCAGTTGCAGTGGTCCAGATGAAACGGAATTAGAGCACCAAAAATATTTGTGAAAAGAAACTAGAAGACGAAATGGAAGAAGAAGAAGAAAATGTAGTCATGAAAAGTAATGTGTGATGTATCTTCTTTGCTGCTGCCGTTAGTTTAGGATTTACTATTTACAGCACCAAAAAGCGCAACAACTGACCAGGATTCTACCATTGGTCACAATACGACGTGGGATTCTAGTTAAGATAAAGCATTTTAAACTGAAAATAAAAACTTTTCTGTAGCTAGATGCATTCCTGATGCATTTTTCGACTGGTTACTCCAGAGCAACTTATGCTCTGAAAAATATGGTAAATATAAAATATTGCTTCCTCCACAGCCAATATTTATCTGTCCTTGCATTTCAATTAAATTAGCACAGGCTTGACGAACATGGGGGCTTTTAATTTTTCTCTAATTACCACTTGGATGGCAGGCAAGGCCATGGTGCTACAGCGCAGGTTCCTTGCGTCCTAATCGGGTTCAACTCTTTATCTTCACAAGCAGAATTAATGTACTATTGATAGAACCATTACTCCACCAAATTAAAGTTTGCTGATGGATTGTCTCGTAGTCTTCCGTCAGCCATGAAAGGAATAATTAGTATTCATTACTTCACACTCTACAACATTCCAATTATTAATGAACTTCAGCTGTGAAGCCCCACCAGATCCATCATGGCTGGCCCTGCTGGTTGTATTAATCATCGACAGAAACAAGTGTGCGGGTCATCTACAAGGGATAAACTGATAATCAGATCTAATATGATATACTGTGTTCTCAGGACAGACATGATGTCAGAGGAAGCGCAACGGACATGTAAAAAGCTTCATACTTGTATATTCAGTACATAAGTTTGGTAGGAGTCAGCGTGAAGATGTCACTAAATTTTGGGGTGGATTTTGCGAATAATAAAATCAACTTGTAACGGTGCATATGTTAACACACTTATATTAGGTTGATAACAGTGAGCAGAATCAGCAGACATGTAATTCTGGAATAAAAAAAGGCTTTGAATTCCACAGCAAATTTCATTTATAACCATAAAGTAGAGACTTCCAGACTTATTAGAACTTAATGGGATAACATCAAAAAAGGGTTATACTAAAAACTAATTTTAAAGCCGGTGAAAGGCATTCCTCGGATCTGTGTAGACAAATGTTTAACATGCAGCAAATCATTATGAAGTTTTTAAAGAGAAATTGAGTTTGCCATCATGATGGAGGGCCACTGCATTGAATGTTTCCTGCTACCTCTCTTCTGAGTCCTAATACATAACCATGAATGTTCTCCATTCTGCTTTTACACTGAGGCTCATCTGTTCAATATTCATCAGGCCTAAAGAATATGAACACACAAATATACATCTATCACCTGTCTTGAGGGATGGATCAATATGTTGCATTCATGGATTCAGAACACGCGCTGCACATTCATTAATAATCTGAAGAACGGGCAATGATAATGTGTTCCGTCATGTCTTGCTGATGTTCCAGTGCTCAGTGAGATTCAACCATCTGGTAATCTGATCCCAGTGTCTTCTACCACAAAAACATTGCTGTTGCATGTATTTGTGTTCCAATAGGCAAGAAACAAAGAAAAAATGCTGTTGGGGATTAATGATTTAATGTTTGATTAATTTTCGCTGTTGCGGTTTTAAAAAAGTACAAAAAAACTAACCGTCCCCTTTTGATAGTGTTTTTGCCCAGGAGAGGCTCCAAAACAGGGTCCAATTTTTCTGGCACATTCTCAATTAGAATGGTTTCACCACAGGATAGTGCCTCTTCAATTACATCAAGGTACCTGTGAAAAAAATTTAAAAAATGCAGGATTGCAGATTAGCACCCTACTGTATTATAATCTTACCTGTAAAGAGAAAGGTTTTCGTCTAATAAACATTAGACAGCCGGAAAAAAAAAACACACACACATTCAGATTTCCATCATAAAGTACATATCACATCACAGTTCCTTCTCACCCTTTCTGTCCCTGTTGCACCACCCTCAGCTTGGAGCCTTGCTGGCTTCGTATCCACTTGATGCCCTGCCCCTGTGGGTCGACCATGAGTGGCCAGCGCTCACTGGTGGTCAGGATGGCAGCATTCTCAGTTGACATCCTATCATTTGGCAGACCCTGGTTATGCCAAGCAGCCACAGCGGCATCATCTGTAAGCATGAGGATGGGATCCAGGCCGTCTGTCAGGGGTACAGAGACCTGGAATGGAAGCCAGGGATTGATGTCACTGAGCGCTGGAGGCAGAAACGGGGCTTGTAAAACATGTTTCATTGCTACAGTGTGGCACAGATGAAACTTAACCTTTTGAGATTTGAGGAATGGGATCCATTTTTCAATGAGTTCAGCACGATACTGCATGGTAAAGTAACCCATGTAGGAGACAAATGCTGATGTGATGGCGACATCCCCACACAGGGTTTTCTGTTGCATCTTATACTGAACAAGTGTGTGTGACCAACGTTCCTTCTCTGACTATAAGACAGAAAAAGGATCAGTGACATTTAGAATGCACCCATAATAAAAATAAAAAGTTTAATAATCATTTCACTACATGGAGAACACAAATCAAAGAACATCAACGTGCATCCCTTACAACAGAGCTTAAAGTTTGATCTGAAATTCACTCACTCACTTTTATCACATTTATCTAAAGATTCAATACGACGACTGTGACAGCTCTACAGCGATAAATCATGCATGACATTTTCTTACAAGGGGCCGTGGATCTGAAATATGTCACATAATAAATTCTCAGACAGTTAAAAATCACTATAATTTTACTCTAATGTATTATGGATTGCCTGTAATATCACTCAGTCAGGGGTGAGACATTGTTAATTTCCAACAGCTGTTGAGGCTTTGAGGTAAGTTAATGATTAAATATAGATGGCCTGATTTATTAGTCGGAACACTATCGCTTCCAGGTCAATGCCATAAAGACAAAACATTTATCTTGATATGCTTAAAAGCCACGCTGGTCCATGCAAACCACATTCATTTTCTGGGATAAGAAAGTCGAATCTGCAAAATGACCACTTGAATGGACATCTTTTATTTGGTATTAGCATCGATAACTGTAATATGTATACAGTATACTGTAGCAGAGTTGAGGGTTTAAAGGAGTTAAGTAAAATACTGGAGAAATCATACAGCAATTGGAACATGTGCAAATTCAAATAGTCCATAAATTAAGATTTTTTTTTCAACTATTTTTATATTAATTAACAAACCTGGAAAACACTGTATGTACTCTTCCATGTTGTATGTATGAATGTCATCTAAAAATAAACTTAAAGTCCTCAACAAGCCATATGTCCAGTGCATACATCTCTGTGGTTGGGGTCACACTACCTGACTCACACTAAAATCTCTCTTTGCTACAAACAACAGCCAGAACAAACTGCCAAAATATAACAACTTCCTTCCTCCTTCCAAGCCCATTTCATTGACACTATTTCATCCCTAGTAATTCCCCATGCAAACTTCTAAAACCAGCAATGAGACTTGAGAAAATTAATAGCAACAATTACAGTAAGCAGCACCTCTGGCTCTTAGATTATCTCCCTGATTACCTCTAAGCCCCAGACGAGACGGTTGGCCAGCTCTATGGTCTGGTTGGTGTGTGTTACATCCTGTTGACAACTGATTTTCTCAGCTGTAGCGCTCTCAAACTGAGCAGTAAGATTCTGGAGGTTAGCATCCAAATCCTAGAGAGCAACAAAAAGGGCAAAGAGAGAATATATCATTGATAAAATGACCATCAAACTAAGAATCTAAGTTAAAGCTGCCCTTGTAACAGTTTGCTCAAAAATATCTTTACAATAGCCTTTTTATTTGACCATTTATGACTGAAACATTTTCTAATTAGTAGATGAACACCTTAGCTGTTCACAATGGGTCCTCCTGCAAGCCTCTAGCCAATAGTTTCCAGACTGGATTTGTGTTCGAATTTCCCACCCTCTGTCTGCGGAAGTGACATCATGTGCACATTGTGTACGTGAAGAAGGACGTGTGCAGTTTCCTATTCAGGGTTAAAGATTGAATTTCGAATTGCTACCGCCACCCGTGGCTGAAAAATGAACCTGCACATTGCACACTTTCTTCTGCACATCTGACATAAGATCCACAGAGCGTGAGAAATTCGAACCCGAATCCAATCTGACAACTGTTGGCCAGAGGCTTGTAGGAGTACCTTGTTACATAGAGCAGCTTTAAGTATGAAACTAAAAATATATTTTTACTCACTTCCAACTTCTTTTGGACAGCCAGCAGTTTAGTTGTTGCGGTTTCTAGTTCTGCATTAGCATGGGACAAAGCCTGCCTCTTTGGAATGACCTCACAATAAATCTGTAATGACAATAAGTACCTGTTGTAATTAAATGCTTCATAACAAAAGTAAATTGCATTTTAAAGGCAATTAGCTCTGTATCAAACCTCATAGTATCGAACAATGTTAATTGTCCAAGCACAGAGTCCTGCTGCAGCTGTCGATTTGGTCCTCACTTGATCTGGGTGGAAGTCTGGCTTTTTAAGGTAATATTGTTTGACCACATTCAAACAGGACTCTTGGATATGCTCCTTGTCATATGATACCAGGGCCTGCAGAAAATCATCCACCTGATAGAACACACATAAGTTAAAATGTTTAAGGACTCAAAGTATCACAAATAAGGTTTGAAGTTTGGGCTGCCCATAAAAATATATTTATTCTTTAATTATGTTAGTTAAAATTTTTATTGTTATTGTAATGCACGCACTGTATCAAAATATTTGCATGAAAATTTAAACAATAATAATCGGCCTATTCATTATTTCTTATTTTAGCCGGAAAAAAAAGTCAGTCAAAACATTTGGTGATCCCTGTAAATCAATTCAAGTAAATACTATGTCCTGCTGTTACAACAAATCTTGAAACGAGTAAATACCCATTCCATTTTAAGAGCTTTAAAATATGTCTATGGTGGGTGTTGAGAGAGTGTCTCCTCCCCTAGTGTGTGAGCATATTCATGGAGCCATCCTGCTGTAATGTAAGTATGGGAGAGATGGCGAGCGGGGCCAGGGTCAAGGGCAGCGCAAAAATTAGATTGGCATTCATCAGGCAGATGTGACTGAGGCGATGACAGCTTAACCTTGCCCATGAAGGCCCGTGCTGCTTTCCAGCTGCGATCCTTAGGAACCCGGCCGCGGGGAGCCAGTAGAACCATCACGGCTGCCGCTACGTTGATGACCGCCGGGGGAGGGTTGGGGAAGGCCTTCAGTTCAGTAAGATTTACCTAAAAAGAGTTATAAATGTTTTACAGCTTGCAGAAGGACTCCAGATTTGACTGACTTTTTAACAGCAGCAATTACCTTGTTGAGGGTGTTCAGTGCTGCAGTGGCTGCTGTCAGTAACGGCTCTGCTTTGACAAGGTCTTGCTCACAATCCCGTTGTTTGATGGACACTTCTGCCTGGATGAGAGAAACCTAAACAAACAAAACATAAATAACTGTAATCGTATTTGAATTTTGAAAAGGGGAGCGTTGACGTTAGAAGGAGAGGGTTAGAATAATCTAGAATACAATGTGTTATTTCACCTTTTGTGCTTCAACATCTGCTGCCTCTTTTTTACTGCTAACCCTCTCAGTCTGAAGTCCAATCTTTGTAATCAGAGCCTCAATATTCTGATTCTTATAGGTCAAATCAGATTCTTGATCTGCTAGTTTGGCTTTCAGGTCCTCAACCTAAATGAGAAAAAACATTCATCTATTACACATACTTTAAATTGTAAATACTGTATTCAAAAAGCAACATGACTTGGATCATAATTTAAAGCTAAACCTAATTTCCATACAGCGACATTCAACCTTAATCATATCATCCTCAAGTGTACAGGAAATGATTTCACTTACCTGAGCAGCAGTGCTTTGGAGCTTTTGAAGGCCGCTGTCAAGCCGGTTCATCTTGAGTTGGAGCTGGGCTCGGGACTTTTGCAGAAGGTTCCTGTACAGGGTGATTTGCTGGAGAAAGCTCTTGGGGGTGGTGTAATTGTATCTCTTCTCATCGCGCTGGTATTTTTCACTTGCTTGGTTGACACTGGTATGAACGTAGGCCATGAAAAGACTGATGGATTCCTGGACAGCAGGCTGTAAAAATAAGCAGACAAGCGGGGGGAAAAGAGGGTGAGGTGGATTGAGTAGAGTTTAACATCCGCAAGCTGATGGCGACTGAAATATTATCTTCATAAATTTTGAATTCATCTACAAGTTTTTCCATCTTACTAGGGTGGCCCTGACTTACTCAATCTGAAATTTAGGTGTAGCTAGCAGAAATGATTAGGCTTTGAAACCTCTGTGAAAATAATTTCAGAGACATCAGAAACAGACAGTAGTGTCTAAAAGAAGGAGCATGTTAACAGTATGTAATACATTTCAGGGTCCTCATTTATCAAGTGTGCATTCGCATAAGTGTGCGTAAAGCATGTGTACAAACATTCCCACGCAAAATATGTGATTTATCAATTTTAATTATTCAATTCACACACACAGCGCTGACTGTGTACACACAAAACCTTGTGGTATTATTCGACAAATTTGACACTATACAACGGCTATACAAAAATATTAGAAACAAGACGAAATTAAACAAGGGTTTCCCCAAACTTAGCTGAAGCCATGAATGAATTGCATTAACATTTAAATGAAAACATCATCACACTACAAATTATGCTACGTAAACAGGTAATGATTTCATTCAATCAATGCACAAATAGATGCAAAAATTCCTACAGGCTGGAGGAATTAACGCACGATTAATTCATTCTACAGAGAGCTATGCGAATGTGCACCTCCAATAAGAATCTCAGGAGGGCTGGCTGTGAATATAGAGTAGTGACCCCAGCTTGCAATACAGTATCCATATAACTTGCCTGTCCTCCTCCAGTAATTAAAGATAATTCTCGTCTGTGGGCCCTGACTTCTTTTTTCCACTGAGTTTCAGACCTGCATTAATTATTCTCAACAGTATTCAGTAATCAGCCGTCTTTGCCATGATTTTGGACTTCTTAAAGGGATTCCTGCTACTTACTTATATGGTCGATTGGAGGCATTTCTAAGTACAAATGAAACTAGACATTCACAAGCACAGCAATTCAGAACAGGTGGGTTTCATCAACACGCATTCCTTTTTTCTTTTTTTTTAAGGGATAAGAAGCTTTATTCAAATTACTCTACCTACTTTATTTATTTTATAAGAATTGAGTTGTAATTTTAAGAATGAAGTCATAATTCATATCACTGATATCTGCCACTTAAACATTTGGGAGGATGAATGACAGTGTCTTTTTTTTTTCTCAACACCCATTCCTTATTGGTGTGTATATGACAAGGTGTCCCCGTGTTTGATAAATACAGATATTTTTTGTGCGTACGAACATTCTGAATTCAGTTGTACGAACAAATTTAGAACATGTTCTACACATTCTTTGATAAATGGCCACAGGTTTTGAAACACTATCTAGAATGCTTGCAACTACATTGTGATGAGATATTCATCATATGTAAGATGCTCAATGACACGCGGGTTTCATTAATCACACAGTTAGCAATCAATTAAAGCAAAACAAATGCAGCAAATTTAAAGAGCAGCCTAAACCATAACTCACAAAAGCATCCTTAACGATTACAGAGCAAGTAGGAAATATGGTATTCATTTAATTAATTACATAATTTCAGACATAATGCGTTTTGACAGATAAACTATGTTTCTTTTAGAAGTGAACTCAGCAACCATTGATTGTCTTGTGTAGTTAATAAAAGGTCAAACACACGCACACAACCACACTCCAAAAATATTTCATGTCACATCTTTTAAAAATCAACTACAAATAGATGGTAATAGATGACCATTGTACCGTGTCATCATGACCACTTTTGTAGGTGCTTTTATTTTTAGTCCCAGATCAACATCCACACAGAGACAGATGCGCACGCTCACTTCAGTGGAAAGTAGCAATCTGGCACATGCTTACATGTGAGGACACTTGCTTGTGACAGCTGTGCCTATTTAGTGGGTCGTTATGTGCTTAATCACTCTTTGCTCATTAACATAAATGATCCTGGACTGGGAGCGCTTCACTGCTATGATGAAAAACAATGTGAAGCGTGCACTCACTGTGCGTCTTCGGGCATGTGTTGGGCAATTCATCAGAACCTCAACATAGAACTAATGATGAGGGATCTATGAAAATGTTAATCCAGCTGCACTGTAGCAATTAAAGATGTTCATTATAGTCTACTCGTGTCTGTGTCATGGAGAATCTTTGCATCTTTGATAACATCTACCTTTCTCGCAACTAATTATTGTTGGTTAATTTATACAAATGTGATAAAAACCTTGGTGTCAAAAAATATCGCCAACTGAGAATTTATTACGACTTATAAAGTGTTACCTCAATGTCATCAATCTCTTGGATAAATCTATAGCTGACTGATTGCAAAGCTTCCGAGCTCCATGGATGAAACCAGTCAATGGTGGTGCACTGGATGAGGGCAGGGAATCGACGGGCCCTGAGTCGGAGCTCACTTCCAACTGGTGACAAACATAACACCACCTACAACATAAGAAATCAGAGAGAGGCGTCTCACAAAATAACACAAGTTTGCATGCTTACTTTGCTTGAACAATGACAGTGTCAATGCTCTGAGAAAAATCAACGCATACCATATCATATAGCGCAGAAACATCCTAAAGGAAAACAGATGACTGGCATCCTCATATATCCCCCCCCCCCCCCCACACACACACACACCATCCAACTTCCCTCACTTTGGCAAGCAGTCAGGCAGACACTTGACCGTTTGGATGAAGCAGACGGTGCCACGACCAGAGGCCCTGGCACAACAATTAGCTGGACCACAAATGTGTGGACCAGGACAAGAATTTCCTTCCTTTTAACCTCCCAGTTTCACTGGGTCTTTTAATTTATCTCGTCAGGCGTAATGTTCTTTAACAGCAGATGTGAATGGCTCAAACACAAAAATATGTGTATGTAAAAGCAAGTGCCGCATGGCAAGAGCTGTCAAATTATTTTTCAAAGGCAGTTTAATAGGCAAAAATGACTCTGCATGCTTTTGCTGACAGCCTGATACAGTTGTACTACCTACTGATCAAACCAACCAGGCTTACCCAAATGCGCGATTTTAGCCGGCAAAATGTGGTTCATCCCATAATCACTTTGTTTATATTTTTATTTTTTATCCGAATACTTGATTATTAAATAGAATTTTCAGTAGGATATCCGAGTATCAAAATATTCAATATTTGCCACATCAATCGACAGATTTCCTCTTTTTGAATATCAACTGATTATGCATTCCAAAACATAAACATTCAAACCAATGTTAAAGTAACACCCCATTAGGTATAAATCATGCTACAAACGTAGTTTACAGTAGTAGTACTAGCTTAGTATTGCTAACGCTTTTGTTTTGAAAAAGTGAGGTTAGGTTTAGAAAAACTGGACCGTGAGTTGAAGGCGGACTCTGTCAGTAAAGAAGCTCCAGCAGTTCTCCCTGGTGTCAAGAAGCCCAAGAGCACGGACATCAGCTCTCACAGCAGACACAATTCCTTCAATCTCCTCCTCACTAAAGACTTCAGGAATTTCTCCTGTAGGGAGATGCAGTCATTATTACAAACACCAGAGAGGCTAAGATCAATATTCATTGTTCATGCAGTGGAAGATTTCACAATCATTTAACAGAGTGAATAGGTTGAAAATGGATTCTGGACTAAACAAACAAAAAACACTCCAGAAGCACTGAACAAGAATGAATGTGAAATTAGAATCAGACCTGATGACAGTAAGTCATTAACAATGACCAGAAAGTGCTCATCGGGTATTTGTGCATCAGTCACAAGAAGAGCTACACGCTGATTCTTCACGCCGGTCTTAAGGAACAAACCCGCTAGATCCATCTGAGCAAAACCACAAATGAAATGAACGTACGTATATGCAAAGGATGAAGCATCTTACTGTAATCAATACAATAACCCACATTATGACACCATGAACTTCTATGAAGTTTCATCAACAAGATATTGAAATATTTCCCACTGGCCTTTAATGGTATCGGACAATTATTTCCTGCATCAACAGAGCAGCTCAACAAAATGGAATTAAATCAATATCATGCATATAGCCACAGGAAATATTGATCAAGGTTTGTCACGTTCATTTTATTAACTACGGATGTTTTGTATAAAACCAATGAAATTCAAGACCTTGACTGCTGATACAACATTTAGGCGACAGCATGTTTTATGGCATTATACGGTAATTAATATCATGTTTATCTTGCAGCTGTGTTTACCTTGAGGTCCTGGATGTTGTAACCTTTGTGTAAAGTGATTTGGAAGACTTCCACAGAGGAAATGTAGGCAGCCAGACGAGTCAGGCTCTGCTTCCCACTGCCCCCAACCCCGATCAGTAAGCCATGACCACCCGGGGACTCCAGGATCCGACTAATGCGACAGCTGGCAACAACAAGACCTTTTTTTTCTCAATTTGTTTTACTTACTTTTTGGGAAAACATTTCTTACAGTTTTTTTTTTAAACTCATTCACTCCCAGCCATTTTCACTGTAGCAATCCCCTTCGCTCCGGGCTCTTACTGGATTTTGAAAGATTTTGCAAGGCCCACAGAATATTGTGTTTTATTGCTATAAAAACATGGAACCTACCAAAAGAAAGATTAAAGTTTCTTCTTTCATCAGGAAAAAAAATATTTCTATCTGTTTCCGTTATGCAGCAATTAGCATTAGAATATAGCTAAGTTTCATTATTATTCACAAATCAGTTTAGAACTGTGGGTAAATGAGCTTGTTTGCAACATGGCCTTGGTTGATATCTTATACTCTGCTCCCACCTGCTGGCCGTTTTTGTAATTACTACCATTGCTTCACCCGTTCTCTGCAGTTCAGAGGCTGCATCAAAGCCTTCTGTATGCTCTAGTATTAAAAAAAAACAACGTATAAATACATCTTTGGGAAACTTAAAACATTAAAAATAGACCATATGTATACCTTTTTGGGAGCAAATGAGTTAAACTAAATATAGTAAGTTAAAAAAAATGCGACCAAAGAGACAAGATATTCATTCACTCTGATCATGTGCTATAAATCAATACGTACACATGTTGCATTGCGTCCTCAAACAACACAAGATTCATGGCTGCATTGAGTTCATTGTAGCTCTCCAGGGCATCAGTCAGGCTGGTCCTGAGCACAGACCAGTCTGTGACAGCAGTGTATGAAGATTCCTTGCCAATTTGTGCAAAATGGCAAAAGATAAGGGGTTGCTTTGTCATCTTTTCATCCTCAACTCCCTAGATAAAGAAAAGTAATATTGATTTATTTGGGACTACTCATCAGTATTGTTTGCAAAGGGTGAACGACAAATGTGTTATTTTTAAATCAGAATCTATATTGCACCTCAAAGCACTCATGCACAGTCTCCATCTGGAGCTTCCGGAAGAGCTGTATGTCTTTGATGTCTAATAGCCTGTCGGAGTAGACTCTAAAGGACTCATGGAGCCACAGCAAAGCCAGATCAGTGCTGTTTTCAACATTCTCAGGCTCAGCAAAAAGAATACCCTGAACCACACACAGTCAGATAAATATTTAGCTTCATTCATAGGTCTTACAGCAAATAGTTGCAATATTACAATCAGCATCACCTGAAAGATGTTAGACATGTCTCGCATGTTGAATGTATAGTGGAATTTAATGGCTGTTGGCAGAAAAGTGAGATCCATCTTGTGATGGAGCGTTACTGCTGCCTGGACTACAGCTGCAGTGCACTTCTGAATGGGCAAACTGAAGTGTTGCTGTGTCAGGTGATAGCTCAAGATCTGCCCAAAGATGGACACTAGAGCCTCGGATGAAGGAAAGTTCACCGCAAATACGGAGAAATGTCTCTGTGGAAAGCAAATAGTACATGATCTTGATTTTGAAACCAATGATGATATTCCTTAGTTGTACCTGTATATCTGTTTAAGTCATTCACTCCAAGCCATTTTCACTGAAGCAACCCCCTTCGCTCCCAGCTGTTTTACTGGATTTTGACTTATTTTGTAAGAACCACAGAATAATTGTGTTCTATTGCTATAAAAAAAGGAACCTACCGAAAGAAAGATAAGAGTCTCTTCTTTCATTGGGAAAAAAAGTCAATTACTATCTGTTTCCGTTCTGCAGGAATTAGCATTAGAATATAGCAAAGTTTCATCATTATTCACAAATCTGCTTAAAACAGTGGGGAAAACAGTTTGTTGAAACATGGCCTAGGTTGATCTCTTATACTCTGCTGCCACCTGCTGGCCTTTTTTGTAACAACTACCATTGCTTCATGCATTCTCTTCAGTTCAGAGACTGCATCAAAGTATGCTCTGGCATAAAAAAAAACATTATAATTTTGTTCATAAATATGTCTTTGGGAGCATGGTAATATTTAAAATAGTAAGTATTTATACGTTTTTGGGAGCAAATAAAAGTTAAAAGCACTCCCAATAATTTTTTATAATTGTATTTATTTACTAACATTCGGAACCACACAAGAATGTTAAGATCAAGTTTTTAATTATCTTGTGCAGATATCGGAACGCAATGCTAAAGACAAAAAAATCTTTGTATGTTATTATGTCATTTTAACTTGTAAACATACCTGAAGTCTTGGGTTGATGGTGAAGCTCCCAGCAGTTGGGTTCATGCAGGCAACATATTGCGTGTTGTATATTTCTTTTAGGGACAACTTCTGTCTATCGTACCTGTCATTATGACAGAAATGCATTAGAATGCAGAGGCAAATGCAAAAGTAGAAATGTGTCTTCATACCAGTGCCCATAATCCAGATGTTGCCTTATGAGTGTATGTGGTTGCACTGTTCCATAGGTGTCAACAGCTGGCATGTTCATATCGTCGATGAAGTACACCAGCCTTCTGCTGCCAGCTGGTGCGTAGCTCCTGCCTGCTCTTTTTTCCAACTGACGTTCTAGGATGTCTACAAAGCCAACAAAAAAAATTATGTTATTTTTTTCTTAAGGTTAACAACTGAACTCCTTCACCCTCTTAATAGATTGGAAAGCACCAGCAGATGGCACTACAGTTTACTAAAATGTGCAACCTCTTCCAACTCACCCTGCAGTGCCAGGGAGGTTATGTAGTAGTTGAAGGGTACTTTTGTAGTCGTGTAACTCTCTGGCAGGCCATCTAACGTATTCCTGACAAGTGCAGTTTTCCCCACTCCAGCGTTCCCTACAAGCATCAGAGGCTGTCTCCGCTCCAGCAACAAGTCTATGAAGTAGCGAAGACTCAGGGTCTCTGCTGTGTGTACCAGAACAGCCTGCAATCATACAAACAGCAGGAGGACAGGGAACAGAAACATACATGGTTATTAAGGCTTTCTTTGGAGTGATTTATTGACAGACATGTGTTCAGTGAATTGTATGTGATTTATAATTTCTTGTATTTCGTCAGTACACCACAACTATTCTGTCATAATAGCATCATTTGCTGAGAACAAAACCCCTCTAATTATGGCTCAGCAAGACCCTTTGAAGCATTCACAGCTGTATACGGGAGCATAAAGAAAGACAAAAGAGCGTGGGTGAAAGCTCAGGCCTTGTTGCTCAAGCCTTCATCCCCACACAAACTGGTATGGGGTGTAGTAGATGGTAATCACACACAGTTGCAAGCCTATCAACCACTGGAACACCCCTGCCACAACCTCTCAAACTGACTTGAGCCTTTCTGTGTTCACTGAGGCGTATGTACAATTTTAATATGCCTTCATTGTTCATTCTTGGTTATTTGTCTTAAAATTTTTAATGATTATGTATGTGACACCTGTGAAACCTGTGAAAAAGTTTTGCGTTTTGGAATTATCCCCCGACCCCAAACACAAAAAATGTTGGTCCATATGTAAAGAGTCTCACTTGTAATGGTTTGCCAGATTCCATTTCAAAGGGAGGCACTATGTCTGTCCAAGGAAGCAAGCGCTTGGTTTGAGCATCAATGTAGAAGTCAAACACTGACCCCTGTGTTGGGAGCTTCACTGTCTTCATTTCTTTGGTCCACCACTTACTGAACTCCACCCGGTAATCATAGACCTAGATAATCGGAAAAGATTTTAGTGCACATGTCCAGTGCAAGTTAAGGACTGTCAAACTTTAGTTTAGAAGATTTAAACTGTGAACATTTCTCTAAACAAATTATAATAAAGCATGCCATCCATTATTTACTGTACATCATTTATAGATGTTGAAAGATGATTTTATTACACCGAAATACATGTATTTTTTATCTGTCTACACAGCTATATGTAATCATGTAATCAAATGGAAAATGAATACCTGGTCTTGACACAAGGCCCCACCAAAAGCCCAAATGCAGGCAAAAATAAAGTAGGTCTCATAAAGCTCCCTTGGGGAATCAGATGGAATATTTTCTGGGGTTAGAAGGCAGTCGAGCAAAGTGCAGAGAGTCTAAATGAGAAGCAAGAAATACAGGTAAGTTCCGATTTAGTGGTTTATACAGGTCAAATGGAAATTAATGTTTGCTGTCTATGTAATGTACCTGTATAAGAGAGTTCTCAGGAATTGGAGTGATTGTCTTGAAGGTGGTTCTTATCTTCTCGAGACAACGTGGGACATATTTTTCAAACAGTATGGTTAAGTGAGCCCTTTCTGTTTGCCGTTCTCGTTGGTCAATCCAACTGGCAACATAGCTGAGCAAAAAAAATTAAAATTATCAGTGGGATGATGCAATTAAGATCCCCCCCACACACACAAAGTCACATGTCATCCAATGTAAAAAAAAAAAAAAATTTTTTTTTAAAGAAAATAATTCTTGTTTGAAACTCACGGGTTCCAGCCTAGGTCTTGCTGGTTGATGTAGAGGATTCCTGCTCTGGACACAGTGGCAGGAGTGGCTGCTCTCAGGTGGCTAATTTCAAACACAAGCCTCATGGATAAGGTGAGTGGCACCCGCTCATTGCTAGCTAGAGTCAGGACCTGAAAGATTGTATACAGCTTTATTGTCCCTAACTAATGCTCAGCAAGACATAACCTAAACAATGAAAACATATCCTCAGCTCAGTGACATGATTCATAGCTAGAGGGGGGGTGAAAGAAACATATTTTTCTGTCTGTTCCACCTTGGTTGCTATGTGTTGTTAAGAAGTGTATGAGTGAACAGGAGGGAGGTACCTTGTTGTCATCCATCACTGTGTTGAGTGATTCAATCCACATCGGATCAATGTCTCCATCCAACACAATCCACTTAGGTCCTAGGTTGGACATGTTTGCTTGCTCTCGCATCAGCGATGAAAGTAAACCTTACATTGAGAAAGCAAACAGGAAAGGAGATTGCGAGATACTAAATCACTTGAGGGTCTTTAGCCATACTTAATATGAATGAGCACAGTAGCTCATGGATTTAAATACTGTATATGGTGGACGCCCCGCTGTTCACGGGTGATAGGGACCAAGTTGAGCCACCAATAGCAAAAATCCATGTATAATTGGCATCCATTGTAAAACCCGTTGTAGAGGGATATTTTTTTTAACCTCCAAAAATTCAAAAATGGGGATAAACAGGGGTTTCCCCACACACACCCTAAAAAAATAATAAAATAAATCTGTGAATAGGTGAATCTGCGGGTACTGAACCACAAGAATGCTGGGTGTCCACTGTATTTTTTTTATTTCAAATAATATATACTTGCCGTCTTTCCACTCCCGAGTTGCAGGATGGATGAAGCCAAACAATTCATCTCTGTCAACTGCTTTTGGATTTAGGTCATTCCAGACAGGCTTCCTCTTCAGGCTTACATAGGTTTTATAGAGAACCCTCAATATCTAGTGAAAGGTGAGCTAAGTTATGTGACATGTTAAACACTATTGCACGTTTATTTCTATTATTGTCTTTTTTTTTAAAATGAGAATTAAAATGAATAAAAGCCATTAATATCTAACCGAGCTTTTCCCAGTTCCAGCATTTCCAACAACAAAGACAGAATGACGCACAGCCATGAGTTCCACCAATTGCATCACCTTAAAAAAAAGAGATAATTAATATTTTGGATACTCATGAATTATTTTTAAAAGTAATTATTTACAAGCCATGTTATGACAAACCTTGAGGATGAATGCTTCCTCTGGCTGGAGTCGGAGCGAAAGAGTGGTATTTCTAACTTCCTTTTCAAAGTCCCAGTCTCGTTCTCTCTCTACTTCCAGGCCAGGAAATAGATCTCGCAGCAATCCAAGGAAGATGGTGACATCATCAGTCACAATTTTTGGCATGTTGAAATCCCTCAGTGCACGCATCAACACCTAAGAAACACATGTAATACATGAGTGTTTTTCAGTAGTTTTTGTTTATTTTTTTGTATACTGTAATAGTATTTCCTCTGAGTAAAACCAAAAAAAGATCTTGTTTGTTCCCGTTCCAATGTTATTGCATCACCTGATCCTCAGGTCTTGTCTTGTCTCTTCTTCTGAGTCCACCAGCCACGACCAAAACTGATTTGACAGCTCGTAAACCCCAATCATAGTGGTCCTAACAGATATAGTAGATGTGTATTTAGGTCAATTAAAAAAAGTAATAATAAAATATTACCGTCTTACCTGCTTGGAAAGAAGCTCTTTGCACAAAGTGTACAGAGAAGTAAACCTCCTTGCTAGAAGCTTGGCACAACAGAAGCCCTCTGCC
Source organism: Vanacampus margaritifer (assembly GCF_051991255.1). Classification (NCBI taxonomy): domain Eukaryota; kingdom Metazoa; phylum Chordata; class Actinopteri; order Syngnathiformes; family Syngnathidae; genus Vanacampus; species Vanacampus margaritifer. The sequence goes on along the minus strand of NC_135440.1, from coordinate 14,381,581 downwards.
ACTAACATGATCTCACAGATGAGCTCAATATCCGGTACCACCATTGCGCAGGGTCTACGGCAGAATGAAGATAAAACATAGATTAAATGTAAATCTACTTAATGACACATAATGAAGATGTACAATTTTCACCTAAACAAAGCCTTGAGGTTCTCTGGTAGTTCTGTCCTTCCTGCATAGCCTGGATTCATAGTAATGAAGATCCCAACAGAGGGCTTTAAGAGAATTTCTGTATTCAGGAACAGGAATCTGAGGATACATCCACCTGTTATTAGGACCAGTAATATTTGCCTTGTTCAAAAGTCTTTAACCATGAAGATGAATCTCCTTACCTTTTCTTTTTAGATCGGATGGCATCCTGGATCGTTTTCACCTGCACCGCAACGACAGACAAAACTTCGACAGGGATGCGATTGAATTCATCAAAGCAGCCCCATGCTCCAGTCTGGGCCAAACCCTTGTAGATATTGCCTGTTGACTGAGCATAAAAATAACATATATTTTTTTTAAATGATAGAAAATAAAAAATAAATATATGCACAGGCAACAACGTCTGAATATAAAGTGAACATAGGAAGTTGCTTGTCAAATCTCCAACCCTGTAGTCCATCTGCTCAGAACAGTTAAAGATGTAGACCATGACACCCATTGCTCGGCCAAGATCCTTTGTGGTCTCGGTTTTGCCAGTCCCAGCAGGACCCGCTGGTGCTCCACTCATTGTCAGGTGCAGTGACTGAGTGAGTGTGATGTAGCAGCTAAGTTAAAGAAATATAGAAAATGTTGAAACCTTGATGCATTTTCTGGATGGAAATGGCCAGCATTCTTACCGGTCTGTGAGGGGAGTGATGACTAGTCTTGGTGTATTTCCAAGATACTCATAAAGGTAAGGGAACTGGGCATCGCAAATGTTAATGAAACAGTGGCGCTGCTGCTCATTCCAGCAGTGTCGGAGATGGGAAAGCCACTGGAAGGCCTGAGAGGTGGTGACCTAGACACACAATTGACAACTGACAAACTATGCTCTCGAAATGCAATGAATCAACACAATGACAAAGAAATATGACGGTCGGAGCCGATTAAAATTTTAGTTTCATTAGTCAAATAAAATTAGCCTAAAAATAGAAAAGTCTCCAGACAGTGAATACAATCAATTCAGATTCCTGATTTGTGAGATTGAACTGTAAACATTTGTTTGCATTACAGTAGGGGTATATACATATAGATTGCTCACCTTTTGGGCAATCAAGCCGGCAACAACATCTCTCGCATGAACATCAATGGTGCAAATAGTCATGATCTTCTGTCTGTTTCCTTCACTTAGCTCGCCCAACAGCATGTTAATCAACACGTTTAGTTGAGCAGCCTGGGAGAGATTGAAAGGATCAACATCAAATAAATCAAAGACTAACAAAAAACAATATTAACAGTCTAACACTTGACTCTTCAGGCTCCCCACAGCACAAGTATATTAAAGTGAGCGCTGGAGCTCGATGAATTAGCACAAACAGTTTGTGACTAAAATATCGCTGGAATAGTGTATTCATCACAGGTCTTGCATGACAGCTATAATCTGTCTGCTGAAGACAGGGAGAGATTATTAAAGCAGCAGTCAAGGACATGTTAACCTGACAGCGCACTGGTAAAACTGACAAGCACAAGTCATTGAGTCTGATGCGATTATGATGGCATGGAAAACATTCACACATCATCTCACCAGCTTCTTGTTGTAGTCTTTCAAAGCAGACTCAAATCCTTCTTCTAGTCTTTTAAACACAAGCTCCACATCGTTGCTCCACCATATCTGTGATGCAGTCAGAGCAATTTGTGCCGGGAAGTCAATGATCCACTGCTCTCTGGGCCTTTCCTCATACACTGATACAGCCTCAGACAGATGACCCCTTACACTTTCCCTCATGGACTCCTCCAGACAGGAAAGCCACACCTCCACCTTGTACAATATTCATGTTATAACATGTAAATGTATAACAACGAAATGTCAGAATACAGTATGGATTTTAAAGTTACATTTCAAAATTAATTAAAATGTCAACTCTATTCTATTCTGGATAGAATATTTTATTGCAACATCTTACCGCTCCATTACAGTAGCATTCCTTCTGGAATGGAACATACTCTCTTTCTTTGCTGTACATGCCCAGAGCAATTTTAGATTGATTGTTGGAGAATTCCAGATCAGAAATATTGTCAAATAGTTTTAAGAGATGGCATGTTACCTGACAAAACAATACATTGTATTTATGTACAGTGAGTATTTAAATGTAACTCAATTAATACTATAGTAATAAGATGAAATAAAAAATGTACATCGTTAGGGCGGCTTCCTTTAGAGAGAATATCCAACAAGTCTGCTGATGATATGAAGTAGAATCTCGGAAATGCAAGTCTTTTGGTCTCCAGGTACTCAGCAAGAGCCTTTTCACATAAAGCCAGCCTGGCAAAATATAGGATTTATAAATTTTGGCAACAGCATTCTGTTTAAAGCAATAAAGTAGCATGCACACAGACCTTTTCTGAAGATCTTCTAACTTTTCAAATAATTTGGGTTTATTGGTGGCTTTGATCACATGTTTTGTTTTGGCACTGCCCAACATTAATTCCTGAAAAGGAAAACTGAATTCAATTTGAGGTCTTGTTTGCCCATAAGTGCAACAATGAATGCAAGTGCAAACCTGAAATTCAGCGTCTAGAATCCGGAATCTGTGTGCATCTGTTGGTAGTTGCTGGCAGATATCATCACAGCCTTTAAAAATACTTTCCAAATAGGCCCATGTCCTCTGCACCTCCATCCAGACCATCAGCACAGAGTCAGCCACTGTTAGCTGTTTTTGAAGCTCCACAACTTGGACAAGAAAGTGATCTATGTGCTTGCTCTGAAAGATGCCCTGGAGCTGAACCTTAAGGATGGACACAAAGAGTTGGAAGAAATGGTATAAGTTATCAACATTTGGTACAACCATAAAAACAAACCTCTATGTAGGGAGTCGCATCTTGATAAACTCATATCATCACAAGCACCAGTTTCATTTTCAAGCCATTTCATCAGCTTGACACACCACAAAAAACGGGGGAGGGATAGGGTCTATTTACACAAAAACAGAGGCACTAAAGTAGTAAGACTTCTAATTGCTGGCTACAACCCCCCAAATGCATCTGGTGTAAATGCACAAAGACCGTCGGGTGCAACAATGCCCCCATGTGCAACAGCAGCTATAAATCTGAGGACTCAATAGGAACCTCTCCAGTCTCAGCTGTGCTGTTAAGACGGTCAGACAGAGAGGCCCCATTCTGCATTATCAACTATTCAGCCTTTAACTACCAGTGCTTCTAATAGTCAACTCATTTTGAGAACTTGTGTGTTACAGCTATATCCTTTTTGAGATAAGGTCATTCTGAGCAGTCTCTCTCAGCAACTTACCTGATGATCCTCAAGCATCTCAATGAGCTCCTCGTCACATTTAAGAAGTGGGATGGAGGTTAGGTAATGATCTTCATATGAAAGCTCCATTGACGCCCATATTTGACTAATTTCTGTCACAACCTGTAATTAAGGAGCAATATTTTTATACACACAAACTGCATTTTTGCCAGAATTTACTCAAACTTACCAATAGACCAATCCACACTTGTGTAAATATATATAATCTTAGCATTTCCCAATGCAAAAACCAAAAGACTTTGAGACATAAAATGTGTTAAGAGACAAACCATTACAATAGTTATGCTAATGATGATTGCTTTCTTTATATGATTAACCACCATTCATAAACAACTGAACAACAACCTTCTCAATGGCCATTTCTTTCACAGCCTTATCCACGGTGTTGCGGACTTCTTCTTCGTAAAGATGAAGTTGCAGAGCAAGGAGGTCAGCTAAGGTGGTATGATCAGTCATAGTGAAGTTCATCTATATATAAAAATAGACTTTCATGCAAAAAAAACAACAACATTTCTCTGTAGCACGACATTGCTCTTAAGTAATATGCACCTGCATTGTCCTAATTAGTTGTGCCCAGTGGCGCTCTCGGATCGCAAGGTTCTGTAGCTGACTCACAGCTCGCAGTGATGTCAACAGGTTCTTCACAAAAAGGTCAAAGCCAGAATACACATTCCATACACGAGCCTCCTTGTCAAGCTTCCGCATGTCCTACACAAAAAGAAGGCTTGTTACCATCATTAGTTATGAGGCTAATGTCATAATCAAAGCAGTGGTGCATGGCAGTCGCGACGCCTGTTGGTGATCTCACCTTAGCAAATCCCCTCAATTCTACATCCATCTGCTCTACGTTTATCTTCCTCCATTTGCTCTTTGTCCAGTGTTCCACATTGGTCTGTATAGATAAAGACACATGCATAGGGGTCATTGGGCTGAGGAGGCTTAATTGGGGCATTTAGTGGCAAGAGAATCAATGACCACACAGACAGCAGGCTGGTCAGATTATTGAGTTATTGGCTCTTGTGGCTTTTAGTTATATTTCCATTTTCTAACTTTCTATTACATTACTTAGATTTCTCTTATACAACTTACTTGAACAAATATGACGATGTCCCACAGTTCTTTGAGAACAATGATCTCTCGTTTGCAGAGCCTAATGTCTTTATAGTCAGGGATTGTGACGTCAAATAAGTTTGTTGACTCCTGCAACGCTGTCAACTCCTTGTCCAAATCTCGAATTGCTTTTTCCGACTACACAACAGAAAACAAGACAAGACATATGTTATCTACAGTATGAAGTCTAATTTGCTGGCCATGATTAACTCATACTTTCTCCAAACTAAGGTAGGGATGAGATGTTTCGTAATTGAAAGGCGCAGTTGTTTTGAAGATGTCCCTGAATTGGCTTTGTTTCACCTGAATAAGAAATACAAATTTCATGACACATTATGTCCAAGTATGCTCTATTTTATGTATGCATTAATAGAAAACAGAGATGAGTTGTGACCTCAAATTCCAAGCAGCGTCTTCGTAAAACCATCATTTCCTCATTTTGCATAGGGGCCACTTCATGCCTCACTTTTAAGGACAATTTTTTAGCCCCATTCCATTTTTCAGGGAGTTCCTAGCAAGAGTGTGTATATTTAAATAGTTTCATCATTTGCGAGTGATAAGCAAAAGAGAAAAACAAGTGTTTTTTTTTTCTTCCCCCCATTACCTCGAGCTGAAAATAGACCCTGTCCGGAATTGTCACGCCATGCCGTTCAAGGAGGATTACTGTGTCTCTCAGAGGCTCAAACATCTTGTCGGTGACAGTTTGTCGGTCTCTAATAGCCAGGAGGTGACTCATGACTTCCACCAGACTGTGGTAGTCTCCTTTGGGCACACACTTAGCAAGCCCTTCGACAGTAGCACGGACAAATCCTTGAAGCTCATCAAGACTGAAGGGAATAAGGTGAAACGTAAGAAAGGCACATCGACATTTGTCTTTGTAAGCAGATTTGATGGTGACCTGTTTGTGACATATGTCAAAAGATGCTCCTTGAAAAGCCAGCTCCACTTCTTAATAGTGTTTAGGACGCTGACTTTGAAGTGTTTGATGTCCACCCGAAACCATCCATCAAATACCCTGGAGACTTCAAGTTTGCATGTTTCAGAGTACAGGTCCTCGTAGTAATCAATCTGTGAAGTGAAGACCACTGTTTACAAATGAAAATCTCGTGTGATTTTGGAAGTGATGCCTTTCACCTGTTCTTTGAAGTGATCAACTGTAGGAGGGCTCTCTGGGAGAATATCAGCTCTGTGAGCCTCCACCTCTTCAGGTGTTAGTGCCCGTGCATACAAGAGGAACTGGCTAAGGAACTCTGCCCGGTCATCTTGCCACAAATGGGTGTAGCAATCAAACTGTCTCTGGTAAGATATGGCTTTGTTGAGGACATTCTCAACTCTCTCCATCACTTCTTTCCGCAAATCCAACAAGTCAAGCATGTCTTCCATTACATCCTGTTAGAGTTCAATCACATGACAATTGCATGCTAAAACACATTTACGCAGTTGTGGCAAGTAAGGACATTTGTTGGCTTCACATTTCTACTCTTTCCTTTTCCTCTTTATTTTGGAGGGACTTTCCTCCTTACATGCCGAGTTTTAATGCAACAGCGATGGGCAACTGAACAAGTCTGTAAATTGTATTACATTGCAATTCCCCCAAGTCTAGTCAAATATTTAAGTTTATCGTTCCACAATGAATAAAGCTACCTAACTCCGTTAAACTCTACAAATAAATTATATATGCTTATCATTTCAAAATTGAACCATATTTTTTGTAACAAAGAATCTTTTGCATTTAAGGAACGGCATATTGATTGATTGAATGACTAATTGAGCGTTAAGAATTTTGTTGATTGCGTGTTAATTAGCTATCTTGAACAAAAACATTTAATTACATAGTATCCCATTGCATTAAAAATACAATAACTATGAAGCAATTAAGTGATCATTAATAGTCAATCATGTCATATGCCCATTCCTAATTGTAATACAGAAGCCAATGAAATTCAGTACCTGATAGCTGTCCACGCTATAATCAGTAGCCAACCTGTTGATATTTACTGACACCTTAAATATATCTCCCACCAGTCCTTCTACCAGCTCATAGAAGCCATCTCCTGCATCTCTCTGCAGTGACGGTTGGAAGATCATGCCCAAGTCAGTAAGCATCAAATGAGCCTCCAAGAGAGGGGCCTGCTTGTGAAAGGAGTCCATGTTGTCCACAAAGAACTGAAGTGAGTGGCCAATGTAGCCGAAGAGCCCCTCGACCACCATCTCGTCCACATAGTCCATGTAGGACTGCCAAGCGTCTGAAGTCGGGTCTGCCTTGAAGAGCATCATGTTCTCCTAAGGACAGGAAGAAAGATAATACACAAAAAACATGCAGCGTTATCAGCTGCAGATTCCTTTCTGTTTTAGATCATTACAGTTATCATTAAGTATAAATGTGGAAAATGTGACCTACATAGGAGAGAATAACGCCAAAAATGGTTCTGTACCTGCACCAACTTGTGGATAGCGTCTCCATCTTGTTTTATGGAGCTATATATCTTGCTAACGCGGTCCCCCCTGTCCTCAAGCTGTAGCAGTGAGCTTTTCCTGTTGTCCTTTCTGCAAAACATAGTGTACTTGCTCCATTTCTTCATCATTGATTGCATGGCATCACGGTTCTCCTTTGCTCTACTGGCTCGGTCGACAAGGTCTTGGACCTGGTTTTTGATGATGCATATGAAGCTCCAGCAATCCTGATCTTGCCACGTTAAGTCTGTCTCTGCTCTTTTCAGTAGTTGGTCTACTGAAGTCAGTTGATCTCTGATGAGCGGGAGTTCAATTTCAAGGACTGTCTGTTTGAGTTTGTTGTACCACTGCACCACTAGCTGCAGACTCTTCACATACTAAAAAATATTCAGATAATAAGTGATGAGGACCTTTTAAACACTGTCAAAATAGTAGCGGGTACTGCTGAGTGGATGTGAGTGTCTAACCTTTGTGAAGAGGTCACGTTTCTCAAAAACAGTCATGGCTGCCACAGGAATGTTAATGTTGAGAGTTTGAATATACTTCACATCTTTCAAGACTTCAGCCAGCTGAGGAGCCAAAACAGATAGCAGTATTTTATTTTTTAAATGAGTGTCATCATTTTATGCAGACAATGTTAGAAACAATGCTATTGATTTTTTGGTGAAGCGTATGAAAATCGCAAAAAAAGTGGGGTGGCAAATAAAATCTTGCCTGGGCAAAAATACTTGTCAATCTGTTGGTTTTGTTCAATAAACACTCCATCATTAAAGATAACAATATTATTTTTGAGGATCAACAAAATGTATTAACTATGAATTGACTATTTAGAAGCAAAAACAGTGCTGTGGGTGTCTTGCTTATTGGAGTGAAAAATGGGAACTCACCTTGGAATTGAAATTGACTGAGATGAGATCGTTTGAGGAGTTTCTAAATAGGAGCGGTTGTTCCAGGTTAATCTGGCAAACTTCCTCCAAACCATTACACCACTCAGAGTAAACTTGTTCCTCACATTGGTGTAGAAGACCAATCATTTCCTTGTACATGTGGTGTTCCTTTGTTGTATCCATACCTCCCACAGATCTGAAAATGCTAAATAATAAGTTTTGAGCTTTAATACACCACTGCATCCACATATATAACTGTAGAATTAAGTCATTTAACTCAACCTTTCAAATACAATTTTAGTTTTTTCCCATGGGCCTTCAATCCTTTCTCCGATCATTTTTGCCCCTTTTAACAATCCAGATGCACGAGCCATGTTCTTTCCAAAACAACTTTCCATCTGTAAATAAAGACAGAATAATAATGGCGTGCGGCATTAAACATGCATTAATAAATTAGATTTTTGTTTGTTTTAATTTAGCAATTAAATATAAATTCCCCTTTTACTACCCACCTCATTGAGTTGTGACTTAAAGATCCATTTACATTTGTCTAGCTCATCTTGGAATTGTTGCAGCAGTAGAGGAATGTTGGGACTGAATATTTGTCTGATGTGCCCTCTCTCAAGGAAAGGTCCAAAAATTGTTAACAGCTAAAGACAACAGCAATAGAAGATGATGCAATGATTGCTGTCGCAGTACAGAACAGTTGTCCTATCCAATTTCTCTTACTTTAAATGCTGATTCAAGTCCGGCGCAATCCTTAAAGGCTGAGCATAGAAGACTAGCAAATCGGCATTCAAAGTCCACAATCTTCACTTTGAAATCTTTATATTCCTTCTCAAAATCCTGAAGAATAATTAAATGTATTGTTATTGTTACAGCATAAAAACAATGACTGCAGTTTGGATTTGGTCAAGCCAAGTTTTAAAAGAAAGGTTCACCTGGGAGTTGCAGTCAAGAGGGCTGTGATCACAGTGTATGAGCAACAGGCAGTGCTCACTGAACTCCGTGTACATCTGAGCCGCGTGCTCACGATAGAGTTTGCCTTTAGGCCCACCAAATTCCAGTTTTTCCATCCTTTTGTATTCCAGCATTATTTCAAAAATGTCCTGCAATGGAAAAACAGTATACTGCCCAACCTCGTACCTGACATGACATTTACAAAGTTTTAACCTCACCTCTAGGTGCAGCATGCGGTTAAGGAAGTTGCTGAAACGTGTGAAAATCATGACTGATGGGAAATCCCAAGGTGCATATTTTGCCTGGCATGCCAACCTCTCCCTCTGGCTCTGATAACTCTTTGTGAAACAGCGGAAGACTTTTATCACCCTCTTCACCATGTGCAGACCTTCCTCTGGGTCTTCCCGCAGTAATAAGTCAGTAGACAAATATGTTGATGCCTGTAAGATAAAATAGTACACCTGTAAATGTGTAACTCAACCTGTGCTGTCACACATCAGCAAAGCACATGTATTGCATACACTAGCACAATAACTACAATGGTAAAATCATTAGCCGTACCTGTTCAATGAACATATTGCAAAGCTGCTGAAGTAAGACGACAATTCGTGCCGGCCTTTGATATGATTGGCAGCTAGTCCAGATCAGGAATAACAAGTGAAAGATTATAGGGATGGAGGCTTCAACGTGTGGGAATCCTTCATTTTCCATTTGAGAAAGTGGACCACACAGTGGCTGCAGATGAAGGTCAATGTCCTCTGCTTCTTGAAGCGCTTTTGAGAAAGTAATTTTCATATTTTAAATGTTTGATTTTGCCAGGGCTCTACACTAACTTTTACACTGGTAGCACAAAAATTGGTTGCATCAGCACATAATTTGGTCGCACCCTTTTATGGGGAGGTCTAGTTGTTTAACATAAAGTAAATATTGAGAGTGACCTGAGATATACAGTATGTGTCTGCAACAAGCAGTAGCTGATAAGGTCAATTATTTTTAATAGTTAAAAAAAAACAATAAAACAAACACTTTGCTATTATGTGAACATTGCATGGTCTTGTTCTACATATAGGGGCCACCTGGGGAGAAGTTTTTCTCAAAATGATTCACACAAATATATCTGCAATTTTCATATGCTTATCGGATCCACAAATATAGCTGCGCTTTATAATTTTTTTATGTTGTCCGTGCAATTATTATAACTTATCATTTGGAGATATTTGATTTGGTTTGTGAATTGTTGAATGTGCATCTGTGGATTAGCGGACATGCGCATTTATTTTTTAGACAAACGTCACGCAGTTTACTGGATATCCACACTCGTGTCAAACATTCATATCACTGTGGCATGGCACGCCGTCCTTCCTCCGTCTGCTAAGAGGCTGTGTTGCTGTCTCAGTTGAACGGGAATTAGTCGTCTCCCATTTTTCATTTAAAAATAGGAAATTGAAAAATGAAAAACAAGCTTTTATGTGATCTTCTATTATGTGTTTATTTAACACAAGTCGGGAAAGAAAATACCTAAAGACTTTCTTCTTAAGCTACCCCGCAGAAGCAGCAGAACAAAATAAAATTAAATAAAGTTAAGTAATGTAATTTTTGTATTTGGGGTCTTGTTTGGTTGTTTTTTGTTTTGTTTTGTTTTGTTGTTGTTGTTTTTTTGGGGGGTGGGGGGGAGTCTTACCATCATATACATTTCCAATCAGTGTTTTTATTGCAGGATGATAGCTGCTTTCCATCATCTCCAGCATCTCTGCCATCTTCTGAACAACAGGACTCTGAAGCTACACAGGGAAAATAAACACAGTCTGTACCAAGAAATGCCAGGAGATTAAAATAAAGAATATGACCGTTTTCAGCGCATGCCTGTTGATATATGCTTTGAATATTGCTCTTCCTGGAAGCCCAGAACCCCAGCTCCGCATCAGGCCCAGGATTACTGCCAGTCAGAAGTATGTCTGATGAATCTTCCTTCAACATTCTCTGGATCAGATTGGTCCAGTTGCTGATCTGTGTCTCTATGTTGTGTGCCAGTGCCCTGTCATAGCTACCATACCTTAGGGTGAAGAAATAAACATCTTACTTCTGCGCCATTAGATTATCTGCTAATACGTACTCTTACATTTTAAAAGTACTGGATACATTTTGCATCCAGTCTGTATCAGGTGAGACAGCAAGGACAGATTCCCCCAAAGCACGTCTCCGCACAACTGATGTTTTACTGCATATTCTCTGTGCATTTCGGGTAATGTCTTCAGATAACAGTTGTGGCCATGTGTGCTGGTTCAGACTGTTGGACAGCAGTGGGACAAATATCTTGGGAGTAAACAAAACAAGAAGACATAAATAACTGAGCATGTTGCTGTTTTTTTAATTAATATTTTTAACCAAATGAAGGGAATAGTAATACCTGTTCAACTATGACTGACAATTGCAGTACTGGACATGGAGCCAGGACACCAAAAAGCAAAAGCTCCTTGTAGTTTTCTGAATGGGCAGGAGCAGCTCGCTTCTTTGTGGTGTAGATAAGCTTACTTCTGACAAAACTCGGTGTCTACGTTTGGAGGAAAAACAACCCTATTTAGCTTTGCTAGCACAAATGTTATGCTAGTTATTACAGTACTGCATTGGTTAAAGTAACAAGCATACCTCATTAGTAGCAACCAAGGCACCTGTCTTTGGCGAAGAGAAATAAAGAGCAGCGTGTTTTTCAAAAAAGTCTACCAACAGTGTTTGGAATTCTTGACGGGCAGCACCTTCTTCCCACGTTTGAGGCTGCATTTGTAGGAATTTACACACTTTCTCCTCGAGAAACTTTACTCTCACGTCGTCAAGAAACGAAGGCGCACTTTCGTCGTCGTCCGACATTTTGGATCACTTTACGACCCTGACGTATAAGTTCGGGGGGAAAAAGAAAATAAAAAAATCATGTGGTATTGCCTACCTAAAATACATCCCCTAAACGATTAATTTTACTCCACAAGTTTGTCGGCGAAGGAAACTCCATGAGTTGAAGTCCACCGGGGAGGTTCAGCGTGTGGTTGCCAAGCAACGGACAGTCTCCTCAATCACTGCCGATGACGTTTCGGGGCTGTGTCTGTCACCATGGGGAGTTTGTGGATCATGTCTACACCGAACAAATAAATACAATCTAACAATTTGCTCTAATCGTTGTCGAGAGGAGAATAAGTCAATATTGGTAGTCAAACATATCACACAGCTTCGCACGAATCAGGCCATTAAAAATCAATGTAGGTGTACCTTTTGGGGAATGCAAGATTCCAGTGTATCTTTTGGATGGTTCATATTTGCATTCATTGAAAGTTTTACACTGTGAGGGATCTTAAAGCTTTATTTCGAGTGAACAACATATAGAGCAGAAGCCGATTTGTAGGGTTTTTTTTCCGTCTTGCTTTTGCATTTGCTTTTTCTTTCTTTCTTTTATCCTTTTCTCCCCAGTTAAAGCTGCGTGTGATTGGTCAAGATGTGTGGCGGTGCCTGTCTCCGAACTGGAAAGGGGGAGGTTAGACACGCAACGCAGTGAGCACACAAAACAAACTGGGAGAGACGAGACAGTGCGAGATACCATTGTTTTAGTGAGAGACTAGAGCTAAGTTGGGCAAAAAAGAGCATCAAAAAATGCAGGAATTTTTCGACACATTTAAAAGTAAATAAATAGCTCGAGGACAGAGTGCAGTCTTTGTTAAAATTTCATATTGGGTGGAGTCCACAAACAACCTGCATTAGGAATATCAAATGCATAATGTATGCCTATTATTTCAATTAGACAAGAAAAGCAAGGAAAACTGCTGTGAATAAAGTTGCAAGTGTGTCGACAAGGATAGTGCTACACCGGGGATAGGGGGTGCTATAGCACCTTTAAAAATCTGTGTATCTCAGTCAAGCACCACAAGCTTTTTATTTGACATTCTAAAATATATTTATAAATTATTTTCTCAGCCCCCTTATATATCGGTCAAGCTCCCTTTAGCCCCGGGAGAGGAAAAAATCCTGGAGTCGTGCCTGTCTACTGCAACTGTTGCTGCTTGTACACTAGTTCAACAATACACTAAAATACAGTACAGTATTATCTTTTTGATGGTCCTTTGTGTTGTGTTGTGTTTATTTATTTATTTATTTTATTGTGGCGTGGGATGTGAATGAATGAAGCAATATAAATGATGCTGATTCTATGCAATTTGTTTCTTAAATTAGTAATTCATTTTACTCATAATCTGGTAATAAGTTAATTGTAGCAAAATAAACACTGAAGAGCCACTTGGGAGTCTCTTGAGGGAGCCCAGCGTAAAGAACAGGCACTCGAAAAGGGCACTCGAAATTCTCATTAAATGCTGCCCCAATGTAGTTAAACAGCATTCTATATAGTCCACCCGACGGCACTATTAAATCTCAGTACACCCCGCTGTCAGTGACAATAAATATTTTTGGCATTATTATTGTTTTAAAAACATAGAAATCTTGTATTGGATCTCAGCTGTTCAATTGTATAATGAAGTGTTCGATTAGTGTGTAATTGTAGCTCTGGCTCATTTGCTGATTAAACCAAAATTTAATTTGCTTTTTCATTTACTGCACTGGTATTCAAGTGAAGACACTCATACAAAGTGAAAAGTGACTCAGATCGTCAGCTCAGGTTTGCAGGTGGCACCACCATTTTGGCCCACATCACCAACAATAACAGGACCACCTGTGGGGCAGAGATTGCCTGCCTGTTGCTATGGTGCTAATAACAAGTTGGAAGCAATGCAATGAAGCAGTAAAGATGAAAATGGGTCAGGATTCATGCCAAACATTCATTTAATTTTATTTTTTGCTGTAAAATCAGAACAGGTGTTAACATGGTAGAGAATGTGAGTCATTTAATTGGCCCAAGTGCAAAGTAGTTTGGTCTTCATTAGGATACACTATATTTTCTATTTCATCTCAAGGTGAAGAAAAGACTTTCACAAAATACATGTTGATCACTCATAGTTATGCATCAATTTGGGTCAGTAGGAGGAACAACTGACAGTATGTTATAATAATAACAATAATTATTGACTTGCCACATTATGCTTCATTTGAACGTGCAAATTTCCTCATTGTGGGACTAGTAAAGCTTGTCTTATATTATTATTTTATTTTATTTCATTTATTATTATTATTATTATTATTATCTTATATTATTTTTTCTTATCTCATAAGTCAATGAACATGCTACCTGACTGCGAACAATGATTTTGATTTACTATATGGGTTGGTATTGTGTTTGTACTTTGCACTTTGTCTTTTGGTTTTGACAAAATGTCATATTCATCAACTTGAAGCAGCTCATCAGTGCTGGGCAGTGAAAGTTGACTTTTCTTGATGGTCTTGTACCGATGCCAAAACATGGGCATACAAACAGATACAAATTTGATATTGTCGTTTAATCCAATCCAACATCAGCGTTAAGACAAATATGTTGCACATACAAGACATTTGTTGCCAGTAATAGTCTGATATAAGCAGTGGGTGTGTTATTTGAGGTCTCATTAAATTTATATATTAGTATACGATATCTCTTTACAGTATAGTGCTAGTAACCAACTTTGGTAACTCAAGTATGCTACAGGCTTCTTGATTGGGGAGTAGATGTTATTTTTCTCCCAGGCTCCTGTAGTCGAATAGAATAAAATAATCAAGAATCTTCATGCATCTTTATTATTGTTGCAGTGAGTGTGCTACAAAGTTTTAGGAGCGACCCAAATCTCTTTACCTCACCTGTGTGCATGCGTACGACTTGAATCTGTGGGTGGTGCAATGCATGCAGCGGACACAAAAATACATACAGTAGAATGAAAGTGGTGGAGCGGTTAGCACATACCCCTCATGTTACTGAGGTTTTATGTTCAAATTCAGCCTTCCTATGCAGAGTTTGCATGTTCTCCCGATGCTTGCATGGGTTTACTCACGCTTTGTCGTACATTCCAAAAACATCCATGTTTGGCTAATTCAACACTCTATATATAGATATTTATAGGTGTGAATGAAAGGTTATTTGTCAATGTGGCGACCAGTCCAGGCCAGGGTGTATCACACCTCTCACCCAAAACCAGCTGGGATAGGCTCCTGCTCAAATTAATGCGGACAAGGACTACACAAAATGGATGGATCAATAAAAGTAGTAGTGCAACTTGACCTTGCGGCTTAAGATGCATCCCTAGTCTAAAAGGGAAGTCAACCCAGACATTCTCTTGACAATAGTATGTTCTATGCAGCCTAACTAGTCTAAACATGGTATTCTGAGTATTTTTTAATTTGTTTTGTAATATGAGTTAAGTAGCAAAATCTTCAAAATCGGGAGCGGCCATTTTGCCACTTGCAGTCGATTGAAAATGAGATCAAAGTTGCTCAGTGCTCAGATAATGACCAATCACGGCTCACTTGTTTTCTGGAGCTGAGCCGTGATTGGTCGTTTCCTAAACCCTGAGTAACTGTGATGTTTAATAGCTGACAGCAAGTGGCAAAATGGTCGCCCCCTGTGATGAATAACAAGGGGTGGATTTTGCTGATTAATTCATATTCCACAAGCACAAAATTATTTAGAATGCAGTTTTTAGACTAGTGGGGGCACACACAACATATTAATAATAATAATAATATCCATCCATCCATTAATTATCTGAACCACTTATCCTGATGCATCATATTTTAAAGAGAATTTGGGGGTTTACTTGCCCTTTAAATCAAAAGAGAATCTTTCTCCTTCTACTACTTTCTTCCTCCCCTTCTCTCATGTTTGGATCTTCTTTAATATACGAATGCATTCACTAATCAGTGCTTTGTTGTACCAACTTTTACACAATGAGAACCATGGAGCTTCTTTTGAGAGCCTACATTTCCAATGTTGCCCTGTAGAGGGCACTAGCTTTTTTCTTTTGACGCGTCTGCCATTGGACCTCAGGTTGGGAAGTGACTACATGCCAACTTAAAACATACAGATAAAAGACTAAATCATAGAAAAAGATTATTATTGTTATTATTCTATTGTTATTCAAGATTAGTATAGTTTGAAATTGTGTAGGCCCTTATGAGGGGAGCATGCTCTTGTTGTTTTGTGACCTGCCCTCTGTAATAATTGTTCACGCTGACAAAATAATAATATCTTGTCAGTCATTACTTCACGAGCTGTCTCCGGAAACACACACATACACACACATATAGTTTTTGATCCACTGGTGGCAAATAATAGCCCAAAAGTGTAGTGAGATGGGGGTGGCACTCCAACCTGTGGTGAATTAACATTCAACAAGTATTTAAAAACAAAACAAAACATGATTGCTATGATCTGACAGTTGGATCTCTGTGTCAGATCACACAGAAGTCCCACCGGTGAGTGCTAATGCTCTTGAGGTGTGATGTAAGCCCCAGAAGGTACAAATTTGTTAGCCCACACCCGAGGGCATCTGGTGATGGATATGCTGTCCTGGGGGAGTACCAAAGCCTCAATACAACAGCCGGGTCGCTTATCTTGAAAGGCTTGTTTTTAGTGCCTCCTCTGCAGTCGAACAAAAGCTTTAAGAGCCCCCATTACCTTACAATTGTTCTTCAATCCCCATTGTTAAGTTAGCTCACACACATACAGTACATATTAAAAAAACATATGCCATGCATTGTACTTAGCACTATTTATTTAAATGGCTGACAAAAAAAAGAGAATTCTTTTTTAATGCATAATGTGACACATGAAACCATCTGACAATTTTCCTAACACATGTCTGTGTCAGGTTTGTGTATTTATCTAAATGGTAGTGGAGGAAGTCCAGGTCCAGGCCGTTATAGGCAGCTCTCCCCTGAGGACGTTCAGGCCACTTGTGAGTGAGGGGCTGGTTGATACCACTTAATCAGCATCCTGAGAGACTGGCACTGCCCCCCTCCCTTGGCCATAATGCCGGGGGGGTCACTATGGGCTCCTCCGAATGAAGTGCAACCTTGCCAGACAATGCTGCTGTCAATCAGCCTTAACCTGAGCTGGGCCTTTTCTTCCTCATATAGTGTACTTGTGTAATCATTCACTCCATAAATGTAAATTATTCTCATCAATGTTTTGACTAGTGCAAGGCAAAGATACATCTGCAGCTTCTTTTTGTGCATATCAAGCATGTACATTTCTCACAGTGCAGTTGGCCTACATGGACAAATGTATGCATGCATGTCCTCTATGCAATGTTAATCACACACACACACTGTACACCTGCTTTACACTAGATAATTTAAAATTCTCAGACACTGTTTTACATAATGTATGTTAAGCACAATTCTCCTTATAGGGTAAAGCTAATCTCCCTAAATTGATCATCGTAGCGTCATCTGGCTGATAGCACATTCATCTACTACATAAAGAAGACACCTGAGGATGCTTTTGGGAATTTCCATTTTATTGAGACTATAATTTGTACCTGTTCGCATGGAACATACAGCCTGTTGCAGGGAATATCCCAAGGGCTTGTGTCAGTCCGGCACCGTTTTAAAACTGTTGTCAAGGGAGCCTCCTTGGCCGTTTCTCAAGACTACGGCTTCCGAGCACGTGCCTTTTTGCTTTCCTAAGCCCGGCACAAGCGACGTGGAATGCCAGCGAGATATTGCGCTCACAAGCTGTAATTTATGCTCACAGGCAAGAGGATCATAGGTGGTTTGGAACTTATGTAAAAGTTTTAATATCCAAAACTTGGCTCAAGAATTACAGACGTTCACTGGGAGAGAAGATAGTTCAATAATTGTTTGGAATTCAGCAGAGACCTAACAGAATGTACAAAGATGTGAATCTCAAATGATGAGTGACAGACTTCAAAACTTTGCCTGCTTCTAATAAGAACAAAAAGATAAATAGTTTGCTCGTACACAGCTCATCAAACCAAATCGAATGCAAAGTTCGATTAATGACTGCCCCTTACTTGGAAAAGCCTCTACTGAAACTAAAAATTTACAGAATTTCCCAAGTTACTTCATGTTAAAGATTAGACAGCTCTTAATATGAAAAGAAAAATGCACTGAACTGTCACCGTCTTACAAATGCAATTATGCCATCTAGTGGCAGATGATGACATCAACCCAAGTCTATATCACACAAATTTTTTATAGTACAGTACATCTTTTTATTTGTAACGGAATTGTATGAATTATTATGGAATTACTGTATCAGTGAGTAAGAGATGCAGGAATAGTTAATTAACTAGCTTAACATTTTCCCCACCTTTTGGTTAACAAGAGTCTGACAACTTTTATTGTACATTTTATTGTACAGATATAAAATTTGTGATTAATCGTGAGCTAATTATCGAAGTCATGTCATTTTATTCACCTGACTCCCCCAGTTGTGGCTATTCATTACTGCCAACTGTGCAGTTAAGGACCTTAAGGTGAATAGGTCGACCTTTGCTCATGTCACAGTGAAAGCCTCAGCATCAAATCATGAGAGCGAACTGGATTACTGCCCTCTCTCAGAAAAAAAACAATACTCGACTCATTGCCTCCACAACATGTTACAATTTCTGCACATGTCTTGACTTTGTACACAACCCGAGGCAACCATTTCTAACTTGGAACAGATGTAGTTAAACATGATACC
Organism: Vanacampus margaritifer; assembly: GCF_051991255.1. NCBI lineage: Eukaryota > Metazoa > Chordata > Actinopteri > Syngnathiformes > Syngnathidae > Vanacampus > Vanacampus margaritifer. Next base: position 14,363,106 of record NC_135440.1, on the reverse strand, counting down.
ACATTGTCCACATTTCTTTTGAGGCATGTCACTGGCGACTTTGTGAGCTCTGACAAGCTTCCACATTGATTTTATAACAGTGATCATCCGCTTTCTCTCTCTCTCTCTCTCTCTCTGAACACTTTAAGTTACAGTAAACTGCTCCAACGTCTCATATACTAATGGTGGCATTTACCACCCATCCCCCTACACCTCTTTGACTAGTAATTTAGACCCAGAGGTCAGGAAGGCTCTGCAGTGGTGTAGCTAAGTGCAGTGACCTTTTCAACTCTGCTTTAAGCATGTTACATACTGTTTCTAGTCTCAAATAAGATGCTGTAGTTCTACTTTGAATGTATGCTGAAAATGCATTTAAAATGATATAACAAGCTAGACTGGGATCACAGGGTCAGAATATGAAAAAAATTTAAAAATACCCCTCTATCCATTCATCCTTCCATCCATCCTCTGTACCACTTATCCTCACTAGGATCGCGGGTATGTTTTATGGCTGAAATGTTGCATTTCAAGAGGTTTACTCTAGGAGTGTCAGGCGATTCGAATTCTTAATCGTAATTAATTGCATGACTTCAATAGTTAACTCACGATTAATTGCAAATTTTATTTATCTGTTCTAAATGTGCAATAAAATGTACAGTAAAATATTTTTTTCTAGGTTGTCATACTGTTAACATTTTATAATAATTCATAAAATTTAGTACAAAATCAAAAGATATAATGTACTGTAAAAAACGAGTGTGATTTGTGTTGAGGTCATTTTTTTGCCACTAGATGGCATAATTGCATTTTTAAGACGTAGTTGACAGCTCAGTGCATTTTCTTTTCATATTAAAAGCTTTCTAATGTTTTACCTGAAGTAACTTGTGAATTTCTGCAAATTTTTATCAAATTTATTACTGCTAAATTTTGACGTGGACGTGTTTGCTGCTTTCCGACTGGAATTCCCCCAGTGCATGCTTTCCAATTAATACTGGGACCAAATATTGCGATACTGATCCGAAATCAAAAGTGTTTTATTTTTATTTAAAAAAAATAATAATTTAATACACAAAGCTGGGGGAAAAACACCTCTGCGCTGCCACAAATATATATAACAGTATGAAATAGTAATGGCAAGCACATTTTTAGTTGGTGACAAACATTATTACTAAAAATCTTTGGTGATAAATTACAGTATTAAGAACTTATACATTTGTTCACAATTTGTAGATAAGGCTTTGAGAGGACAATTTGGGATATTAAACATGCAAACATTACCATAGATTCACAGTTCAGTTGTGTAAGGTTCATGGTTGTGGTTTTAGAGTTCATATATCAAAATATTTACCATAAATTATAGCCCACAAGTACATTAGTCCCCCTGCTGCTTTGGATTGTTAAAAAGCTGCAATAATGTACACATTAATAAACCTCGACTGTAACCCTGTCAGAATTTCCCCTTTGATTTTATGCAAAAAGTGCACCTCCACAAGGTTACACAGCAGATTCATTTAGTCCTTACTGTGTCACTCCTTATCCTCTCCCCACCCCCTCCTCCTTCTCTCCCAGCTCCATTAGACCCTGCAGACTAATCGAGCAGTACCAATTGCTCCCGCGGTGAGATCATTAAGTAAATTATTTTAAGATCAAACGGTCAGCAGCCACAATGAAGTCCTATGTAATGGTAAAAGCCTCCGAAACTACCACCCGCCCTTATCTTCCCAATTAAAGCCCAGTGGGGAGAGCAGTGCACTTCTCAGGTGGATGCGTCCCCCAACCCCGACCGGCCTTACCACCTCCACACAGGCTTGTTTAGCTTAAGGCTAAGGTAGGACCCACTAATTGCTCCTTTGAACACAACTAACCCATCGACAGGATCTGACTTGTATGTGGTTTGAGAGTGTTAAACTCTTGCGGGCCAAAGTTATAAACCACTTACACTTGTAGTACATGCTAACATGGATTTATATAGATTACAGTTTACTTCCTGTATTTCACTAGGGTGCCAACATAAAGGCTGGAATGATCTCCAAGGGTTGTTCCGATCACGTCCATGATCTTTTCAGCATTATGTTTGAAAAATACATTCATCCATTCATTTGCTTTTCTGCTTATCCTATCCCAGTTGCCAGCCAAACAACTATTCACACCTCTTGTCAAATTAGATTCTTCAATTAACGTACTATACACATATTTGGAGTGTGAACGGAAACCTATGCAGGCACTGGGAGAATATGCAAACTCCACAGAGGAGTCCGGGTTTGAACCCACGACCTCTGAACATTGAGACAGCTATGCTAATTAGTCAGCCACCAGTTTGCTTAATAAAAATTAAATGGCAAGAATGAAATATATTTCTTTATAGAGATAAGCAACTAACTAAACTGCATAGTATTAAAGTAGACAGTCCGCAGTCCAAAGAGAAGATCCTTGGGCCTTTTTAAAAAAAAAAATTTTATGTGATCATCATGATCGCATCGTGAGTATTTGTTATATTAAGTTACTGTTCTTGGGTGCCACATACTTCTTCTACTTTACTTCCAGCTAATAATAGGAAACATCAACACACTCATTAAAATAATCATTACAATTATTGAAGCACATAACTGAAAAAGTCAAATCACCATATTATTTGTTCGTCACAACAGAAAACTTAAATAACCCACATAAATGTTGGAAAGTTATTAAATCCAAACTGAGAGTTTTTGATAATATGCACTCGTCTTTCATAATGTGTTTATAAAATTCGGTGTTCGATATGTAAATATGCAAATATAGGGAAAAAGAAAACACCACACAGGAGAGCTCAAGTTAAGATTCAAACTCCAAAACCTAAATCCTTACAGAACTTCACTACTGCCACCTCTAACCCTACCCCAAATATAATAAATTAAAAACATTCAAGAATATGTGCACAGTAATGCAATTTCATGTGGCACATAAAAAAAAGCTATTAGTCAGTGATTGCTCACAAAATCCTGACCTTGGATGGACATCTTTCCTTTAAATAGGTCAAAGTATGACGTGAATACTTTTGGAACGATGCATTATTTTGGGTCACATGGAAAAACAGTTAATAGTGAGCACATTCTACCCAATATCAAGTCATGCGTCCACTGTTTGCTCCCCTCAGCAGACTAAGTGTTGAAGTTGAAGTGTGGAGGCAGGATCCAATGCAGCAAAGTGACTGGGAGAGTGATTTATCCTCCTTTGGCATGAAGCTTCGGTGTCATCAATCACATGGTTTTAATTAGTGATGGCCCCCCTCAGTGGCTGACAATTGTGCATGTAATTCAATTTGGGACTCGCTTCCGCCTCAAGAACTTCCCTCAAAGATTTGTCAAGCCACCGTAAGTTCATGCACAGGGTGGATGCTGATGAAGATGACCACACACCACTTGGCCAAGAATGTGTTGTATGTCAAACAAACAACAAGGGACTCCATTGAAAATAATATTTTTAGCCATACTTTTTAATTTTCTAATGATTTCAATTTTTTTTTTACAATAATAAAGATGAGAAAAAGAATATTTTGGGAAGAGTTTGTAAATTTGGACTTTTACGAGAAAAGAAAAATATATTAATTTTAAGTCAAGTCACAATATTCCAGGCATAAATGTATACATGCATTGACGAATATTTAGGATTTTATTGTAGAAGTTTAGTAGAGTAGGCAGTCAATGTTTTGTCCAGATATTTGCGTGTGTTCCCAAATCTGACGCTCCATAGAGACATCACACTAGTGCTGTCATTTTGCTTGTCATTAAAGCCACTCTATGAAAGGGCAAGTATTAGCTTTCATTTGATTTCCCCTTGAAAGGAAAATCTAACCAGTACCGATAGTAAAGGGCTGAGTCTTAATTAAAAACAATGACAGCTTAGACTTAAGATGGCCATTGAAATGTAAAAATAGCAATAGTGGTTGTTTAGTCCTCTAAAGACACTTGAAAGTCTCTTGATCTGACACATGTTAATCATCTAATGTCTTTTTCACCTATTGTCTAATAAAAGCCCTGTTTTGCATATTAAATTTGATTTGACATCATTGAGTCTGACCCCTGACCTCATCACTGTCACTTTATTTAGCTTCCCGCTGCGCATAGCATTGCATTTAGGAGAAAAACTAACCGTTTGACTGAGTGGATAAATGATACTACTATGCATGTTATTGATCGGAATATTTAGAGAAGCATGTTCTCACTCTCAACACAAAACACAGTTACTATGCAAGCTTGTAGAAGTACTTTGCAGCGCAATCAAATCCAAATATCAGGTCTTGTCTTTGTTTTGAATTTAAATGTCAAATTTAAAGGGTGCTTTGTTCTGGGGACACATCAGCTACCTTTCAGCGTCTGCCCCAATCACCTCCTGTGATGTCTGCATCCTATTGAACTTTTAGAGGTGCTGATTATAGTCTGCCTTGTGACTCTGTAGATCAACTCCATCTCACTCTCCTCACAATCAAGCTCCTATTTGGCCCCTGACAACATGCCCACGCCATTAACTGATGCATCGGGGGGAAGAAATCCTAGACCTGTGTCAACATTTTGGAGAGGAAAATGTTGCTTTCACCTTGTGCTGATTGACTCTAATCAGCCGCTTCGTGCCAACATCACTTTGGCCGGAGCTTGGTGTGCGCTAGTGCTTGATTGCGTGGGTCGGCATACAGTTACGTTCAGAATAATCGCAGCGAGTTAAAAAATAAATAAAAATAAAAAATAAAGCAAACTGCCACATTTTTTCATGATTTACATCTATATCTGCATTCAGTTCCAACTCAGGACGTGAAGACAATGCATCAACGTTGTTATTTCTTTAGAGTAAAAAAAAAAAGGGGATTATAAGGGTGTTAAAAAAATAGTGCAGCATTTGCATTTTTCTTTACATACTCCATCAATGCTTATATATTATATTATATATATAATATCTTTGCTTTCCAGTTAAGATATACTGTATAACACTGGGTCACTGGGTCATAGGTGTGTTTCGGGTTGGGACATGAGGTTATTGTGTTATGAATATATGATTATTATGCAGTTAATATGATGAGTTATTATGCTTATGTAGGTCAGTACCATTATGGATGTGTCATGGATGTTTTAAGCATATGTAGTTACTATGTTCTTTAAGGTGATGATAATGATGTTTTAGTCATATTAGCCGCTTTTAAGTTACCGAGTTTTATGCAGTTACTATGTCCCTTATGATGATGAAAATGTGATGATGATGTTTTGCTGTATTAGCCACTCTTAGTTTGGCAAGTTGTATGCAGTGACTATGTTCAATATGATGCTAATGGTGTTTTAGCCGTATTAGCCGCTCTTAATTTACCAAGTTGTATACAGTTACTATGTCCCGTATGACAATAATGTGATGATGATGTTTCGCTACATTAGCCACTCTTAGCTTGGCAAGTTGTATGCAGTTACTATGTTCCATATGAAGAAAACGTGATAATGTAGTCAGTTGCTGTGCAGTTGCCTATCTTTGTTTATCCAGTCACTCTTATTTTATCCTATTGGTCATTATTCTGTCACATAGAATTGTGCATTGCCCTAGAGACAGTTACAGAATGACACCTTTGTCAGTACGTCAAGATTTTGCAAGCATTCACCCAGTTCAAGATTTCATAGACAAGGTTTTCCTGTCAAGTGTTTTCTTCAAGTCCATCAGCATCCAGTCCTGCTCTCTGTTGTTATTTAGTATTTTTGTCTATAAAAACTCTCTGTTTTCAAACTTGTCCAGAATTGTGAGATAGATATGCTAACCACTAGTGCGCATGCAGTGCACAAAGAGTTAATAGCAAAGACCATCGACAAAGATTCTTGACTGTTGGCTCTCAAAAAGCATTTTTTTCATGCTACACTACAGTATATAGCTCATGTATTGGCTTGCGTGATGTGAGTGGGTTTGATGATGATGATGAAAAAAAAAAAAAAGCTTTGACGCCAGGCTTGCACCGTGCTGTCTGGCTGTGCAAAAGTTCGTTGCTCCAGGCTGTTTTCACAACGCTGGTGTATTTTATTTCTTCTTTAGCTGCCAGTGACATAAATTTAAGTTAGTCGGTGGTTGTGTCCAGCAAGTCACTGGGAGGGTTTGGTCTGACACACTGAAACATAAGCACAATGATAAGTATGCTGCGAGTTCAGGGGCAATGTCCAGAGGCTATGAGAGCGAGCAACTTCCTATATCCTGTGCTTGATGGCGAGGAGCTTCACCTGGGCTGTAATCTGGGAGGACTGATCACAAAGAAGCGGAGCCAAGTGAATTCCGCCTGTCCGACTTCAAACACGACAGGACAGTAAATCAGACTGGTAGACAACATGAGGCAGCTCACTCATCCCTCGTACTCACTCCCTCCGCCGCCCTGGGGCCAAAAGGAAACAACTATGCCAGTAATGTCACCTGACTACACCACTGAGACACTATGCCGCATAAATGCTAAACAAGGCTAGCGAGTAATGTATATGTGTGGCTTTCTTTTCTACAACCAAAATCAATGTACAGTTACAAAGCAATTATATGAAACAGAAAATCTTCACATTTCAGAATATGTGTTTCTTTTTTTAATACTTTTTTTTACTGTTTTATGGATTTTTTTCTCTCTTTTTCACAATATTTTTTGTTTAATTTTTTTCTATTTTTTCTTTTTTTTTAATGAGAGAAAAAAAATTATTCCAAAAAACAGACCAAAAATATTCCAAAATACTGAGTAAAAAATATTCAAAAGAAACAAAGTAAAAAACAAAACAAAAAAATGTGAGAAAAAACTGTTTTGTGAATGCAATACACTTCTGTAGTAGTTTATTTATTTATTTATCTATCTATCTATCTATCTATCTATCTATCTATCTATCTATCTATCTATCTATCTATCTATCTATCTATCTATCTATCTATCTATCTATCTATCTATCTATCTATCTATCTATCTATCTATCTATCTATCCATCTATTTTTAACCAACATAACTTTCCCAAAACAATGTGCTTTTATTCCATTCATTTTAGGTGGTAAATAATCTAAAACTGCATTTTAAACAGACTTTTCAAGTATAAATCATGTCTAAAACATATAAGATAAAAATGGACATCAAATCAACATACATTTAGTTAGGATTTACTATATCAGTTTGTCCCTATTTATTAGATATATGCGCATTTGATGTGAAATTAATCTCTCTCTCTCTCTTACACACACACACACACACACACACACACACACACACACACACACACACACACACACACACACACACACACACACTCTCTCTCTCGCTCTCTCTCTTAAATGTGATAGAAAACGGTAGACTGCAGCATCACTTTGCACATTCAACAGTAATATTGCCGGAAGACTTACAGTCTATATGCTTAGGTCAGACTTGTGTGAGAATTCCCAGGGGGCGAAAAAAAGGAGGATCAAATGAAAAAAAGGAAGACCAAGGGCAGAGTGATATTTCAAGGGTTCCACTTTACATGGCTGCATAGCAAATGAAGGCCTTCAATCAAGTGGGATTGAGCGAGCGCAACACTCAGCACTGCAAGTAATAACAAAAGGAATAAATCCATCAGTTGTGAAGAAAACGAAAATAAAAATGAAGTGACAGAAAAAAACAGGGTCATGATGCAAATGTTGCCATACACAATCTACAAAAATACTATTGCATCACATTGTACGCCAGCATCTTCATGATTAGAACAAAAACAGCTCCAGACTACAGATCACAATACGGTAAGTAAAGTAAATAGAATGGATATGTGGAGGGAGGATCCAGTCATGTTAAATTGTTGCAGAAAATATATATGGCTGTTATGCTGTATAATAATGAGTAAAAGAACAATAGACTGGAAGGAAGACATAAGATATAGTTATGTACAGTTACTAAGTAATAATCAATAACGAGCAATCTAACGCGTTCATTTTTCCAAACCAGTAATCTGATTAAAGTTACTTTCCTAAGCAGCTGTACGTTACTATTTTTTTATTACCTCATAATGTATGTAGAATGCAGAATTTTGTTGTCCATTTTGAAGAGAATTTCGAGAAAATATTTATCTTGCATTTGGGAGTGACGTCACATCTCATGTCACGTTTTCTCAGAAGAAGACGCAAAAACCTCTCAGTGCGTTGCAAACTTTTGCGCTGGCTCAAAAACACTGTCGGTCGCTAAAAGCGCCACATCCAATTTGAGGAAACACTTGTTATCACAGCACACCACAGCGCGATACAACTCGAAGCAAAGCCGACAGGTAAGGAGACAGCCAGCGATTCTACAGTTACTTCAGAAACAGAAACAAAGAAACATGTTCATGTTTCAAGTTTATGCACTTTCATAAGTATTGTTTAAGTAACCGGTTGTAATTCTTACGTTGAGGTAGCAAAGGGCGGAAATTGGAAAAAGTAAATGATAAGTTACTTTTTAAGTAACTTAGTTACTTTGATGATAAAGTAATCACGAAAGTATCTAGAATACTTTTTGGAGGAGTAATCCGTAATCAGTAATCACATTGCTTTTTCAAGGAATATGTGACAACACTGGTTATGTAAATACCAGGGTTATAACAGTTCTGGAATTTTCATCATAGTTAGTTTTTATTTTGTTTTGCTTTTTGCTTTTAAAATTCCATTAGTTTTAAATATTTTTTTAGAGCACTTTAAATGCTTTGTTTTAGTTCAGTTTTCATTAGTTAGTTTTTATTGAGCTTTTTTGCTTTTTAAATATATGGCGTAGCCTATTTGCCAAGTGCAAGTTAACAAAAAAATGTCACTATGTTTTGTGTAATTAAGTAAAGTCAACTACAATTCCAATGACTGTTAGACCACCATCATTGTGTATTGCTGAACAGTGAAATGTGAAATCAATATGAAAGTTCATGTATAATATTACAAGGGCAGTTTACAATTACGCCCAAACTACTATTTTTAGAACAGTGCATGGGTGTGGCCAGTTGATTTTTGGACAAGAAACACAGGCAGGCGACTGATGGAGTGTATTCGTACAAGTCAAAACTTGTGAACTGACTCGCTATTTCACCATAAATATCCTTACCAGATGTATTATGGTTACAACAAACCTCTGTTGCTTTGGTGTCTACGATATGTGACGATGTTATGACCAGGATCGAATGAAGGGAGTTTCCAGAGGAATGTCTGGCTGGGTTCAAGCATGTACAATTAAACGGCAGTGATTTACGCAAAAAAATTTTTTTTTTTACCGAAGACACTTTTATGTGCTTTCTACATTTTGTCAGTGGAAATGGGCCAGCAGCTGAAAATCCAGAACCAATCAATTGCAGGTATGTTTATCGTCTACTTTCTCAGCGTTAGCCTTGCTAGCTGCCTGCTACAACATGCTAGCTACTATACATCATGGTGTAAATGCACCACAAATACCTCGAGTTTACCTACGGAAGCCACTGGTAGGCTTAAAATCTTCAATTGAAAATCGTGACTTTAATGTGTTTCGTTTTTGTGAAAATTAGCGACCAACACGATATTAGCAGTCATCTAGACCGCACCGGAGTGGCAGCAACGATCATGCAATAAATCGTACCTTTCTATGGAAACTGCTTTCTTCCCGCCCACTTTGAGGTCTCCGCATGTCAACCATCGTTTAAGCCGTTCCAAAGTGTGTTTGTCGAACCATGTTTAAATTTCTCGCCTGGGACGTCGTTCTCTTCCAAAATGATGTGTACGTGTGTGTCCTACGCTGTTATTTTGTCCGACTCATGCATATTAATGAGGAAAACCTGACATCATTTGTTGACAAAAATGAAAATTAATGTCATTTTTGCCATTTGTAATTAGTTGTTGTTGTTAGCTTTATAAAAGTAAAATACAGATTCAGTTAGTTAAAAAAATGAAGTCATTTTCATTGTTATTTTATTTGAAAATGTTTTTCCCATTTTAGTTTTTGTTTTTTCCTTAGTCTTTATTAACTATAATACTTTAGTATATTCAGTACATTCAGATTCAAATATTCAAATTTTTATAATAAATAAATAAAAATAAATAAATTAATTAATTAAAATAAATAACAATTTAATAATTAAATTTAAGCTAACAAATGCTAACTTCTTAAAAAAAAAAGTGACAGACACACTATATAGATAAATGTATTCGAATACACTTCTTAATCAGTTCATTACTCAATCAGGAGTTGCATTAGACCCTTTATACACCACCCACCTTATCAAGACCAAATTCCAAACTTGCAATTTTATGGCAGCAATTTGAGAAAATCCAGATATTTATATCTACTGTATTGCGGAGATGCACACAGTAGAGGGATAGACCAAAAGAAATGTACATGGATATAAATTTGAGATATGAACAGACAGATGGATATCACAGTTATGACCATTAAAGCCACACCACCCTGTCATTAGAGCACAAAAATAAATATGAGACACACGTTCTCCTTTCTCCTTCATTTGTGTTTCTCATTTGAGCTCCAAAATGTGATATAAAAAACAATATGCATTAAAAAAAAAAAAGAGAGAACCCGTGTCATCTCTCTGCTGCCCTCACGGAATATATCCATAAAATTACGTATACTATATTAGGGTTAATCCATCTTGCAAGTGCCATACATCAACAGTTTGCTTAGTCTAAATATGAGCCAGATGCACCAGTGCTTTAACAATCAATACATTATGTTATGCGCATAGTCCAAATGTTTTTTTTTTGTGTGCCGGTGTGCAAAACAAATGAAAAGGGCAAGCAGTCAGTAAAAGAGCAATTGATAAAAGTGAAAAAGTGAGGATGCGCTGGTGATGAGGAGGGCCAGTGAAAAATCTCTGCTGACCCTCTCATCCCCGCACTCATCTATCTCTCACTACTGTCCACTGATAGATTTCCCCTCACTGATTTATTGCAGAAAAAAAAGTGTCACAGTGGAATGGGCTTTTGATAAAATTGTTCAAGAGCTTCCAGGCAATAAATCCTGATCTTTACATCCACGTTTGCTGGCTACTTTCACATTCTGCTGCCATCAATAAGAGCGCTCCAAACATGACAACTAATCAATAACTTTACAATATGCTGGTCAGTTTGGGAAAACACTAACGTTTATATTTAACAAAGAGCATGTTTCTTTATTATATTCTGCACAGTTTGCAGATAAGCACCATAAGCGTTTGTATTTTAATCAAATGTAATTTGCATTTGTATAATTTTCTTAACATTACAACCTTAGTCTTAAGTATTTAACATTTTGTTAAATACTATGGCATTATTCTGCTAACATTATTGTCGGACCATCTTATAATATTAATACTTTATTCTCAGAGCTCTACGTCTGTAGATGTACATTGTTACTGTAATGACTTTTTAATAATACTTAATTCCTGTGATATCAGGACCACATTCATGGAATTATGCAACTTTATTCTGGTACCTTTACAAAATTGTTGTAAAAACAGTTATTGTTAGGGGGAAATCTTTATAATAGCGATTTATTAATGTAACATTTATCTTCTAATTATTTTGACTTTATTCCCATTACGTTACAAAATCATTATAGGATAAATACGGCTTTTTTTGTGGTGATATTGGAACTTGCAACACTATGACTTTTTCTCTCCCTCATATTTTAAACAGGAAAAGTAAAAGTGTAAAAAAATTAATTAACAATAATAAAAAAAAAAGGTCAGATGCTAAATCCAGGCCATACCTTTCATACATTGATTTCAGTAGATTGCAGCTGATTTCCATCAAACTCAAACAAGGAAATGCTTCTTCATTTGTTTATTTGATGAAAACTTGGTTTCAAATCTATTTTTTTTTTCAGTTACGAAGCATGTTTTCCCACTTTCCGACTTTTCCATGTCTATTTCAGCTTTTCAAATTTTTTGGACTGGCCGAGTTGGCGTTTGATTGCTCATCATTGGAATATACCGAGTAGAAGACAGAATAAGAATACTCTCAATATCTACGCTCCATGAAGGCATCATGAACGAGACAGGTCTGAGGCATCTGTCAATCATAACTCCAACCCCCCTGCACATAAAGTCCAGGGGCTCTATTTTCCTTCCCAGCGCAAGTCTTATATATATTTTTTTTTTTTTTCTTTCTTTCTGGAGAGCTCAGTATTGTTCATTCGGTAATTTTACTGATTTGACATGTCTTCATCATTGCTCTCTCTCTCTCTTTTTTTTTTTAATATATATATTTTTTTCAATTAATTTTTATTTTTTATTTGGGTGAGTATGTGTATGTGCATGTGCGTGTGAGTGTGTATTCATTAGTTCACCTAAAGCCTATTAAAAAATCCCATACCGTTCACCTAAACCGAACACTTCAGAACCCTCTATTTTCCTTCCCAGCGCAAGTCTAACTCCGCGCATGCGTGCAGTTTTCTTTCTTTTGTTATTTTTGTAGATGGGCGCAGGTAGAAAGGGGCGTTTTCCAGAGGTGGCGAATCCAGGTCCTGAAAATAAAAACCCTGCCACAGTTTGGCTTTAGCCTCTAATGCTAGCTAGTGAGCTAGCGAGCTCCCGAGCTAGCTCCTCGGGTGTGTGGTTACCTGCTAGGGAGCTAGCTAGCTAGCTAGCACAAGTGGCTAAAGCCAAACTGTGGCAGGGTTTTTACTTTCCGGCCGGCCAATCAAAGTGGCTCCAAGCTCATTTAATTTAAATTTAGCGCAGAAAGAAGCGCATGTGGTGGATATATCGCTTTGGAGTCCATACAGGAGATCGGCATTAATACAAGAAGATCTCCAAATTCGGATGATGTAAAGTGGGCTGCTGTTGACTGGGCACTCCACCCCTAATTAAAACAAACAAAATTCAACTCATTCTGGATTTAGCACACTCATATGGCGGCAGGTGACAAATGCCTGAAAGTCGGAAGTTGCCTTTTGCACATCCGCAGCCCGCAGTTTCCCCCGAAGCCAAACACCAACGGTATCGATGAGTTGTTGGATTTCTACAAAGCCATCAGTCATGATGAAGTGTTTCTGACAGGAACTCTTCTGTCAGCCCGGTGGCGCCAGGAAGGATGAGTGATTCAGCAAACCTGCCTGGTGTTGTCTCACGGCTCCTTCCACAATTTTACGACATAGCTAAAAGGAAAACAATGAGCCCGTTGCTCAGTACAGGTGTTCCTCTGTAGGGATGACTTGTAAAAACAGGTAGCTATGCAGCAGCGAGACGAGAAGTGACTCACGTAAAAGCTTTTTGCGCCTGCAATAACTCAAAATGAATTCCTGGTCGGCTGCCCAGAAAAGCTGAAATCACTGCAGCAATGTTTGATTGGAATAAAGATGCTTCCACGGATGAATGTCAAGCAGTTCCTATTTGACACGTTTGCAGTAAGTGCAATTGTTTGGTGGCCTATACGGAGATAAACATCAGCACTTGAGGAGACAAACACGAGCCACTTAGGAGGACATTTATGTGACCTTTGAACCCATGCTAAACAACAAGAAATAGTGCAACACGAGCTCGTAGATGACGGTGGAAGAGACAAACAACACACTTTGTCTTTCAGATTAAAATCACAGAAACGTGTAGTGACAATGACACAAGACGGGATCAGGAAATGAAATGTTTAGTGAGTACGCTGATAAGACACAGGGCAGCCAACAGAGGAAGAGTTCAAACACAAAAGCAGACATATAAGAAGAAGAAGAAACAACAAAAACAAAACAAATAAAAATCTTAAGTCTTAACATACCCCAAGCCACAGGATAATCGGCATACCTTAATTTTTTTCGAGTGCGTCTCATCAAACTGTGCACATCAGCCTCATTTAAATTCAGTAAAATAAAATAAAAACACATTAGAGCCGTCAAAATGAATCAATTAATCGACAGGTAATCGATTATCAAATTAATCGACAACTATTAGAATAATCCAGTTATCGTTTAGAGCCATTTTTTTAAATTTAAAATGGTCCATATTCTCGGATTTCAGTATATCAACAGTAATTGTTCAATGATTTCTGTAGTCCTTCATGAAATAAGAATGGTTATCTTGTGTGTTTAATCAAAATAAGACATTTGCCAGCATCTGTTTTTACTTTGGAAAACAATGATCGAACCTGTAACATAGTTATCAATCACCCTTTTTTTAAACCACTATACAAATACGAAGTACGAAATAAACACCAATCTGGTTAATAAACAGTAATTAGGGGAATGGGGAATGCCTTTGTAATACACTTTATTGCAAAATTCAAATGAATCCGATTAGTCGATTAATCGATTGAATAACCGATCGATTTATCGATTCTAAAAATATTCAGTAGTGCAGTACAACATATTAAAAGTATTAGTCCACGGCACATGAATCATATTCTTCTACACTGTCAAGACTGAAATGGAATAAAACAAAAGTTTAACTGGGCCCCACACGATCACTGTCTTGCAAAGGGTCCACATCCAAATGGCCGAGAACATTTGAATAAATTCACTTGCCGCAGCCTGGCTTGATTTCACACAACACGCTTGCCGAGGTCCATTATCTCGCCCTTGTTTGCAGGGGAAGATGAAACCTTTTCTCTCTCTCTCTCTCTCTCTCTCTCTCTCTCTCTCTCTGCTGCGTCTGATTCCTGCAGCCCCACAACAAGCATGTTAATTTAACATGTCATGCCAAACATGTTACAAAAAGATGCTTGTTCTTATCTTTGTAATCACAGCAGGGAGAGCAGAGGGCGCAAAGCCCCTCCCCCCCATGTCTCATTCCCGGCGTAATCTTACATTTCATAGCCCATCTCGCCATATCAAACGACACAAATGGCTCAATTTGCATGACAAGATTTGCAACATGGCGAATCAGGTGTCAACCTCGATTAAACATTACACTGGCGGCGCGCGATCATAATCAGCCGCCTAATGAGTGTGGCCGCTGGTGTGAGAGGCTTGGATGGATCAGGCAGAGGGGCTTCTCCATGCTGCCAGCGGGGGGTAAGCATCTGAGGGATTAAATGGGAGCTGCCGTCTCCTATGGGCCCCGACACGGGGATCCTCTGGGTGGCAGGCATGGAGCCCTGTGACGCTGACCAGACAAGGCCACAAAGGCCACACACACACACATACACACACACATAGACACATATCAAGGAGGGGAGGGGGCAATCTTATGGCTGAAACTACAGACAGGAAGAGGAGAGAGACAAATTCAGCCTGGAATGGAAAAATCTCAAGTCCATCATGTCATAAGGAGATTGACTGTGTTTGTTTGTTATCTTGATTTGTCTGAATTATTTATTTTTTTATAAGAAAATTATGAATTTACTTTAACATTGTGTAATCTTAAATATTATATTTACAACTAGACAAAGTGCAATAGCTGAATGCTATTAGCTGAATGCTAAGATTTGGATGCATGTACTTATGAAGTAAATTAAAAGATGAATTATGTGAAAAAATTTTTTTTTATTGTGGTTAAATGACAAATGAAGAAAAAGAAAACTTGAATTGCGATCTGTCTAAGGTTGGGATTTAATAATTTCAGAGAAATTATAATCCATTTCCTGAAATGATAGTCAGTTGGTATCCAACCATCGAATGTACTAAAATGTGGTTCAAGCGGGGTTTGGAACTTCTCAGTAGCGAAAGGCAATTGCTCTAAGCACTGAGCTTACATGACTTGTTGGAAATCATGGTTAATGGTGTAGTTATTTTGAAAAGTGTCATCTGATGCTGAAAGCTAGCATGCATTTAATCATTCCAGCAAAATTATAATACATTTCTTGAAATGGTAGTCAGCTGGTATACATCCATATCACTTAGCATAACAGCCATGGATATATTTTGCAATGTACAGTCGGAGGTGGGATTCGCACCCGCAACTCGCTGGTTACTGAACTAGGCAATTTACCAATTGGGCCACTGAGCAGGATGAGACAGCTCGTAACGATGATAAGTTGTATTTATGGAAGTGGGCGTGGAAAGTGGGACTTAGAAACATTTCAATGTCTGTCCCATTGAAAATGAATAGAGAAAAGTTGATATTTAACATTATATTGTGTGAATACTGCAAGTAATGTGGAGTCAGACGACATAAACCCCGGGAGGCGTGAATTTTTGAAGCAAGTTGAAATTTGAACAGTGTAATTCGGAACTATTATGTGGGAGTTGTTACACGGCAAAAAAAATGTGCAGGATAAAAATTGTGACATTAAAGAAGAATGTGATCACTTTATTTACGTTGAACTTTTTCATTATTAGCAAAAACTTACCAAAATTAGCCAATATGGTTCCGTTACTGTTGTGCAATGTTGCTCTGTTTTTTCTCAGTTAGTTAGTTAGTCAGTTAGTTAGACAGACATTGGGGGGGGGGGGGGGGGTTGTTGCGTGTGTACGTATGTGTAATATTTATATTAGGGACGTACAATATCACTTTTTCTCAGACCAATAGTCTTAAGTATTCACCGATACCAAGTAGGTCTACCGATACCACTAGTACTTTTGATACATAAAATTCCCCCCCAACAAATCAGTGACAGATAATTCCAAAGGAAGACCTACATATCCCAAATGTAGCATTTTTCCTTATAATTGCATTAAATTAATGACAATTTTCTATTCTACTCATTTTTTTTCTTTTTTCTATTCTACTCATTTCTAATTTTTAATTCCTAATGGTAAATTGGTCACAAGATTTTGGCGGATACTGGTTTTGGCTGCCATTGCGAGTACCGATACCTTAAAATAAGGCTCGTATTAGCACCGATACCGATACCTGGTACCGGTACTCACCCATCCCTAGTGAATGTAATATTATCTTTTTATTTTTAACCAGTCCTGATTAAATATATCAGTGATCATTATGAATATAGAGTACAAAATGTCCATAAGTGGGTCATTGTGAGCTCAAAACCCCGACTTTACATCCGTATAAAACAAATCACTTCTACATTTCTTTTTTTTTTTTTTTTGAATAATAATTTACTGCATGGACCGCAGAATGTGAAGGTGATCCAGATTAGGAATGTTCTGCGCTCCACTGATGGCCATTCTACTTATCTGTGTAACTGAATCACATCACATGATGAGTATTCCTGGGCAGACCTCCTTCCCCGCCTACCCCATCCTCACTTGGGTACAGTTGGCCCCTCCCACTGATGAGCCCTCATTGTTATCTAGTGAGTATACACTGTTGCTAACGCTGCTGGCCATGTTGATGTGCATCTCTTCGGGACCCCAGAGACTTCCCCGTTGCCACCATCCTGCCACTCTCAGCATCAATGCCCCCCCTCCTCCCCTTATAAACCAACCCCCCCCCCCCCACACTCCCACCCTTTGGCCCGCTCCCCATTTGGGGTGACCTGGGCGCTGTTCTAAGAGTTCCTCACACCCCAGAAGCTGTCAGTAGCCTCCTTCCTTCCCATGAGCGGAACACACAATAGAGAAAGGGCTCCGGCTGAGAGGTTCAGTAGCCATTAACCCCTACCAGCTGTTCCTGCCGAGGGTATTCTGTGCCACAATACGTGCCCCCGAGGGGGCCCTCACGTCCACTAATCTAGCCATTGTTGGCCAGGAATGCTGACAGAAGAAAAGAAATTTTTCTTGTGTCCATGCAAGCGTGTGTATCCATGTGTGAGAGCCGAGAAACGTAGGGCTAATTTCTATAGTTGGCTGTGAAGGAGACCATGAAGAATACCCTATTTAGCTGCTTGACAAAATTCTCTGGCTTAAAAATGGAAAAACAATGGCAATTGTTTTCAAGTGGACTCCTTTACACTGTCCAAAAAATCCACTGTGCAAAAAGTAACATTATGAAAAGGGAATGATTTTAGTTGGATTCATTTTCAATGCATGGCTGGGAATCATTTAGTTCCAAAGCTTGATTAAATTCAAAGAAAATGATTCCATTTTGGTGTACTTTGGTCTTGGAATATATTAACAATTAGTCCATTTCAATTAACAGCGAAATTAAAATGGCATTTTCCGGTCAATTTAACCACGATGCAGCCATTGTGGGCTTCTGGTGCACTGGGCATATTACAAGCGGCAAAAGACAGACAGAGACATTTTGCACACATGCAATATTTAACTTTGTGTATTACAATATAAACAACGATATACATGCAAAATCAGAAATTGAAATCAGGATGTAGGTTTTTATGCCCAGTGATTTCATCTACTGCGGTGATGTCCAAACTTTCTCCTCCCAGGGTCACTTTGAATTTTTACTCTAATTTATCAAGCACACCAAATAAGTGAATATTGATTATATATTGCAGTGTTTTTTTTCTAAAGCAAATTTTAGTTTAGATTTCACAAGTCCCTGTAAGCCGCCAGAAAATCGCAACGAATCCCATCTTTACATTCAGAACCAAAACAGGAGCAATCTATCTAAGATGACCATTGATAAAGCAGTTATTTGGGAATCATCTATGTGATATCTTCGTAATTTGGTCCTTGACAGAGCAGAAAGTGGAGGAAAACATTTTTGCTTGTAACATTATTATATAAAAGAAAGCCATTTTCACTGAAGCAACCCCCTTCGCTCCCGGCTGTTTTACTGGATTTTGACTGACTTTGCAAGGTCCACAGAATATTCACTTCTAATGCAATAAAAACATGGAACCTACCAAAGGAAAGAGTAGAGTGTCTTCCTTCATCAGAAAAAAAGTATATTTATATCTATTTCCGTTTTGCAGCAATTAGCATTAGAATATAGCTAAGTTTCATCATGATTCACAAACCTGTTGAAAAAAAAAGAGCTTGTTGCAACATGGCCCTGGTTGATCTCTTATACTCTGCTGCCACCCCCTGGCAGTTTTTTGTAATAACTACCATTGCTTTAAGCAACCTCTTCATGTCAGAAGTTGGATCAAAGCCTTCTGTATGCTCCAGCATAACCCCCCACCCCACCCCCCCCACCCATAAAAAAAAACGTAAAAAATTAATTTTGGGGAGTTCAGGACAAAGTATTAAAAATGTATTTATACGGTTTTTGAGTTTAAATGAATTTTTGCATATTTAGAAAGGTTCTACACTATATAAAATTAATTTATTAGTATTAAATATAATTTTTAGTAAAGGCCACGGGCCACGTAAAAAAGGACAGCGGGCCACAAATGGCCCCTGGGCCATAGTTTGTACAAAGTGGTCTACTGCATATGTCAAAATATAATAATAAAATATATTATTTTTGTTATTATTAAGATATGAAATGAGAAACGTGTTGCCAACAACAGGAAGTGGTACTCCATAGCTGTGAGCAGAGCGGGCGGGTGTCGGGTGCAACATTTGTCCAAAAGAAGTAAAAAGGACAATGGCGGGAGGGCACAGCTCGTGTAAACTGTTAGGTGCGTTTTAAAGAGGAAAAGGTATTTTTGGGGATATATTTTGCCCGTGTGTTGTGACAGGAGGGGGATCTGCCTCAGTCAATTATAAGTCCCAACAGACTTTTGTGCTAATGAGGCGGTCCCGCCATCGGCAGACTTCCCCTGTCGTCCAGAAAAGATCACTTTCATTGCTTGCAGAACTAATTCAGCGCACAAAAGTGAGAGCTTCACCATTGCAGCCTCTTTTACTGCTCCTTTTGTGGAGGCTTTAGAAGTGCGCTGAAGAGAGGGCCTAGCGCTCAGGCCTCTTCATCTCCAGTCCATTGCCTGTCATTAACATACATATCCATATGAAAAGTGGGCTAAGGCCGGAACAGCTGTCCAGTAAAGAGCCAGTGATTCCCCTCGCCCAAATGCTGACAGAAGCCTTTAGCCTTCCTTGGGCAATAATAAACCAGAACCATTTAAACAGCCTTTCAGGGAGGGAGAAAGAGATTGGGCCATAATACAACATTCACAGGCACCGGTGGCCCTCATTGGCTTGCAACTGTCGCTTGTGGACTCACACAAGGAAAAGGAAAAAGTGGGAGAAATCATCAGAAGATGACCTCCACGTTACGCGTCTTCAAAATGGAGAACAAACACATTCACTTATAAAAACTTCATATTACAGCTATTGGAATAATAAAAAATAAATAAATTTTGCCATTGTATTCTTAAATTGATATTTTTTTATGACAATGATATGTAAACCATGTGTAGGGCTCCATCGCTGAGGACTTCTCACCCTGAGCTAAATGGTTTGTTCCAAGGGGACGTGTGGGCTGTATGGGGATGCAACTGAGCAATCCTCTTGTTTAAACTTTGGGTGCCGGCCATGAAGACAGAGGTTAAGTGACTTGCCACAGGTCACATGGGAAGTCCTTTATTTAGGCAGGATTTTGCCATCTAAATCCTCATCCACTCAGGCCCTCTTGGGGGTTTCTAATTCAATAAAATCCCATTGAAAAGTGTGTTGATTAAAGACTCACTGTTGACAATAGACAACATGAACATTTTTTTGATTCAATAGTTACAGAATAATGAAATCATTCAGTTGTGCTTAATGCAAATTATGGAGCATTTTAAATACATTCTATTCTATTAAATGGACACAAAAAACATTTCTCTATAGTTGGAGTTTAAGTTAAGTGTTCCACAATAAAGTGAAAGAATTTAAAAAAAATCAGCAAAACAAGTAGTAAATTGAGTTCCATCATTATTATTATTATTATTATTATTATTATGATAATTATTATAAAATATGTCTGATACTACTTTTTTTCCCGTTTCTACCAGCACAAGTACACAACTCAAGAAGTCACCAATATCGATACCAAGTACCGATACCACAAGTACTTTTGATGCATAAAATTTCCCCCAAAAAGCAATGACACATAATTTAAAGCAAGACCTGTGCATCTCAATATAGCAGTTTTCCTTAAAATTGCAGGGAATTAATGACAATTTTCAATGCTTATAATTTTGAGTTCCTGATCGAAAAATGGCCACAAGAGGGCAGCCGATACCAGTACCAGCACCAATACCTTTAAGTAAGGCCTGGTATCGGCCTGATACGATACCAGGTGTAAATACTTGACCATCCCTAATAGTAGTAATACTACTACTACTACTACTACTACTACTACTACTACTACTACTACTACTACTAATAATAATAATAATAATAATAATAATAATAATAATGATAATGAGTTACAAAAATGTAAAAAGCCTTCTTGGTTCAGGTTGAAAAAAAATTACAGGTGAATAAGGGTTGAGTTAAATGAGTTTAAATTACAGATGCGCAGGTATTGGTATCGGGCTCATACCCGGCCTTATTGTAAGGTATCGGTACTCGCGACAGCAGGCGATACCAGTGTTGGCTGCCTTCTTGTGGCTGTTTTACGATCAGGAACTAGAATTAGGAGAATAGAAGAAGAGAAAATTGCCACTAATTTCATGCAATTTTAAGGAAAATGCTATGTTGGCATCTATAGGTATTTCTTTAAAATTATCAATGTTATTGTTTCTTGGGATTTTTTTTATTATTATTATTATTATTAAAAGCACTAGTCGTATGGGTACTGGGTATTGGTGACTACTCATGAGGTGAGTACTTGTACTGGTATCGGTCTGAAAAATGTGGTATTGAAAATGCTTTAAATGATTTTAAAAAATTGTTGGATGAAATACACACTTAGAAAATGTTAATTATGTACTCATTTGTTTACAATGTAAATAAACTAGTTAATATTAATTATATATAAGTATAATAATACTGTTCAGTACGGCATAACAACTCATAACTGCTCATGTTGAATTAATAAATCTGATTATTGTCGCAATACAGTGACTCAGCATGTCTGGCATTATTGTAAGCAAAACTACTTCTTACTGATGTGATTTCAGTGGTTTTCAAATGGTTGGTTTCTTCCAGTGCATCCTTCACCAGAAGTGGAGGCAAAAAGAGAAGGCAGAGTGTGCATCTAATGAATAAGAAAAGGCTTTGCTTTAAAGGGGACTGGTTTGTCTCTTCATGGCCGCCTTTTTATTCAGCTTTAGAAATACGAGGAGTCCTGATTGATAAATCCCCTCTCTTACCCCCCTGGCGCCTGTGACCTCCGAGTCATCGCCTACAATACGCGCCACCGTCACTTTCTACATCTGCCACTGGAAAACACAAGGAGTGAATGTGGCTGTTTTTTTTTTCGTTTTTTTTTACAGTCGTGACGACAACAAGGATGGCAACCAGCAGCTAAATTAATTTCCAATTAAAACCTAAACACAACCGTATAATGGTGGTGATTAAATGCAGCGGAAGTGTTTTTCCTTAGATAAGCAGCCAACACCTCAGGCGCTCACCTATCACACACCCAGCCACTGGTCAATCCTTTATTTATCACTCTTCAGCTGTTTGTTGTCTCTTGCTAAGTTCCACAATTCATTAAAGGAGGAAAAGGTTGTGTGTGTGTGGGGGGGGGGGGGGGGGGGGGGTTAGTGAGACAGTATGGAGGAGCTGTAAGGGAGGAAAGGGGAGGGATTAGGATGACTTCTTGAACACATTTTCTCCCTTTTTGCCGCAATTAAACAAAGTAGGCCTGTGATTAGTGCAGCGCGGGGAGCGGAGAAAAAGACACCCTTGAATCCCAATGGAGGGACCTGACTGAGCATTATTGCCTGACAATGCCTGAGTTTATTGCTCAAACCTGCTTAGCCTCCTGCATGGCAAACCATGGGAACTCCAGTCAGGTGGAAACTTTTTTTTTTCTTCCTCTTTTCTTTCCTCGCTCCTTGCTATTTCTCCCCCCCTCCGAGCACGGAAGCCCTCCAGGAGCTCACTGTGTGCCACACAAGCACCCCCTCCCTTGGTAACTGAGATGTTTAGGATAAGCTGTGCCTGTTTTTTTGTGCATGAGCTCCCACTTGTCTGCTGTTGTTCGAACACAGTTAATGATGAGCTTCCTCTGTTTTTTTTTCACACCCCTTCCCTCTCTGCTGTCCTCCTCCTCTCGCAGCTCCTTTTCTCCTCTCGCATTTGAAGCTAAGCGGCTGGTTAAATGAGCGCCTCCTCCCTCCGGCTCTCGGGACGGCTCTCAAGGGGCCTTTGCTTGGCACTGTGTGCATGACACATAATGAAAACAATTTTACGCTGCGGCGGGAAGTATGAGGCAATTACGGATGTGACAGCCACCTGCAGGCTCACCCCCCTACTGTCTGCAACATGCTCTCTCCCAACCCGACCGCCGCACGGTGTCACCTCGCTGGCGAACACCCCCCCGCCCCCGCCCCCGCCCGACCCATCTTTCCCAAACACACACTCCACCAGCACACAGCTTCATGAATAAGTGATGACTTGATGATGTTGTGAATGGCCGGGGCAGCCCGGGAGGGGTGAGAAAGACCGAGTCTGTAATAAGTTGCCCAGCTGGAGGTGGTGTTGTGGCCCTGTCACCCTGTGGCAGTCCATAGAGGCACCTCTCCACAAGTGCTGACCCCGGGATCGCCCTCCTGACGGGAGCCAAGGGATGACGTGACAGGGGCGTGCAAAATGCTCCCCCAAATCTCTTGTTGGCCAATTTTACACATGAGGCCGGGCCCAAAAGCCCAAGTGGCAGGCCTAACAGAGCCCTGATTTAATTTGATAACCTGCTTAGTGAATGCGAATTAAATGAGTATTTCACATACAAATTATTTCCTTTCATGCCATGCTTGAAAGAATTAGTCTTGAGCTCGACCACAACAGATGTCTCAAAACCTTGCTTTGTTTTATGTATTCACATAAATCTGATGTATTGCTTTTGTTTATGTCCAATAGAAATGCATTTTGTGACAGTCGCATCTTAAAAAAAATCCCTGAGGTCTATAAATTTAAAATCTTGAAACACAAAAACATGTGTGACAATTTAAATCCTTGATCTGCCAGGTCCAAATCTCACAGTGCCCAGCTGTATGTGAAGCCTCTCTGACCTGAAGATTATTCACTCTCAGGCCAAAGACTGCTATTTATTCTTCCTGTCACTTCTGCAAAAGCTGCCTCCTGGTAGTCTGATGTGTCCTTAACGACCCCACTGAACAACAGCTTAACACCCACAACGCTATATATTACAGCCTTGATCGGCATCGACAATGTGGATCAGACCAAATCTTAGGTGGGTACACCCATACCAATAATCAGACCAAATTTGAGCGTTTTCCTTCTCTTATAATCAAAGTTAGCAAAGGCCCAATTGTCTGATGGCCCTTAAAAATGATGCATGGCAATTACTGTATACTGTGGTATGGGTTGTGTGTGTTGAGAGTGACAGTTTATTCCCCAATGAGTAAGTTTAAGTTTATATGAAAAACAATTCGGGTTAAAAAAGGGGTAACACAGTGGCCTTATGCTGTTTTTTGTTTGTTAGTTTTTTTGTTTTTAACCCGTGCCGTGTTGGTCATCTCAAATACACCAAACATTAGAAAACACTTTCCAATGTATATGCTCACATTTTAAAAACGGATTAAGACGTTAAAAATCAGAATGCGCACCGTGCTTTGGATATCAGGATTTTGTCCTTTAGATCAATGCTTTGTTCCGAGACAAACTGAGATAAATATATGCAATCACATCGCACAAGAACTAGATTCCACACTTATCCTGGATTTTTACTAGATTATCCTTTAGTTTGACAGCGGATGGTTACGTTAAAGGTAGTGATGCAACAGATCATTATTGATCCATGGACGGTTCGGATTAGGCCCCACGGTTCGGGTCACGCCCGATCGGAAATATAGAAATATACTTTTTCCTGATCAAAGAAGAGGCTTTAATCTTTCTTTTGGTAGGTTTCATGTTTTTTATAGCAATAGAACACAATATTATCAATATTATCATTATATATCAAAATCCAGTAGAACAAGTGGAGGAGTTCAAGGATCTTGGGGTCTTATTCACGAGAGAGGGTAGGTTAGAGCGGGAGATCGACAGGCGGATCGGTGGTAAAGAAGGAGCTGAGCCGTAAGGCAAAGCTCTCGATTTACCGGTCGATCTACGTTCCTGCCCTCACCTATGGTCACGATCTGTGGGTCGGTGCAGGGTAGCCGGGCTCTCCCTTAGAGTTAGAGTGAAAAGCTCGGTCATCCGGGAGAGACTCTACTCCTCCGCGTTGAGAGGAACCAGTTGAGGTGGCTCGGGCATCTGGTTCGGATGCCTCCTGGACGCCTCCCTGGAGAGGTGTTCCGGGCATGTCCTATCAGCGGGAAGCCCCGGGGACGACCCAGGACACGCTGGAGAGACTATGTCTCTCGGCTGGCCTGGGAACGCCTTGGGATCCCGTCGGAGGAGCTGGCTGAAGTGGCTGAGGAGAGGGAAGTCTGGGCTTCCCTGCTAAAGCTGCTGCCCCCGCGACCCGACCCCGGATAAGCGGAATTGAAGACGGAACGGAACAGTAAAACAGGGAGTGAAGGGGATTGTTTTAGTGAAAATGGCTCATTCAATGTTAAGGAAATTTGCTATAGTTTTTTTTTTTTAATTATGAGGAAATTTTATGTATCATAAGTATTAATTTTATCAGTATCGGTGAATAGTGAAGATTAGAGTATCGGTCTAAAAAAAAATTGTATTGAACATCCCTAAACAGAACGTTACTGTAGTAACACATAAAAATAAAAACATAAGCTTACATATGATGGGTGATTACCTCATCAGTACTACAATGCGTTTTTACTAAGGCCTCCCAGGTGCATGTGAAGCCTCTTTGACCAGATGATTATTCACACTGAGGCAGAGTGTTGTTTTTTTCCTGCCAGTCCTCCACAAGCTGCCTCCAGATAGTCTGATGTGTCCATAATGGCCCCACTGAGCAAGCAACATGACAAGTGACTCCCCAGCAACAACTGACACATTAGAAAGCAGTGTTTAAAAACCACTGGACGCATTCGCCCTCACATATACAGCACACTGGCCATGCTGCATGAGACGGTCACGTCCTACATGGCGCCAAACAAAGACGTTGGAGGTACAGGCAAATCATGAGCACACATGAGAAACAGTGGGGCTGGTTGTGACAAATGGTTCTGCAAAAACCTCCTCTAAGCGTCCATCCACTGAGGACTGTATTCTCTTGGAGCTCAGGAAAGTGTGATATAATAGATGAGAAGACGGAGAGGAAGCAGGAATGAAGCGGCAAAAGCAGCATATATAAGCGTGACAAATATTAGAGGAGACGTTGTCGACAGTAAACTGAGAAGGTAAGAGATGAGAAGTGGTAAATTAATCTTCCCGCAATATCTGGCGCCAGAGAAAAGTGCCCCGCTCTTTATTTCTTATAACAACTCAAGACAAATGAGCACAGCCTGCACATTGCTTCTGATAAGGGACATGCAAGACAGACAATGGCTCTCACTTCTTGATTTAATCAACCCTCAGGATGATGCACTTGAGAAAATAACTAAATAGATTTATCAGGAATGATGACACGGAGGGGGTGCAAGGGCAAGTGTGCGATTTCTCTACACAGCCCGGATGAAATATACATAGTTTAATAAAAGGACCTGCAAGCTGCCAGTAGAGCACGCCATGGCTCAGCAGCTGTGAGATTGAAGCTGTGGACACCGCAATACCAAAATACAGTGCCAAGTGAATTAATGTGACCCAAGTCTGAGTGTGTGCACATCCACACCAATCTGGGGAGTCCTCATTTATTTTCTCCCTCCAACTCTTCCTTTACAAAAATGACAGCGTCTCCTTATTGATTTTACAATCACAGATCAATCAGCTTTGCCCTGACTTTCCCCCTTCACAACCTCACTCAGTTACATGCTCTGATGAAATGATAAGAGGAAATATATGGTCACAGGTAGTGGTCGCAATATTAGGCACACCTGAACACTATAAAGCGATCCAGAAAAATAGTTTCATCAAAAACCTTGCCTTTATAAAGATAATAATGTTGATGTTTTATAGACATTATCAGACAGAAAAAAATCCTGCTCCATGACCTAAATTACGACTTTTTGTTATATCATTTCTATGATCATTTTGACAGTCCTTTGACACTCCTTCAGTGTGATGGCTTTTTACCTCTGATGCACAACATATGTTACGTTCACTCTCAATCATAAGCGTAAACCATTTCCTTTCTAAATATGTGTATCTTAATAAATTCTAATACCTTAGAAAAGTTTGTTTATTTCAGTAGCTCAATTCCCAAATTGAAAGTTATATATTATATTGCTCAAAAGGCAAATTCTGACCAAATTTCTAATATTAATTTTTTTTTAGACACTGTCTTTTTTTTTTTTGCCACAGTTTAATGATATTGCCAAAATGATATTGTACAAATAAAATCATGAAATATTTCACTCTGGTATAGTCATTTTACAGGCTAAATGAATTTCAGTTATTGTTACTGAAATAAAATGAGTTTTGCATAATATTCTAGATGCCCCTGTAGGTATAACTGAAGACTGGATTATGTATGTCGTATGATAAGTAGTACAAAATATGCTTTGAGTGACATAAAAAAACAATCATCGCAAGTGTATAACAATATTATAGTAACACAAACAGTAACTAAAAAAATCTGCCATAAAATCCAGGTATAAGAAATAAGAGAGGGGTCATTATAATATTTTAAAATATTGAGCTAGATACTTTTTCTAGGTTCCCAAAAGTGGAGCATTTGTTTGGTCAAATATAGTCAGATGTACAGTACAGTACAGGTCAAAATTTTGGACACACCTTCTCATGCATTGCATTTTCTTTATTTTCATGTCTATTTACATTGTAGATTATCACTGAAGACTTCAAAACTATGAATGAACATGTGGAGGTATGAAATAAATAAAAAAGTTGAAATGATTGAAAACATGTTCTTATGTCTTAAATTCTAGTTTCTTCAAAATGGTCGCTTTTTGCTCTGATGATTTATTTTTTTTGCACACTTTTGGCATTCCCTCGATGAGCTTCAAGAGTAGTCACCTAGCTGAAATGGTTTTCCAACAGTATTGAAGGAGTTCCCAGAGGTGAGAATGCCAAGAGTGTGCAGAGCAGTAATCAGAGCAAAGCGTGGCTATTTTGAAGAAACTAGAATCTAAAACATGTTTTCACTTATTAAACCTTTTTTTGTTTAGTACATAAATCAACGTGTGTTCATTCTTAGTTTTGATGCCTTCAGTGGGAATCTACAATGTAAATAGTAATGAGAATAAAGCAAACACATGGAATGAGATATTGTATGTGTGTGTGTCCAAACATTTGGCCTGTACTATAACTAAATATCCCATAATATGACACAATGTGTGTAGGTGTAAGTATCTGCTAGGCTGAAAGGACACCACAGTAAAATAAATGTACATAAGTTATCCCATATTTACTCTTATAGTATTGTAAAGCATGACCTATGCCTTTGTAGCTGCAGGGCAGGAACTGTGCCTTACCACAAGATAGCGGCTGAAACACTTTGCGGATGAACCGTTGAACTTTGACTGTTGAAACCATCAGCGCCGAAGAAAAGAGATGCTGCTGTTTGTACCCCTCCCCTTTAGAGCAGCAACATCTGTGTAAACAAGGGAACATCCTATTAAAAAAAGAGGACTCGGCGGAGTGTGCCTCAGAGCGGATTGGAGATTGTAACTGAGCATATCTCTGTCCGTTCTCCTGGCGAGTAAAATAATCGAAGTCTCTTGTCTTCCTTCCTTGTCTATTGTTTATTAAATGTTCTAGGTTGACTGAAACGGACACCTCATATTTGCCTAAACTTAGCTATCACCAGAACTGATGTTTCACGTGTTTGAATCCCCTTCAATGGACAGAGGAAACCGCCCCTCCTATCATACCACCCCACAATTTCATGCTGGACCCAATAAAGGTTTTTGTCATTCTTAAGAGCCATTCAAGTAGTCCCAAACAACTACAGGTGAGAGGCAGAGAGCAGGTCAGTCATGGCGAATACATTTCCATGGCTTGGCAGCAGCATACAGATAACCGCCGTACAGCCAAGGTTGTGTTGTCTCACAAGCACACTCGGGGCCTTTACATCACACTCAGGCCGGGTGGGTTAATCCAACATCAATTCAGATGGCCCGGCTGGCAGACAAACAGCACTTCTCTAAATTCATTCATATTAAAATTGAATTGAGATGCATTTAGTTGTCAAAATGCAGGGTAAAAGTTATTTAAATGGTCAGCTGCAAGAAAGCCATGGCTATTATTATTATATGTGTGCATATTACTGTCACACATTGACAGGGGATAACAAAGCTGCCTGTCTATGTTATGATGCATATAATAAAAAACAACAACAACAAGACAATGGCTAAACCAACGTCATATTAAAACAAATGCCACTTTTTCCATTCTGACAGTTCCTTTTCAAAGGACGAGCTGCTTCAATCACAGCTCTAATGCAGTAGTGCGGAGTTAAAAAATAAATAAATGTGATGGTAATTGGTTTGGTAAAGATCGTTTTCCATCACACCATAAAGCTCTACACAATAGAAAAGGTCAACAATTAAGTAATCATGAATACCAAGCACTATAGCTGATGAAAATAGGGCAGTGGTTTAAATAGATTTGCAAGCAATTTACCTTTTCACAATGTTGGCAATCTGATGCAATTTGCTTGCAATTTTGTCTGCTTTCAGTAGCCCTCGCAGCTGCCACGACACGGCGCAAATGACACCGAGAGGAAAGCGCAGGCAAATGTAAAACTATCTTGGCCACATCAAGGTATCAGAATGGCGCTTCATCAGGAAAATTACAACAATTAGCATAAGTGCTCCAAAATCAACACTTTAAATGTCAGCGGCAAAGGTTGTGGGGCCACAGATGCGCGAGGGAGAGCAGTGTCCTCCAAGATGGACTCGTCGCGCAAACACTGAGCAATCAGACATCATCTCTCCTCAGTGATGGCCCCACAATTGCTGTGACATTCTCTCCGGCCTGTCACTCTCGGTCACGCGCGGTTATTCTACTCGGACTTGATTTGCTCAGAATTGCAAAAGGCATGTATGTACCTAGCAAGAGTGCACCCCCACCCTACCTCAGCCTCCGCACTTAACTTTATCGTTACACATCTGACAATGAGGATAATGTATCTCGGGTCAGGTCCTCTCTTATGTACTTTTTCATTTGGATTCATGAGGTTTTCTGGAAAAACACACATAATGGGGCAAATAAATTGTGGACTCTGTGATGACCTGTCACTTTCCTCCTTAGATGTGAATCATAATCAGCAGGACACTGTGACGAAAACATGCGCTGAAATGAAATGAAGACTTATCCAAAAAGATGGACTTTGCTATGTCACTTTGTAAGCATTTCATGACTTATTACTTTTTCTCATATGATAAATATCATATTAAATGGTGCAGATGTGCGAGTTTAAGATGGAGAAGTAAAAACCTGTGGCATCCCCCAGGGGTCTGTGCTAGGACCCTTATTGTTTTTGTTACGTATGTATATATATATATATATATATATATATATATATATATATAAATACACATACATATATTACCACTGCATGTTGATATTTTTGTTTTTCATTAATAACTGAAAAAAAAAATTTTCCATTAATAAACAGTTCTCAATGGGAAAAGTTTGGACCTCCCTGCGGTACTGCTTGATATATGGTGGGGTAGGCATCTATACGTTCTGCTTCAGCCTGCCCCTTTTGCGCTGTATTTGCCATGTACTGAATATTGTATGTAAATGTATCAACTGGAATGTACCATGCCCAAATAAATTAAAGTAAACTAAAAATCCTGCCAGCATAAGCATAGCCCAATCTTAATGTTTTTATAACTAGATCTTAAACTCCTTTTCTGCATAAGAAATTCAATTAAGCTTTTCAGCACCTCAAACATTATTATAGAAGCAGACTTACTTCCCTGAGGTAAAGGATCAGTGTCTGAAGCCATTTCTGATTCACTGGAATATGCAGACAAGTCTTATTGATTTTGAAATTAATCATCTGACAAATAATGTGTTCCGTTTGGGAAATGACCTTTAACGATGGCGCAATGTGTTAGCTGGTTTGTGATGAAACTGAATGACACTGCGACAATAGGCTTGTCAGTGAATTATTTAAAAGGATTTTGATTTCATTTTACAGGATTGGACTTTCAGATTTAAAAGAAGAGTAAAAAGAAACAATTATGTGTGTCTTTGAAGCTTCTGCTGTATATAATTTGTCCTTATAGATTTTAGCTCATGCTTTTCCTCTAATGCTTCGTTTTGTCAATAGCCTCTCTGCTGTGTATTTAATATATACCAGTGTCTGAGCATCAATATAGCAAGATGAATTAGTCTGGAAGTGCCTGGATCTGCAACAATAGCAGAGCGAAAATAAACAAGTGAGTAAAAGCTGTTTGTTTTTTGTTGTTGCTGTATTTGAAAAGTTTCACAGGCAGATGACAATGTGGTCAAAATCATTCCCATTTGCACAGACCTGCCAACTAAAGTAGCTGTTATGACTGTTGCATCCAGCCCTGCTCTCTATTGTTACTTGTATTTTTGTATATAAAGACTCTGTTTCCCAACTCCTGTGTTTTGTCTGCGTTTGGGTCCTAATCAGATTAGCACTCAGTACAAACAAGATCAGTAGTGGTCGAAACACTACGCACATTCACACCAATCGCTTGTCAATATACACCAATATTGCGATACAATATCTGTGACCGAGGCATTCTGGAGATATTGTTAAATTAGTCTTTGGTAGTTCTGCTCAAGGAATTTCAGCTTCAAGAGCTTTGTTGAATGCTCAAATTGGTGTAAGCTAGCAGCATTAGCTTCTAATAAGCAACATACTGTGCAGTAAAGTTGTTGATGTGGTCGACATGTAGGAGGGTTTGAATTGGGCAATGTGTCCAAGCACAACATACAGTTAAAAATGCTTTCACCCCCCACCCTTTTTTTCCCTGCTTCCACAATTAGAAGCAAGTTGCTACCACTCGCCGCTGAGTAATGTAGAAGAGGTCATCCTTGTAAAGGAAGCTCGAGGCGCCATTGGCCCAGCGGAATAAGAGGCGGGTTGAGAGCTGCCTCACTTGCATGACAAGAGTCAGCCCAAAAAAAACAACAACAAAAACAAGCTAATTTGAGCAACACAAGAAATGTATAAATAGATAAATTGTGCTTTTATGCTTGATCCATAATATGTTGACAAAGTCACACATTGTCACCCTCTTAAAATAATTTCCATCTTTTCCAGTCTTTTATTTTTATTTTTATTATATATCCTATATATTGTTTTTGCCTAAATCATCTCCTCATGGTGCAAATGGTTAATTTTTTTGTGTTTTCCTGAAATATCTGGAAAAATGACTTAGATGAGATGTGTGTTATTCAACACACGGGAACTGTTGAAAATGGTGACAAAAAATATTCAAAATATGTTTCTTTCACCTTTCTCTTTTGACAGATTTTGGTTTACACAGGCACAATAAAAGTGTGAAAAGTGAGACTTCTTATCACAAAGGTCATGTAAGTAAAAATCTATCCAGTAACCAGTTTCAGTAAAAATTTAATTAAAAAAAACAACATTTTATCAATACAGCACCTCTACCAAAAATACTCAGAAAGTGCTCTAAATAAAAAATTAAAAGCATCACAAATATTTAAAAATCAACCAACAATCAAGTCTTAGTGGAACCCATTCTGAATCGTGTTTAAACTCCTTTTTTTTCTTTTTTAAATGTCTAAAGAAATTTCGATCATGTGTGAGAGGCAGTCAGTTAAAGTGGAGCAATAAGAGAAAGGCCAAAACGACAAAGCAGGAAAGTTTGTTTGTTGTTCTGATGGCCAGCATCAGTTTATAGCGGCCCTGACTCAGGAGCGTCCCCCAGCGTCGGAGGCGTACTCACGACGGCCTTTGCACAGATGGGCTTGAGCCCGACTCCCAGCTCGCTCCTTTGTATGGAGCCTGCTCTCTAATTACACATGATGTTAGGGAGAGTGATGCAAGGAGGGGGGAGGAAGGGAGTGTGGGAGAGAGCGGGGGAAGGGGGCGCACACAAGCAGGTGACAGGACGAGGAGAGGAACCTGTGGCAGATTCTCAACACCATCAGGCACAACGTAGCTGTAGCATGACAGCTAATTAGAAGCGACACAGATTTCTCCCAATGTAACAGATGTTGCCTAATCAGTCCAGCTCGGGAGAACCCTACGCCAGCAGCATTTCATGCACAATTTAACCATCTAAAAAGGGATAAAATACTTAATGCATTGTAAGGCCAGCACAGCTGTTTCTCCCATCAGAGCATTTCTCTGTCTAAAAAAAAAACATGTTTTATGTAACTCCAACCAAGTGTCAATAATGCAGAAATAGCAGAGAAAAATTTGCTGCCACACATCCGTCACAAGATTTCAGCTTCATGGTTTGCCAAAGAGCTCTCAAAGGAAAAGTCAATAAAACATTAAATAGAAACGATCCATGTGTGGATCAATGGGACCATTTCAAATGCACGACATGGAAATTGGGAGACGTACAGTCATTTATTCTTTCTAGCTCATTCTATACAGCAAACACAGTTCATGGCTGTGGATAACTTTGGGGAGAAACCCTGCATTGGTCGCCGGTCAGTCGTAGCGCACACTGACAAACAACCAGTCACAATCATTACAAGAACCCGTGAACTAACCTGAGATGCATTTTTGGGAGTATGGGACATGTGGAATGTGAAAACAAAACTCCAATTAACTTGCTGTCTTAAAGGAGTAGTTTGAAGAGCTTTATCAAAAGATATAACAATATAAAAATGAAGAATTGGCTTCCTTTTTTATACAACCAAAATATTTGATTTGATTTTATTGTGAATATCAGCAAACTGCAGCAATTTTGTAAATATAAATTTCAGTTTAAACTTAGTATTTCTTAAATCTACTGTGATGTAATTTTGAGGACGTGTGCAGGTCTCATAAGTCAAAATCAATACTCAGGACTGTATTGCGAAAACAAAGAACATTAGTAATATTAAAAAATATTCACCATACAACATTAATGGGAGTCCTCGAGCTACGTTGCACACAACCTACGTTGTTTCGACTTTACGGCGCACGTGCCTCGTCCGTAGCACCTTCTTTTTTGTTAATTTCCCACAGTAATCACGCCATTTTAAAATTATTTAAAGTTGTGTTGTTGTTGTTACCTCTAGCAACGGGCGTCCATCAACCGATCGGCTCGCCATCAGGCGTGTCACATTTCTGTGTTTAAGCCGAAACGTAACATTAATTTCTGGTTTGTGGTTCTGTGTAGCCGTAGCTTTTGTGTATAATTTTCCTCCCAGACACTTATTAAATCGCCTGCCATTTTGTTGTTCAAAGTTGGATACTTTCTGCTTCACGCGGTTCCAGCCATACTTCTGTGAAAATTGTACTTAATCACCCAAACACTTAAAATCCAGGGTTAAAGATTAGATTACATGTTATCTCTGGTTAGCTTAGCAATTAGCATGGCTTCTCCGTCTTTCCTTGTCATCTGTTCTTGAGTATGGTACTTGTTAGTGCAGCTTATTTGCCACCACAGTGGCGATGATTACTGATTTGTGACAAGGTAAGCCAACCGAAGCGCATTGCTAGCTAGCTGGTGTGGCATAAATAGCAATAAGCTTTCATGCTCGACTTCCTACTTCCCGGCGAAAGCAACAAAAGTGCCCAGAAGCGACCGTCTTGGCACCATTAGAAAATACTTTAAAATCTATAATTAATTTTGATATTCAATGTGTTTTAATAAAGTTTTTTGATTTTTATTCTCAAACTGCAATACTAAACTGCTTATTTTGAGCCTTGTGTAAATATGACTTAAAATAGCCAGAGCTGAGATTCAAAGTTAATATTTTGTGACATTCTAGATGGGACACAGTACGTATCAAATCAATCAATCAAACAACTCAGAAGAGAAAAACCTGACAGAAGAAGACTATGTTGTGCACATGAAGTTACGTAAAGTAAGCAAAGAAAATTAAACTAAGACACAAACATCAAGTAGAGTGTTTTGCTCGTTAATGTTTTACGGTGAGGGAGCACTGTGGGTTTTCTCCGGGTACACTGGATTTCTTCCATATCATAGGAGGGAATGTGAATGTGCTTTTAATATTTATCCTGGGATAGGGTCTCGCTCACCCATGACCCTAATGAAAATAAGCAGTGCAGATTGTTTTAAGTAATTGATGATGACAACATTTCTACACTGGAACAGATTACCTCTAGTTCCATTTTGTCCAATGGTAAAAGTGGTGTCTGTGTATATGGATATTATACATTTGCACAATAAATATCATTACCGGATGCCTACAAGAGGTGTTTTAAAACTTCTAATAAATCATTTTCATGTTTTACTATGAGAGAAAAAGTATATTAAACGGCAACAAATATTCCTAGGCAGGCAAAGATGTGCAAATCATGTGCTTGTAGGCCATTTAAAATCCCATAATATACAACCACAAATCTCTCTGGAAACCAGCAGTGATTGTGATAGTAATGTGTTTTATTTGGCATCCTATCAGATAAATGTGGATTTGTGTGCTCGCTCTTCCTCCGCCATCCAACATGGAGCGTCCAGATGTTTTTCTTGCTATCTGCTCCCGTATTGGCTGTATCTCATCAAGTCCGCATTTTTATCTGATGCACTGGATGACAGGTAATCTAACTGAAAGTTCCAACAATTGCACACAAAGGGAGAGAAAAAAAAAGCCTTGGCTGATGAAATCTGAGCGGTTATCACACTAACCATTACCTGTCAAGCCCTCCGCTTCAATTTAAGGGTGCATCAATTTTCTGAAGAGGAAATCAAGGGCGAGGAAGAAAAGCAGTGTAGATAAACAGTGACAAAGGCCTCCTTTCTGCTGCTTTTATTTATGATGGGATGTAGCTGTGCAGGGACCACACCGAGGGCTTTATCACACCAACTGATACATCTCTGATAGCCCCGGAGTCTTCACCCTTGATGAAGTGTTGCACTTGCCGCAGAAGATTTCTGACTCAAACGACTTTGGTTTGAAAAGCTGAGGAGATGGCGGAGAGTCCCAAAGTGGTTGCTCGTGCTTCACTTGGGTGACACTAAGCAAACAAAGATGGAAGTGCGTGATTGGACCAGGGATACTTTTCTGGGAAGCTTGTTGTAACACATTTATTGTATGAAAACTATAGCTGTCAAAATTAAAGCGTTAACTCTGGAGATTCATTTCAATTTCATTAAAGTGTTGAAAAAATGTACTCAGTTAACTCAGCGTGCAGCCAAACTTGGAGGAGTCACTGGCGGGAAGATGAATAAACATGGATGCTTGTTGCACAACTCTAAAGCATTTTGCGCATTTTGCAGAGGCAGTTTCAAATATTCTATTCAAGGATTAAAGGAAGCTATTGCTTTTTATTCCAAATGTACTTTTTATTTGATAATTTTACATTAACTCATTTACTCCCTGCCATTTTCACTGAAGCAATCCCCTTTCCTACGGTTACTGGATTTTGACTGATTTTGCAAGGCCCACAGAATATTGTGCTCTATTGCTATAAAAACTTGAAACCTACCAAAAACAAATATTTGTATCTGTTTTTGTTTTGCAGCAATTAGCATTAGAATATAGCTAAATTTCATCCTTACTCGCAAACTTGTTCAAACCACTGGGGGAAAGAGCTATTTTGCAACATGGCCCTGGTTGATCTCTTTTACTCTGTTGCCACCTGCTGGCCGTTTTTTGTAATGACTGCCATTGCTTTAAGCAACGTCTTCAGGTCATGGCTGTATCAAAGCCTTCTGTATGGTTTAGCATAAAAACAAACAAACATAAAAAACGTATAAATACGTTTTTGGGGACCATGGCAATATTTAGAATAGAACGTTTTGATACATTTTTTGGTAAATATCTTTTACAAGCTTTGAAGAAAAAAGCAGATGCAGAAGTAGAAAAATGTGATTAACTACAATTAATCATGATTAATTACGGTAAAATGTGTGATTAATTGCTTTAAAATTGTAGTCATTTGACAGCACTAAAGAAAACATTTTATATGATATCCCCCAAAACTGTGCACCAGCAAAGCAAGTTTGCTATTAGTTGCCATCTTAATTTTGAGCACATTCCAAAATTTGGTTTCTGAGGTGAAGCGCAAAAAAGTGCATTTTCAACACCTTGCTGCAACTAGCATCTGTCCCAAACTGCCTAAAGACTGCATCCATCTCCTGTAATCAAGACCTCCACAGAAACACGTCTGAATGACTACCAGTAAGAAGCCGTCACTCTGATAGTCACAAAGTGCTTTAAGAAACCCATCATGGCACAGATCAAAAACTCACCAGTACGTCTACATGAAGAACTGCTCCACTGACTTCAGGACTAACAGACTGTCAGGATCAACAGCACCGTCTCCTCTTCCATGATTCCAAGAACCTCAGAACTGGCACTCCGCAAGGCTGTGTACTAAGCCCCCTCTTGCTCACACTACTAACCCATGACTACATTGTGAAATGCCCGAGCTGTCCTGTAGTGGGACGCATTATAAAAAAAACAATGAAACTGAGTACAGAGACAAGTTCGAACATCTGGTGGACTGGTGCAAAGATAACAACCTTTGCATCATTGTGAAGAAAATCCAGGAACAGATCTACTGAAGAAAGCTCACCAACATCTCAACCTCTTCCAAAAGATGCAATGTTTCGGAGCGGGGATTCTGATTCTGAACATCAGTACAGTTTAGTATGAATGCCAAGACTTCACACACGCAATGAGGAGGGAGTCTAAGTCCACTGCGCTAATGTGCTTAGAGGAGTGTGTGCGTGTGCGCGCCTGTGTGTGTGTGTTAGTGAACATGCAGGTTAAGGGCTCCCATGCTGACAGTAAGGTGAGTAGACAGAGAGGAACTATAATTAGATTCATCTGCTGTTATTGACAGATGCGACAAGACTCGAACCTGATCAATACACACACTCACTATATTGTCCTAAATCCCGATAACTGTGAGTATCCGTCTTAACTGCATTAGTTACAGTCAAA
Organism: Vanacampus margaritifer; assembly: GCF_051991255.1. NCBI lineage: Eukaryota > Metazoa > Chordata > Actinopteri > Syngnathiformes > Syngnathidae > Vanacampus > Vanacampus margaritifer. The sequence goes on along the minus strand of NC_135440.1, from coordinate 14,325,371 downwards.
TAATTAAATGTACTCTTTTAGGTATGGATGGCTCTGTGTGTCAATGGGCTGAGAAATAAATCTAAGATTTGAATCCTGATGAAAAAGATCCCTTTTTTTTTACTGTTTTTTTTTTTTATCTATCTAATTCGACCTATCGTACAAACCAGCAAAATTATTATTCATCCATGTTTAGAAAGCAACAACAAAAAAAAAAGTTTAATCCATTAAATGCTCACTTTATACTTCTGCAAAATGTCACCCATCCTAACCATGTGTTAGTTTGGCCTTCTACATATTGTTAGTCATCATGTACAATCCAACTTGACCATCAAAGGTTTCCACAGCGAGTATGTGAGCCTCAAAGACCGAATCCATTATTGACAATAGCAAACACGCTCTCACTCCCTGCCATTGACATTTGACCCCGTCTTAGTATTTGTCCTCTATTCACAATCACTGATAGCTTTTAGTTTGCTATAAATGCCCCATTTATATTTCGGCAGACTTAGTCTCACGCATTGACCACCTGCCTGGGAGTGATGCAGATAGCCTTAGCCGCATTGCACATAATGGCCACCATCACCGACCATTTAACAATGCATTTTAAATGGGCCAATGGCGACATCTATGCAGCTGACAGGGATGTCAATAAATATATATTTTTTGAGGAACTCAGAGCAGAACTCAAGCGTATTGTTGAGGGGATCAAAATGAGTGAGTAAGTGGATTTTCAACATAATGACCTCCACCACTGCATTTAAACAACCGGCCTTCAGTAAATATAGTATGTTGTAGTCAAATTACACGCGTCAAGAAAATGATGTATGATGCCGTGCATTGCAAATTATAAACACACTAATGAACATATTGCTAAATCCATACCTAACTAAGAATGTTTATTATGGAAATCTTACTATAAAACTACAATAAACACAAATATTTAATTTTTTTATTATATTCCTGCAGACAAAGGAGAGATGGTGAGAATCACCGAGCATGTACAGTAAATACAACAGATGGACACAAACATATTGTTGTGACTGACAAATACAGGACCATAGCATCATCATCTCTACATCACATGACCCAACCCAAAACACACTCTTATTTTGTCATATAGGCCTTTATTCTGTCAAATAGAATTGCTGCAGTTGGAGTTGTTCAGCGACACTTTTGTCAACACGTTGAGGTTTCTTCGTCAAGTTTGTTCTTCAAGGTTCTGCATTCAGCCCTTCTCTCTGTTGTTACTTTGTATTTTTGTATTTAAAAAAAAAAGACTGTTCTGTTTGCCTTCGGGTCCAAATTTCGCACCTCACATGACACACATAGTGCACATTATTCAATAAGCCACATGCTGCTAAAAACACATACCTTATGATTTGAGTGACCCGACTTTTGACTTTTTCACAATAAGCAGCAGTTTGGCAAATAGCAAATCATCCAAAAAGAGGCTTTAAGCTGTTTGAAGTCATTCCTGGTTGAGGATTAGTGTCAAAATAAGCGTAAATTAAAGTGAATGAATGAAGATAACCAATGTCGCTTTAACATTTGGTAGAAAAAGCCTTTGACATGTTAACGGTTAGAATTAATAGTTACCGTTTTAAGCAATGGATATTTGAACAGAACAGAGGAGCAACACATGAAGACAGGCATGTAGTCTTTATCCTCTACTAAATTTACATCTTATTGTGTCACTTACTGTAATATTAATAGAAGAAAAATTACTATTCTTGGTGTGCGCCTAACTGTTCTATACTGCTCTTGGTGGCCAAGGTGGGCACATCAAAAGGAACAGCACAATGAAATGAATTGCAGCTTTTAATTATTGAAATTCTTTAGTTTTTCTATTCATATATGTTATTGGTCTCTCTCTCTCTTTTTTTTCTTTAAATAAAGTACAATATTACAGAGTGCTATTTTTCCTTATTAAAAAAAACGAACTCTTTGAGGTGGACGACTAGAACGCATGAATGACATTTTCATTATTTTCAGAAAGGAAATAAAAAAGACGCGAGTGTGAACAAATTCACCTCACTGTGTGTTTTTACTACAACTTACTTTTGTAAATTTTCATTACAGTGTGTGGGTATTTTTTTTAGCTTTATCTGTCAAGGGAGGCTCTATAAACACATTACTGTACATTGTGTAGGTGTACCTAATGAAGTGACCAGCCAGTGTGTGCTAATAATAGGTTTAAAAAAACAAAAACATTATGGTTTTAGAAAGAAGCCTTTTACGTGAACACAATCATCACAACTTGTTGGCCTGACTGAGCCGTGACAAGTCATAACTCAAAAGACAGCTGCTCATATTTGATGAACGCTTCATATTTGTCATCTGTCCTTTGACCCTATAGGGTAAGCTAATGTCTCAGATGCTGGCCCCTTTCCTTGCGCTGACGAACAACGCAGCGCGCACACACATTCACACACAGGGGGGGAGTGCTTGAGGAGTCACAGTTAATGGGATTACCCAAGCGGTCCCTAAGCTCACCTCCAGGTCCCAGTGTGGCAATCAGAGACTCGAGCATCCTTAACGCATGATGAAGAGTGCTTGTGGTAGCACACCGAGGGGGACCTCTGCTCTCTAACCTCCCGACACAAGCACAGCTCTAACTGCACTGACCTCTGCTGCTTTTATGGAGCTAAACGCGCCATCAAGCAGATCACACTGGAGAGACGCCATTAACTCGAACCTCCCTGGCCCGGACCCGCCATGTTTAAATATCTCTCCTCCGGCAATCAGAGCGACATCAACATCTTGCCGTTTGACCCCGCACACATTGCTTGATCTCCGATGCCGGGGTCACACCGCTAATGGATCTGTACTGGTGTGTCCGGGCCAATAAAAAGAAATGCTAATGCATGCGCCACTTTGGTAGCGGGAAGACACGGACGGGAACAGGGCCTACACGCATTCCTGCCTATCCACACTCCCAACGCGATTACCCCGAAATGAAGCGGAAAATGGAAGCGATTTATTAACGAGACATTAGACGCACTTTTAATAACCTTCCCATCCTGCTCAGCGGGGAGCTGCGGATTACACCACACAGGTTTCGGTGACACCAGAAAGGAAGTTCCCCGCCGGGTGTGTGAAGAGCGCGAGGAGGGACACAATGCCCAGCCTGGGGTTCTCACATCCCGCTCTGGGCCCTCACCCCAGGGGGAAGGACAATGGGTTAAAAAGGCATGAATGTCCTGCCTATCCAGGATATAATGTAGGTGGCTGCCACTGAGTTTGAATGGGCTGACGGAGCTGCGCAGGGAGAGGCACAAAGAGGCCACAATAAAAGAGATTCCTCGGGTCACTAAAGCATTGCATTCACTTTGGCCTGCGCCGCGCACACATTCACCTTTAGTCTTAACTACGGCCGCTTTCCAAACGATACATTCGACATGCAATATGTGTGTCGCTGCTCTATAAGATCATGCAATAAGACTGAACTGCAGTAAATAACCAAAAAAGAAAATAAGACACTGAATATTTCTGTTGTCGTTGATGGGGAATCGTCGTCATCATCAGGGGGGAAATTCTGAGGTGTTGATCTGAGCTTGTTAGAGAAAGAAAGATCCGGTTCAAAAAGAAAAGTGTCACTCCCTCTAAAACTCGAAGAAGGATTAGACGAATTCCACAGCATCAAGTGACATATGTTCGTGCAAAACTGTGAGAAATCAAAGTCACGTTTTCCCTCTTGCTCTAAACTAACTAAACATACCAAATAATGACAGAAACTGCTTCAAACAAGCATCAGTGATAAACTATGGTTGTGTTTGTACAACTTTACTCTGTAAATAAACAACAGACCTGAACATGAACCCTCAGAACTTGAATACCTTGTTAGTCGAACAGTTTTAAGTTTGACCTAAAAATTCCAGGGAAAATATAGTCGACCCTAAACAAAGAAATGTAGCAAGGATGTTTGAGAGTGTTTACCGTGTTCACTTCACAGCAGTATAAATGTTAATAGAGAAATGCTGACAAAAACGGTCTTACTAAAACATTTGACCACTTGGTGTTCTTCTGAGAATGAACAGTAGTCAACATACCACATATTAAGAAACAATCATTCAAAAACGTTTTTTTTAACTGAAAAAGGAAACCCTACAAAGCGGTATGTGGTACATTCCAAGATTTGTATTTATTTATTTATTTTGGTCACGTTTTCTAAAGTATGAATAACTAGTGAAAGCTGAGCGTCTGAATGAAAGGTTGTTGAATGACTTGGAATGATATTGAATGACATGGAACGATAAACAAGGACCAGGAATGAATTAAAGTTGGAATGGTTTGAATCAGTCAAAAAATGTGGAAATAATCATGATTTTTGGCTTTTATTTTGAAATTTTGAAAACATTTTGCAATAGGGATTAGCTAAACAGTTTAAAGTTAAAACATTATGAATCAGTCGTAAAAAATTTTTTAGAAATTACAGGAGAAAAAAAAAATCATTTTGGGCTTTTATTTTGAAATGTTGAAAAAAATTGCAGTAGGGATAAACAGTTTAAAGTCAGAACGGTTTGAATCCATCAATACTGTACAAAGTGTTGCATTTTAAATTGTGAGAATCAGTAAATATATGTAGAAAATAGAGTTTTTTTATGGGTTAGGAACATTACTGTGAAAAATGTGAAATTTTGGGTATGTGTGAATTTTTGGAACATTGAAAATTATTCCCAAGATGATGAGCTGAATGTTTTGAATTACAAATGAGAACATTGCATATGTGTAATGCTGAATGTGCCATTGGGAATGAATGGTACATTTTTGTTTGAAAAATGTCCAATTTTGGGGAAAATGTGAATTGTTGGAATGAGAAAAATAGTAGCCCAGAAAGTGTGAATTTTTGGAACATGTTGAAGTTTGAATGGTGAGAATCGGACAAAAAATGTGGAGGGAGTAGCAGGACAAAACGTGTGAGGAATAAAATATAATAAAGCTAATGGTGTCGAATAACAAATGAAGGCCTCAGTCTTCACACAACTATCAAAATATTTGTATAACATACCTTTCCTTTATTGTATTTACTAAGCATTTTCTGTACAGATTGCTTGGTCTTACTGTCTTAAAATGAGACATATGGCATCCATTTTGGCTTAGATGCCAAATCTGTCTCCTAAAAGCACTACCGAGTGCACCCATTGTCCAAACTATCCAACCGTCCCGGGCCAATCAGATAATGCAAAGAGACAAGGGATGATTCCCACCTCGGAACATGCCTTTACAGCAGCCTTAATCTAATTAAAGCAAATAAACTCATAAGCGATCGACCGGGTCACAAAACGCTGCTGACGAGGAAGCTAATTTGCTTCCTCGCTGCGGCTCCGGCAACAGATAATACTATTTTATTACACAAAAGGTCACCGGGGAAATTAACTTCTGGGCCAGCAAATAAAAGGAAAGGCCCAGCACTCGGAATAACAAGTACATACTGATTACATTCAATCACGCCAGTCCCAGTTGGATGGGACGCTGACCTTTCTGCTGTCTTGTCGGGAAATAAGATATGTTAACGCACCCACGCCGCAGCGTTCCTATGTTGTATTGTGGAAACAATCTAGTGCGGCAGCCACTGCAGGATGCATTGTGCGAGGTATCCATTTAGAGGAAACAAGAAAAGTTTAATTTTAACAGTTGAATGGGAATTCATAGCTTTCTTTCCACAGTCAGAGTGCACTGAATTGGATTAAGAGCACTCCAGTGAATACACAATGAGAGAACAAAAAAGTTTCAAGTTCTTTTTCTCTTCAGCAAAAGTCTAATTGTATTATTAGCTAACCTCTGTTAAATCAGTAAGACACTGCAGTCTATTGAGATCATTTAATTTCTAAATATGCAATTCAGCCACCACAAAAAGAAGTTCATTTTTGGTATTGTTTTCTTGATTTCCGAATGCTTCTTTTATTGTATACTTTCATTTTGTTCCTAGGCTGCTGGCGCTGTTAGTCACTGTCTGCCTCTCTGGCCATGATTGATGTTTACGGGTCATAGCAATACTCTTAACTCATTAGTTAGAAAGGGAAAGATGGGAGCACTTGCTGGAGTGAGATATTGCCCAGGAACATAGAGAGCTATTTCAAGTGGCCAGACAGAGAAACTTAGCATCAGTGTGATAATAGCCCTTGAACTATTACATGTTTCAATCAATGGAGACACAAGTAAATAAAAAAAAAAAAGACCAGAAAGGGGGAGGGGGGGGGGCTTCAGCGGCATCGATCCCGGCTCGCCGCAGACCTTGCCGGCAATCTATGGTGTGTGCTGCTAATGCTCGCAGTCATCCACAAAATCAATGAAACTCATCCTTTCAATAGCATCCAATTATTAGCACAAAGTAAAGGTAGCCTTCCACAAGAGATTGGAAAACTTTATTGAAAAGCAACACACACCAGATAAACACTAATTGGAATGTGACTCAGGTGCCGTGCTAAGAATAGCTAGATAAAGAAAACTTTGCCAACCAACCAGTCATCTTCCACATCATCAAAAGAGTCATCACGAACATAATGACACTTTTATTAGTGAGAAGTATGAATAATACATTTAATCCACAATCCGTTCTACGGGGGTTCTAAAAGTGATTACTGATTATTATGTCTAACAATTAAATGCTACATGATTAAAGATAAACTGATATGGGGGGGTTTCAGGGTCAATACTGATACCGATTATTTGTAGTCAAGGAGGCCGATATTCAGTTTCCTTAAAAAGGGAATTTAAAAAAATTAAAAATACAATCTCCAATTCTTAACTTTGTTGAAATGACTTTAAGCATATGTTTGTTGAACAACTTTTCAGATTGGTGAAATGTAATATTTATTTATTTATTTATTTATTTATCTATTTATCTATCTTAGACAATATACATGTTTGTTTTAAAATTCTAACAAAAAGTTCAGGGGTTAAAGTTAGGTGAGAATTTACACAAGTATATATTCCACTATTGTTTTATTTAGTAAATAAAGTTTTCAAAATTCTCAAAATATCTGAAATGGTTAATTTTCACTTTTGTTTTCTACAATAAATAAAGTTGTGCAAAATTTAAAAATATTTGAAATGTTAAATTTTAAATGTAACAAAGTTTAAAACAAAAACAGAAGATTAAGAAGTTAATAGTTTTAAAATTATCTATTATCGCCCGTCAGATTCATCAAAGTGCTGAATATCAGTGTCAGTAATTGGCCCGGCTAATAATCCATTCATCCCTAAACGTGAAACTTTTGGTATTTAATTTAAGTGTTATTTTTGCTTATCGCCAAAAAATAACCCAATAATCTACTTTCAAGAGATTTTTTCCCCCTATAACTAATGTATATTTATATTTTGAAGCCTTTGACAGTTATATATAAGTATATATATATATATATATGTGTGTTTTTTAATTAAACTTTTTATTAGTAGTGTGAGTTCAAACAGATCTGAATTTTATTTTTGCATAGTATCATTTTTATGCTTTCTAGCTAATTGTACAAAACAACAAAAATAAGCTGTAACAAAAAGTATTATTTATTTTCGCTCTTTTTACACTAGGTATGTAAAGAAATGAATAATGTAATCATTCTATTTTACATTAATTTGTTGTGCTCTTCTTTTTTCTATTCACTAAGATTTACCTCAAGTGTGAGGATATCCCATATGCCCCCTCCGCTGGCCCCCATGTAATAACCATTAATATCCAATCATCGTTTGTGTTAATTAAAAAGTGTAATTGCCATTAAATGTAATGACGTTAGATCTCGTGTTCATGTGTTGCGACTCCGCCCACCGCCGGCTCATTATTCCGTTCTAGCTGTATTTAATCAGACAGCAAAGGAATCCTCGTCTCTAATTATCTGCTCTGCTTCATCATTTAATCTTTCAAGAACAGAGCCTCGCGTGTGCTGCGGCCGTCACATGATGAAATTGTCATATAATGTTCTGCCAATAGAATTACTTATTTGTAGAGTTAAGTGTTTACTCGTTTGGCTTTGTTGTTTTTCTACCTTAATAGAAGTATATGTGCAGATGTAATTGTTATGATATATAAATGCTCATGTAAATTATTGTAAAGTCGGCCTCAAGTCATACTAGCGTATTAGCTTTGTGCTATATTCATAAATAAAGTATGCAAATCAAAAGCCTCAATGTCTTCCTAAAGAGCCTCCCTGCAGCATTGTAATTGGCCGTGTGCTCCAAAAGAGTTCCAAAGCAGCTGTTGTGCAAAAGTAGGCTAAATGGGACACTTCCTGTGTGGGAGGACCACAAATATGACTGCACTAATTTATGTGCTCGCTCCAAATGTCGTAAATCTGCTGCTTTCTACAGCTCATCAACAAGCCTGCTGCTGTTATAAAACACCAGTGGATACTATACTTATGGTGATGTCACCATTCAGTAAAAGAATAATAAGGCGAAAACCAAGTGCAGACCTTCGCCAAGGTTGAACTGGGAGAAAATCAGTGTTGGATTTCGTTTTATATACAATGTTGAATTGCCCGGTTGTGAAGCCACACACAAATGAAAAAGACAACAATCACTAATATAACAAGCATAACTCACTAACACAAATACATTCATAATAATATGTTCTATACAGTCCCACTAGTCTAAATATAGTATTCTGGTTCATATTGTGCTTGTGGAATATGTATAAAGTAGCAAAATACGTCTGTTTTTATCCATCTCAGAAGGCGGCCATTTTGCCTCTTGATATCCCCTGAAAACTACATCACAGGTGCTCAAAGCTCAGGTAACGACAAATACGGCAAAGCTTATGAATGTCACATGGCCAAACTCAGAAAACAGGTGATCCATGATTGGTCGTTACCTGAGCTCTGAGCAACTGTGATGTCTTTTCAAGTCGACAGTAAGTGGCAAAATGGCCGCCCGCTGCGAGCTGGACACTTCCGTTAATCGTCACTTCCCGTGGACGACAATTCCCACATTTCGGAGAGTGTACAACGACTGAGTTGGCAAAGACAGTTCCACAGTGATTGAAACAACTGATGTTATATGATACTACAAAAAATAAAGTAAAATGTTGAATGCTAGATGTTGTTTGTTTGTATTATAGCTAGCAGGCTTACTTGGGATTCTTAAAAAATAATAATAAACTGGAAAAAAAACGGTGGATGACCCCATTTTTGTTTGTTTGCATGTTACCTATGAGGCTACATTGTGTTTTTATTTTCCATTCACCTTATCTGCATTCATATCTATATTTGCCTCTAAAATATTACAGCTACATCCGTCACAATTTACATTTGAGGTAGGGACAGATCCATAACGATTCAAAAGGCGACAAAGAGAAATGTAATTATTCTAAGATAAGTTAAAAAAAAATTGCTCACACTTTTTTGTTGTTGTTCATTTATTAGTTCGTAGGCTGCTTCACTTTTTAAATTGTCATTCTTTGTGTTTGTCATTATATTAGCTAAAATGTTACTGCCTGGGTTTTCTCATTCATCTTGCTGCTTTACAACTGGATGTGCACTTAAATGTAATATGTGTGTAATATGTGCTCTTCACAGTCAGTTGTGTAGTTTTTACATAATCCTTTTAACTGCTAACAAAATGAGATCAAAACATTACTTTTTTGTCCTTAGCTTAAAAAGACCAGGAGGTGAGCGGAAATGTGCTCCATTTGGTTGGCATGCATGGTGTGCGTCATAAACAGAGGTCTATATTCACATCTCAGGGTGGGCGGGCGAAGTGCAGCGCTTTGTGGTGTCAAGTGCTGGTAGAACATACTAGGAGGGGAAGAAAATCTGATTAAACAATTAGTGTCAATTAGCCCCGACCAAATCATTCCACAAACAATTGGTCTCTAGTGCCCAGCTTAATTACAGGCGACTTTCAGCTCCTTATCATGAGCCATGTCGACCGTGATTCATGTCGGACTCACGTCTGTCCCTCAAGCACCATCAATTATCCGCTGCCAGTAAACAAATCCAGAGAGCAAAAAAAAAAAAGAAGAAGAAGAAGACAGCTGCAGGTCCTGATACACTGATGAAAAAAAAAAGCATAGTAACATATTTTCAATCACTTTTCGGGTATACGTAACAAACCTGGCCGCGGGTTTTAGATATAGGTTGGGTACTTTCATTCCAATGTGATTTCACCACTGAACTAAGGCCCAATTAGCATATTTCACAGGCGATTATTATTATTTATTATTTTTTTGCATTCTGGACTTCCAGTTTACTTCCATGTTTATCTTGCAAGAGCCTAGCGTTGTTTTGAGAAGTAGAAAACTTCGGCTCCTCAATAAAATATTTTTTGCTGTTCACCAAGAATAATGTCGACCTCGCGAACCGAACCACGTGCCGAACCGGTCGGGGCAATTAAAAAGTAAAAAGCCGTAAATAGGCATTTTTACAACACTTGGTAATCTTCGGAGACAATCGGTGAAAATTAGGGGCCAGTTTAATCCTCTATGTGTCTTTACTTCTTCTTTATTCTTTATTAGGATCCCCATTAGCTTCCCAAAGTCTTCCTGGGGTCCTCAAATAATTCAACAAAAACATACAAAGCTTAAAATTTGTTTTTGTAGTAAAAATGAAACCACTAAACAAAAACAGTATCCAGTATAGTACAGTACAATATATGTCTGAATGAACCAAGAAATCCCAATGTATCAAATTATGGTAAGTGAATATAATTAATGGCTTAAAGGGATACTTGACTCATTGAGCCCTTTTTAGCAGTCAAAAGTTAATATTTTGTCGAGAATTAATTTGATAACTTCACTATTTTTCATGTACACTTAATATTTTTATAAACTAATTTTTCCACTTACTGTCGACTGAAGACGACATCACCTGCGCTGAGGAAGTAGGTACGGTAATGTCCAATCATGGCTCACCTGTTTTCTGGGTTTGGTCAGCAAACTGTGCCATGATTGGTCGCTACCTATTGCCGCAGTTCCGGTTATTTCATCTTCAGTCGACAGCAAGTGGAAAAATTAGTTTTTATAGGTAATAATTTGATATGAAAAATAATCAAATTCATTCTGGACAAAATATTAACTTTTTACTGCTCAAAATGGCTCAATGTGTCAAGTATCCCTTTAAACCATAAATATATCACAAACAATCTCAAAACATTTTTAATGGCACTTTAAACGCTTACAAACATTTCAAATATTGTTAGCAAACAGTTTACGGCTACAGATAAACATGCACAAAGAGAATGTACAGTAGCAAGCTGTAGGTACATGTCAACAATTCTGATGATGATAATGATGATAATAAATGACTGTAGCGCTACGATCAGGTGGAAAACAATGAACATTTGACTGCACAGCAAAGCAAAAGAGCTACATTGATGGTATCGGGTGCACAGGTGAAAAAGTCAGCTGCTTCGTAGGTCGTTAGCGTCTAGCGTAGCAGTTAGCATTCCCAAGTTTACTGACCCTCAACCACTAGATTAGACAACACAAACTGGCTGTTATAGATATGTTTAGCAACATTCCGCTCGTTTTGATGGCTTGTTGCTAGTCCTAGTTTGGCGAAACTATTGTGAGATAAAGGTGCGGAACTAGACATGGGCGCCACAATCACAATCTATAAAATGCACTTCCGCTGACTGTAAATCACAAACGGGAGTGGGAGCAAAGCACACTGACAACTGGACTACTAGCTTCATGTAACTTGATTTTCAATTTTCTTCAATTAAAGAGACACTACAATAGAATAAATATATTGTACTGTACTGTTGAAAAAAAAAAACATTTGTGGGAAAATCATCCAAAAAAATTTTTTTAAACTCTCCAAAATGGTGACAAATATGTGTGGGTCCACTGCACAATGCATTTAAAAATAACATGGCACCATATTTTCGGCAAATTGCGTCAACGAGAGAAAGTGTGAGGTCATGGCGTTTCATCTCATAAACACACAACAAACACTCCCAATGTACACAAAACGTGTGAAGGGGAGCGACAGCAGGCCGGGTGACATGTTAAATTACCCCCGTGATGTATAGCTTAATGAAGCCCTTGTGTTGATCACGCTCCACATTAATCAACGGCCATGAACAGATTCCCTTATTTTCTCAATGCTGCCTTGATAAACTGCAATTTCATTTAACCTTGGACAGCAACTTTAATAGCTTCCACAGGACAACTGTCAATACTTGCCTGGGTATAACAGTGATTAAATTGCACGGCGAGGAGTGTGTCACGGCTTCGCCTCGCCGTGCTCATCCCGGATTGTACGCCCGTACGCCGTCCAATATGGCCCCACCCAACCTTCACCCAGCCACATCCACTGCCTCGCCATTACTTCGAATCTCAATTTGTACTTTTATACTTGCAAAGATGAAACTAATTTAACATTTAAAAAATATATATATATTGCTTGCTCAAAAGCCTGAATTGTTTTCGTTTTATTATGGTGTTTTATTGTTGATCCTCTATAGATTTGTATTGGAACCTGTTGATTACTTTTACTGTATAAGCACAGCGTAAAGCTTCACTGTTACTGGCCTGGCAAGTCTATTTTGTTCATTTTATAACTGCTGTTGCTTGTTAACCTTTCCTTTTTTAATTGGGTTGCTTTGCTCGAATAACATCCATATCTTTTTGGAGCACCAAAGAGTTAGTTATTTACCTTTCTGACAACCTATCTGCCATGAGTGGAGACGCCGGGCTAAAAGTAGACTTTGACAGGCAGCGACATGAGCCCTGTCATAATGATTTTGTGCGACATCCTCCACCCTTGTCAATTTAGCATAAATTATCAGCAATGAAAGGCCCACTGGCTGATTAAATCCAATTGTCTGGGTGACGAAGGACAAGGCAACCTCTTTATTATATGATAAACTAAGTTAATGGAAGCAGACAATCCCTCCTCAGGGAAATCGGAGAGACTCTTAATTAAAGCATTGTTTTCTCTGCTGAGTAGGAGATCCATACTCATCGAACATTGCACCGGAATAGAGCTTAAAGTAATATTCATTACTATAGTTGCTCTTGTGTTGGTTGCCCATTATATGAATTATCATGTGGTGCGACCAAAAATAAAGAATTTGGAACTTTTATTTTGAAATAAATTTAAAGACAGAAATTTGGATCATCCACAAGACAGTCAAGAATCCATGGGAGCAGCTATCGGGTTTGTGCTGCCTCAAATATGTGGTCATATTTGGACTTCACGTGGTATGACCTGAAACAAATTTCCATTATAATTTTATTTGTGTGGCTAGCTAGCTAGCTTGTTTTGTTTTGTTAGCTTCATGACTTTGATTTAAGTTGAAAATATTTAGTGGTATGACCAACCATCATCTGGTGTGACCATTGTAGAAAGCTTTCCATGATGGATGGACGTCCTAAATAATTGACAGAATTAACAGTAAAAAAAATAAATAAATTGTTACAAAAAAAGTTTTTAAAAAAAGTTGCAATAGATTGGGTTATCTGATTGAAGTCATTTGCTGAAATACACTGCACAACATTACGGTAGGTACAAATGCACACTAATGAAAACCAATACAAGCGCTGTAGCAAAAAGTCAGCCGTTACCAAGGTAATCATAATCAAGTCAAAGGTGTCATTTAAAAATATGTCTATTGTTGTGATCACCCGCCCTAGTCAATGTGGTGCCCGAGGCGAGATTTTACATGGCGCCTCCCTTCAACCACGATTTACATACTCTTACAAAAGAAGAGGAATTTTTAACTTTTCTTTTAATTAATTTGATAATGTCACACCATTTAAAATATAAAATGGAACATTTTATTAATTTCATGACTGTTTAATTCCTGTCTAACAAATCATGTGTGTGATTTCCTGTTGCAACATCTAACTTTATTGGACAAACCAAAAATAATTTTAATGTGTGCGTCGATGCCCCTTCTTTAATTTATTTTTTCCCACTGAAAATTTGATCTGGCTTTTAGTTGGTGATGAAGCAATGTTTTTCTTTTATTGCTTTGAGAAAAATCTACAAGAGGTATGATTTTCACTTGACATGCGAGAGGTCTCAGGTTTAAATCCCTGATGAGCTCCCGATAAATTATAATCAGCTCTGCTGCACTTTTCTCCACAACAAATAAGGTTGCCATTGTTGTTTTAACTTCTTAGTTTAATATTAAAAAGTTAATATGTCTAAATGCCTTTATTGCAATTTAATATAAAATATTTTATTATAAATTTTATTATTTAAAACATTTTTAATAATTCTAATGTACTCCTCTTTTCTTTTAACTTGAAAAGTAAGTAAGCTCCGTAAAAAAAAAAAAACGAGAGAGAGAGAGTAATATTTACTTGAAAAAAACAAGAAACGTTTTTTCCACTCAGAAATTCTAATAAAATTTTACAAGGAGAGTCTTGAGTACATATTACCAGTTTATTAAAAAAATTTAATTAAATGACAGTCCTTCTACCACCTGAGTCATGCCACTTTGCTGTTTGCCACTATACTGCATTGCTGGTGTCCAAAATAAGACCAAAAACGGGACTTGCCTGACACCATCAGTATATTAACACTCAGTAGGAGTGACATGGCTCAGGTGGTAGAGTGGCTCCCAACCTGAAAGTTGTCGGTTCATTCCTCAACCTTTGTAAAATTTACTTTTAGAATTTCTGAGTGAAAAAATGACTAGTTTTTTTTTCAAGTAAATGTGACTCTTTTTTTTACAGTGTAGTAATAATTTAAATATAATTGTATTGAAGGTGAAATTTTAACCAATTTTTGGTGCCCTTAGCATCTCATCTAATGGCCGAGTATTATACTGTATTGTATATCATAGTGAGAGCTGTACCACAAGCACGCCCCAATAATAAACATATTACTAAATGAATTCCTCTCCATCACTGTCGATCAAAAAAGTGCATAATTATTTTTAGTGGCCATGTGTATCATAAAGTGGCCGTTTATCTTTCAACAACATGTACTGTCATCACAGTATTTCCTTATCACTAAGCAGCCGTGTTATGCACACCTTTTTGTGTGTGTAATTTGTGATCACAACCAGTGTTGAAAAGATTCCAAGGAGACGCGTGTTTGTGTCATCATTCTAAGAGCGGAGAAATTCAGTTAGAAGCTGCAACTCTACCGCCATAATGAACCTCAATTAAAACTAAGGATAAATATGATTAAGTATATTTTCACAGTTTGATGAACACTTGATAACAACACATGCCGCCATCAAGTCGCCATGTTTGCTCATCACTCAACACTCATGCTTGGTAATTGCCCCCCTTTTCTGTTTGTTTTGTTATCACATCCACAGTTGAAAAGATTCCAAGGAGACGTGTGTTTGTGTGCAAGCCTCAGCAGGGCTCAGCAAACACAACCAGTTTGTCTTCCTCTTGCGCCTGCTCGGATGACATAACAGAAAAGCAAACATTTCTCTGTCTTGCGCTTCTCGAGGGCAAACCCCCACCACCCCACCCGCCCGCCAACCCGTCCGGTCGCACTCGAGAGGTGACACCCGCGCACGGCGAGAAAGAATGCCTCCAGCGGGATAATTAGTGAAACTTGAAGAGCCGATGCTAATCCTAAGTACCCCACTTTGTACGAGCGCCTCGGCCGCCTGTCTCGTTTCCACGGCTGCTGACAAAGTGCAACGTTGGCCTCAGTCAAAGTCAATAAGAAGAGATGCAGCAGTCACGCCAGGCGGTGCAGTTATCTGGGTTTATGATAAACAAACATTGCAATCTATCACGGGGGAAGCGGATCATAACATCCAACAGGCACACATAAATTATTCCACACATTTAATTTTGTTAATAGAGGAAGAATCATTTGTAAGACTGAGGCAGCGCCGAGGCCTTACATGAGCTATACGACCACGTCTGGCTGCCGTCTTCGATTGGCAGCAGCCAGGATGGATCATTAACGGCCTATCTTGACGTAGTTGAGTGACAAGATCCGTCACGCCTCAATTTTAAACACGTTTGCTATTAGCATGCAATTATGAGAGACAGATTAGGCCTGGCCATTTGACCAGGTACACGTTTCCATGCCAACCAAAAACATAGCAACTTATAAAAAAGACACCATATTAGCATAAACCAAAAAATGCTGCTTGACATTAAACATTCAGTGGACAAAAAAAAAAGACATTATATAAATTTTTGTTGTTTGGTTTTTTCAGACCGCTTTACTTTTACTACTAAGTACTTTTTGCACATAAAAATTTGGCCCAAAAAACTAACAGATAATTTAAAAGAATGGCCTAGTTGTCCCAATATAGCATTTTCTCTACTATAATTTGTAATATGTAGTTCCTGAGCATAAAATGGCCATATTGACCGCCGTCGCGGGTACCGCTACCTTGAAATAAGGCCAGGTATCAGCTCGATATCGATACCTGATATCAGTACTCGATCATCCCTAGTTCTTTACTCCATACACACTAAATTTTGTAGAATAAAACTCTAAAAAGACTATATTCGATCCCAGTCTAAACTCGAGTAGAAGAGAATAAAATATTTTTAAATAAACTAGACAAAGTGCAATTTCTGCAGAAATTACATTGGAATGCTGAAAAGCTGAGTGCTAAGATTTGAATGCATGTGCATAAATCTTTTCAATTAAATTATAGTCCATTTCCTGATACTATAGTCAGTTGGTACACATCTATATCACTTAGCATAACAAGCATGAACATATTTGCAATGGAAAGTTAGAGGTTGGATTTGAACCTGCAACCTCCTGGTTACTGGGCAATGCACTTTTACAAGTGCGCCAATTCATAGGGTCAGACAAGGCAATGAGAATCCGTTGTATGTATGGAAGTGGGCGTGGAAAGTGGAAAAAGTTCAATATCAGTTCAATTAAATTGTGCGAATACTGTAAGTAATGTGGAATCAGGCGATATATATATACCCCAGGAGGCAAGAATTTTTGAAGCAAGTTCAAATTTGAATGGTGTAAATCGGAAGTATTATGTGGGGAGTTGTTTCACAGCAAAAAAAAGTGTGGAGAATAAAAATCGCAATAACATATGTGGCATAGCTCAAGTGGCTCATGCTGGTTGTGGGCTTATTTCTGAACCCTTGAGCGATTTTTATTATTATTATTTTTTTAAATTGTATATAATATTTTACTCTCTTCCGAGTGTTAAGTTTACTGTGTTGAGACTGGGGCCAAAAATAGACTTTTTCAGAGTAAAATTTGCCCTACAAAACTTACTGTGTAGCTTTATGAAACCATATGAATTGCATAAAATGGATTACAAGCGCAGCGGAGACTCTGCTCTCTATTTCAGTCTTTCTTTGTTGCGACAGATCGTCCTATAGATGAGGAGGAAAGTAGTTTGGCAGATCTCATTCATCCGCGCGGGAGGAACCAGAAGCTCCCGTCTTGACGCACAAAGCCGGGAACAGCTGGCTGATCGATACTCGACAAAAGGCTGAGAGGTTAGAGCAGTCAAAAGACTGTTAACTAGCCATTTTATGTGTCAGACATTTATATCATTGTTTATGGTTCAGTGCACACCTTTCACTTTGGGCCAGGCGGCACACCTGTGCTTGGAACACGGTCAAGGCCTCATGACACGGTCAACTTGAATGGATGGAGAATAATTTACATACACAAGCAAATCAAAATAAAGTAACTGCTTACTTTATTTTTTATTTTTTTATGTGTACGTTATCCAGTATACCAAGAAAAAAAATAAAAATAAAAATAAAAATAAAAATAAAAATAGAAATAAAAATAAAAATAAAAATAAAAATAAAAATAAAAATAAAAATAAAAATAAAAATAAAAATAAAAATAAAAATAAAAATAAAAATAAAAATAAAAATAAATAAAAAATAAAAAATAAAATAAAAATAAATAAATAAATAAATAAATAAAAATATATATATATATTGTTGTTTTTGTTTTTTGTTTTTTATTGCCTATTGTTTTTTTTTACTATTTTGAGTAATCTTTAGCCATTGATAATGTGTAGTTCCAACTTGTGTTGTTTTGATACCATTTTTGGCCCCTGACACCAATTCCGATACCGTACCGATACCTAGGTTGTTTTTTTTTCCAATGGGATATCTTAGCTCGGCATGCAGTGAACACGTCACACATCAGTGAATGTCGCGCACAAGCAAGACACAAGTCCTATAAAATCCTATATTAGTGTCAAAAATAATGGTATTGGCATGTTACTTGTTAGTACTTGCCGATGCCGATACCACAGTTTTTATGCAGTATCGGGGCCTCTCCCGATACTGGTATCGGTATCGGAACAACACTAGTTCCAACATTTTGTGCACTACAACATAACATGACATTATTGTAATTAAAAAAATACATTTTAACACCATACATATATTTTTAATTAATTAATTAATTAATTAATTTAAAAAGTACTTATTTCACCTTCATTTGCATCCGCACATAATGTTTGCTCATGCATGCGTGTTTGTTTGCATATTGTCGTCTCACCTCACGTCCTGGTGAGGAGCACAAGGCTTTGGCTCGCACAGGCTGGCAGAGGAGGAGACCCTCTCTGGGGCTCACCCAGGCGGAGAGGGCCTTCCTGCGCATCCTTTGTCACACCATTTGGGGCCCTTGTGTCTGAGCATGCCGTTTTTTTTTCTGGTCTTCTTGGCAGCTCTCTGTGCACATGGACATCTGCTCTTCCCACCAAAGCTGCCGGTGGAGAAGCACAACAACAAACAACAGAGCATGATATTACATTGATGATAAATTCATCCATTCATTCAGTCGTTTATGGATGTCAGCGGTTCCAAACCTTGACATTACTTTACAAAATTTTGAATCTGTTCTTACACCCCCTTTGCCATGTAACTCAAGAACCGGTTGCCACATTTTAATTCATCACTGATTATATACTCTAGTGCTGCTGTTTTGGTTAGCAACAAAGTTCAGATTCTGAATCTGTGCTTGAAAAGAACATCCATAAACTGATTTTTTTTTTTACACTAAAAAGTAGATGTCTCTATTAGGGAATCAGGATGAAGGCTAAATACCAATTGGGTCACCAGACTTTGCAAAAAAAATAAATCATGTCACACCAACAAACAAAGCTGTCACAAAACTTAACGACTACTGAAATCATGATGATCTCATCTCAATTTACAAAAATGTACGTACTCAGTGTGAAATTTGGACCTGTTTAATTAGACTGCTATGCCTGCAGGAAGAATGACTTGTTTTTGTTGTACGAATGCCAACAAGTTTATTGTACCTTACGCCATCTAATGGAAGAGCATTTAATTGTTCTGTCTGTCACTATATGTTACTGATATAGATGGATGAAAATATATCTGTAATGAATTAATAACAATTAAGTGAAATCAATCTCTTGCAGCTGCTCTGATGATGTCTTGCAGCACCAGCAGTATTTATAACTTCCTCTGACAAACATGGACAATGTATTAAGGGAGCACATATTGGACCCCCCCTCTTTTTTCATATTTTTCCTTTTTTCAATCAGAGAAACTTTGGGCGCTAGGTAGCGAACCGCCAGGCTTCACGTTCTGCCTCCCTCTGTTAGTTAGTCATTGTTATTTTTCATGATTCTCGAATGGGTTGTAACAGTGAAGAGACATTATTTTTGCGTTTTTACATACTTGGCAAATAAATCAGATTTCTGATCACTTACTTTTTTGCAGCACAAAAGTCGTAATTACAGTATTTGTATGCAAAACACTTTCACGCAGACCATAAAATATCAAATTATCACAAAAAATATATATACTACAGCAGTCAATCATAGCCTCTAAAACTGTTGAGATTTTCATAAATTGAGGACCTGTATTGACATCCAGATTTTCATCAATATTTTACACCTCAGAATGCAAGTCAAACTCTATTTTCTAAAAAAAAAAAAAACGCCTGTATTGAGCAAAAAAGTTGATTATGTAGGACTTTATAGTCACAAGTGATGACCCCAGGTTTGTTTTTCTTCTTTCCCCCACAACAAGCCACTTTGAAGGCAAAGCTTCTCATCAAAGTGTAGTGTCTGCAGCCACGGCCCCAGTTGTTTTGTGCGTGGAGCGATTGTGCCCCACGCATTATTGCGCCTACTTTGTTCGTGCTCAGCGGCCCAGAATAAGTCGCTCATTATGGCAGCCAAGGGGACAGGTTTTGAGTTTGATGTCATGGCGGTAATATAGCCCCCAAAGAAAGCCTTCAATGGGGACATCTGTTGAGGGCGGCTTACAGTTACAGCCATCGCGGCAACCTGTGCACCTTGTGAACACAAACGCAACAGGCCGATGAAGATGCGGATTACACAATATTATATTTTATTCCCATGCATTGCTTGTCCTCCAGAGCATGAGCACAAGCAACATGCTGGCTGTCACGCTGACCTTTGACCCGGGCCTTGCTGCAATGATCACTTGCTAATTTGTCACTAAGGCACCCCCACACTCCCCCTCTACACACCCCCTTGCACCACAGCCTCATGTGCAGGACTCACACATGGCTATAATGGATTTTTTTTTAAAACGGAATCACACCCAATTATACATAATTATACACATATTTATTTCTTATTACATATATTTACCTCATTTTTTTTCAGGCGATCAATTTTGCATATTCTAATAGAGGGGGTTGGCAGACTGTCTCCCAACTTAGAGCAAAGGGAAATACAAGTGTATCATTTATGTGCACGGTGCACAGTCACACTGCCCCATACAGTCTGCATCGGGTTGTGCCGTGCGCAAAGACAACTGACGGCGCACAACGGAGCTGGGGAGAACGGTATGTAGCTTTTGTTTATTTTATTTTTTATTAGTGTCGCATTTTTGTATTCATCTCAAATGAATATTCCCAGCCAAAATCGTTTATCTGTTTTGTCGCGTCTAAATCGCCATTGGGCGTCCTAATGAATACGCAGTAAACAACGAAATTCGATGTATTTATATAGTTTTTATTCTGTAAAGAAAATGTGTAGTTTTGTTTTTAATTAAAAATACATAGAGGCCTAATGATAATAATAATAAAAATGTATATCGAGCATTACATTTTGAATACTTTCTACCCTATTATCAACACGTGTAAAACGTGATGCAATGTCATTTAAATCCGTTTTTAATCAACATTTGCACCTTTATGACATCATTTTACAAAATAATGTTGCCTTTTTTTTTTAATACACCTGCGAGCAAAGTAGTGTGAATTAATACGAGGGGGAAACGCTGGTGTCCAATGGTAGAAACACAAGAATTAATCAGGCGGTCCATCTATCACGTTGTGTAATAAAGGAAGCGACATGGCCAAGGCAGATGATGTGATGAATAATCCCTGGTCGTTTTAATTAACTTTTCCCTGTCCTGTAATGACCAAGCTGGTCAACAGAGCCGGTCAATAAGCATGTTAATATCAAACAAATAAAAGTGAGGATGATTAAAAACCTCCCGTGTTATTAAATTTGAAATTCAAATGAAATGTAGGCTTCCAGTGCGCGCTGCATGCAAAATAGAGACGAACGAGAGTGGCGTGCATCTCAACGCTTTTGCCCCCAACTTCTTATTACGTAACAAACAGTACCTTTGAAAAAAAAATGTCAGCGTGCAATGTGATGAACCCCATTCAAGAGAAGCAACATTTATATTCGATGTCCAATTTGAACCATGCAATTGCGTATTTCCATAAATAATCCAGACGCCAATATTATCCATATTTGCTTGAAGGGCTATTTTTATTTAATTTTGAAAATGTGTGCCATCAAGTCATCAAAAGCGCCAACATAATTGACGTCAATTATATGAAAGCTATTTCAATATAGGATCACACAGGTGGAGAACAAAGCATCCTTTGTAGCCAATGCTGCTTGAGTTTGTGTATATTAAGTTAAAGAATGAAAATGCGAGTTTTAAGTGCAAAAGCTGCCATGGGATGATTTAAAAAAAAATCTTAAAATGCTTAAATGTGCAGTTCATAATGATGCAGACAAGCAAAAAAAAGAGTGATATTTTTTTTTATGAAAAACTTTAATTGACGCCCTGCTCATCCGTATATTCTTCTAATTTATGGAAAGTGATGTTCTGTAAAAAAAGAGAAAAAAAATTCAATAAGTGGCCCCCTAATTCCTCCCTCCTTATTCACTCTCATTTAACTTTACCTTCCTTCCGCTGTCTTTTATTATGGAGGGGGCGGCCTGGGGGGTGGAGAGCCCTGTCTATTGATGACCTCACGGGGGCCGTGCGGCGGCCGCGCGGCACGCCAGAGCCGCTGATTGGACGTCCGTGTCACAGCGCCACTTCAAAGCCGGAGAGGAGCCGCGGGACCGTGGAAGAATGGGCGGAACGCATCATTGTATTGCGCACCTCTGAAAAAAAAAGAAAGAAAGAAAGGAAAAAGAAAAAGAAAAAAAACACTGCTCGGATTCATAAATATAAAAAGATCCTCAGAGGAGGGCTGTGTTTTTTTGTGTGTGATGGCAACTTCACTTCTAGGGGTGAGTCTCCGAAAAGGACTTTCTTACTGCTTCAATTAGTTCTTGTCATTGGCTGCTCCTCTCCTGCTTGGCTATAGGATTACACTTTTAAAATCTGGGGGCAAAGTTACAGCAAAGGCAGTGATTAGCTTCTATTTTCGGTAGATGGGATAAAAGTTGTGCGCTTCTCTTGTTTGTCAAAGTTTGTCCAGCAGGTACGCAGGTGCAGAAATTGATTAAAAACGTCTTTTTGTTGTTCGTATGCTGTTGAGTAACTAACTTGCTGCTTTCGTGTCCCCTCAGGAGGAGCCGAGGTTGGGATCGACTCCTTTAGCCATGTTAGCTGCAACATGTAACAAAATCGGGAGTCCGAGCCCTTCGCCTTCCACCATTTCGGATAATTCCTCCTCTTTCGGGAAAGGCTTCCACCCGTGGAAGCGAGCCGCCGCCAGCAGCTGCAGCCTGGGCTCCGGCCTGCCCGGCTTCGGGGTGTCCCGCAACGGCTCGGGCATCTCGGACTCGTTCGGCTCCAACGGTTCGACGGGCTCCAGCGCCTTCTCCCTCACGTCCGGCGCCTCGCCCGGCTCCCACTTTGGGAACGACTACTCCGTGTTCCAAGCGTCCGTGTCGAACGGCTCCCAGGAATCGAGCCACCAGCCGGTGTTCATCTCCAAGGTGCACACGTCCGTGGACAGCCTGCAGGGCATCTACCCGAGGATGAGTGTGGCGCACCCGTACGAGTCATGGTTCAAGTCGTCTCATCCCGGCATCCCGGCGGGAGAGGTGGGCACCACGGGGGCGTCCGCGTGGTGGGACGTGGGAGCCGGCTGGATTGACGTCCAGAACCCCAACGGAGCTGCACTACAGACCTCGTTACATTCCGGTGGACTCCAGACGTCCTTGCACTCCCCCCTGGGTGGATATAATTCTGAATATTCCACTTTAAGTCACTCTGCCTTTAGTACAAACCCCTCTCCGCACCTGTTGACCACCGGCCAGCACCTGATGGACGGCTTCAAACCGGTGCTCTCCTCTTACCCGGACACAAGCCCATCCCCGTTAACCGGTGCGGGGGGCACCATGCTCTCCGGGGGCCCGCCCGCCTCCTTAGCGGCGTCCCCGAGGTCATCTGCGCGGCGCTACTCGGGCCGAGCCACCTGCGACTGTCCGAACTGCCAGGAGGCGGAGAGGCTGGGACCGGCCGGCGCCAGCCTCCGCAGGAAGGGCCTCCACAGTTGTCACATCCCCGGCTGCGGGAAGGTTTACGGCAAAACGTCCCACCTCAAGGCGCACTTGCGGTGGCACACCGGCGAGCGGCCGTTCGTGTGCAACTGGCTCTTTTGCGGCAAGAGGTTCACGCGCTCCGACGAGCTCCAGCGACACTTACGCACGCACACCGGGGAGAAAAGGTTCGCCTGTCCGGTGTGCAACAAGAGGTTTATGCGAAGCGACCACCTGAGTAAGCACGTCAAGACTCACAGCGCCGGTGGGTCGGCCGGTTCGGGCTCCGGGGGCAGCGGGGGCAAGAGGGGGAGCGATACCGACAGTGAGCACAGCGCGCCGGGGAGCCCCCCGTGCCACTCGCCGGACCTGTTGCACCCCGCTGAGGGGAGGCAGGGCGTGGTGGGCATGAACGGCCTTTAACTCTGCTTGCTTGACGTAAAAAGTGTGGGAACCACAAGAAAATGTCGCCGATGTTCTGCGAGGACATGACAGGGGTGGACATTATTGTACTTACTGTGTGCGTAATGCGCCATCACGTATGTCATTTAAAAGGGGAAAATAGGTTTCTCAATAAGGACACGAGACGAGTGTGTGCACAATTTGCCATCGTCAGGCCTTTAGAATTTTCTGTGACTTATACAGGTGGATGTTTTTCATTTACAGGCCAACACATTTCTTAAGTTATACTTTGGTTCTCAAAATGCAACCGCGTAACTCTCATTAATAAAAAAAATAGGCCTATACATTTCCCAATACAGGGACATGCCAGGGTGGATGTACAAAAATGCCATTTATTAAGAAAATGAGCCCAAGCATTTCCCCATAAGGACACAAAAGTGCACAATACTTCATGTCGTTTAAGTGGTCAAAACAGGCCTACAATTTTTTTTTAAATTTTTTGTAAGGACTAGATAGTGCATAACATTTATGCACAAACATATAATTTAAAATGGGCCTATGTGCAAAATAATTGTCATTTATGAAGAAAATAAGCCCATACATTTTCAGTATAATTAACTTTATAATGATTTTTTTTTTAAAGGCTTAGTCTTCACATTTTTTTCTGTAGAGACATTAATGTGTAACTTCGTGTACACAGCAAAATTGGCAGTGTTAAGTCAACACCTATAGTTACATTTAACACTTCAAATGTGTATTGGTTCATAATAAATATAGTTAAAACAACATTTTTGAAAGTGTTAAATGCAGATCTAATTTAACACCAACAGCATCTACTCTGGACACCATTTAATTCTGAAAATGTTAAAATTATACTTCATGAGTTAAATCAGCTCCCAAAAATGTAACTGCGGATATTTTAAAAGTACCGTTTTTGCTGCGCATCAATGTCTTTTATTGAGAAAATAGGCCTGCACTTTTTTTCCCCCCTGTATGGATGTATTCACAATGATACATTGCATTTATTCCAAAAATAATCCACAAAAAAATTGGGCAATTCTCAATGCACAATTCTCCATAAGTGTATTTTATTGAGATATTATGCCTGCACACTATGAATACATTTTAATGTACGAAGCTTCATGTCTTTAGTTGGGGAAATTTAGGCCTGTGCATTATTGGGTAACGACGTGATAGTGAACACACATTGCAATGCTCCACCATATGTCATTTATTGAGAAAACAGAATATACACTTCTTTTTTTTATTGACATGTTGCTGTTCCAATAGAAATATCTTCGTGTAGTGAGAAAAAAAAAAGTTTGATTCATGCCTTATTATGTATTTTTTGGAGTGGCTGCAAAAAGTTGTGCTGTCATACATTTTGTTCACGGGCAAACTCTGGCACTTTAAAAATAAGAAGGAGAGATTAACATAGTTCGGTATGAGATAAATGGAGTATGAATATCGTTTTGTTATATAGCCTATCTGATCGTTACACACACACACACACACACATACACACAAACACACTCACACTTTCTGTCCAGTCAACATGTGCGTCAAGGCAAGTTTGCAGTTGAGGAGGTCCCTTATATGACTGCAAAATGCGCTGTAAATATTGAACCATGTAGGTTAGAATATACGCCCATGTCAAAGGTGAGTATTGTATTTGTCCAGGAGACGATTTTGTATAGCTATTTCTAGTTGTATATGAACTCTAGTAAATATTTGAAAATATACGGAGATGTACTTTGAATTGTTTTTTTTTTTGTTTTTGTTTTTTTTTGCTTTGACATGATATAAAATGTATTGTGAGGAGTTCTATTTAACCACGACTTTTCTTGTATTTAGGGGGCTTTCATTAGGCGCACTTTTGGATTGATTTGTAAGGTTGGGAAATGAGTTACTGTTTACCCACTCTTGTTTTTTGTTTTGTTTTTATTTTTATTTTATTTAAGTAAGCATGTTGTAAAGTGATTTTAATTTTACAATGATATCCTTTTTTTTTCCTCCTTCTGAGAATGGCTTTTTATGTAAGCCACTCAATAAAGTCAGTATGGACTCAGAGTCACTTTGTTGGGTCGATTAAATCATTGGCAATGAAACCGATATATATATTTATTTTTTTGTTATAATCATTCGTTATTTCAGAGCATTTTTAAAGTCTGTTACTTTTTTCCCCTTGATAAGCAGTATTTCATATGAAGAAGGTCTTATTTTTGTTCATTAATTTGAAATAAAACGAACAACTTAGCGGTAGGTGGTTTTAACAATCAGAAAAAAAATAATATCGCAATTTATTGGTTGAATTTAAATTAGGAAATTCCTTCAGGTCGATATAAGAGCATCTCTGTGTGTGAGTGCAAGGATTTTATTACATGTAGGTTTAACGTCATTGAAAAAAGATTCTTGTTGTGAATGTTACCTTCTGAATTCTTATTCATGCGCCATAAAAAAAAAAGTTATACTGATACTGAAAATGTTTAGGCCTACTGCGACTGCGAGACATCCATTTAAATTAGGTATTTAATCCATATTACACTGTTCGATGCGCAGTCATGTTTGAACAGAAATATGACGATAAAATTGTGTACACATTTTATACATTTGAAAATATGCATGCGCGGCGGGGTGGGGTGGGGGAGATTGGGGGGCATCCCGCGAGTCTTGCGAATAAATGCTGCAATTAACACTAAATGCATATTTAACCTGTAATTTAAATTTGATATTTTAAAAGGGCGGCTTTGGGTTATAAAATTGGGCTTAGGCTCGAAGTTCCACTTTATTTTATATGAATGCTTGAAAACAATTAATTTCTAGTGCATTATCTGAACACAAAGTAAAAACACCCATGTTTTTTTTATTGAAATGTTTTAAATTTCACTTCAACTTTTTCTTTATTATGGTGATTATAAACCTCAAGACGCATTAAACTTACTCTGCTCTATATTTGTGTTGCAATGCAAGAGGAGATATGAGTTGATGTAACAAAAACTTCAAGAACTCTAATGGCAGATTGTACGAAACAAAAAAGAGTGCACTAGTTAAAAGGTGACATTTAAACATTCATACAAAAAAATGCGATATCGGGAAAACTGCTTTTAAAGTGACCTATAAACCTTTTTAAGAAGAAGGAGCAAACAGTGAAGTTGAAACTTCTACTTTCAATATGCAACCTTTTAGCGCCCTCTATCGTTCAAAATGTTTTGGCAGACCACATAAATTGTGATTAGTAAGTTTTGGATGCTGACAAAACACAATTAAATCAAGTTTGGTTTTCAAACATAACACTAAATTATGCAATGTTTTTTTGGGGGGGGGGGGGGTTCTATGAAGGAGACACGAGGCCGCCTTTATAGGTAACAGACTGCACATTTGTATAGGACTCGACACTTTAAACTTAAGCAACATAATTTATTAAAAAAATAATCATAATTACCACTTTATTAGGTGTACCAACACTATATATTTTTGATATTATTTAAAGCTAGTATCTTTATGTGCAAGTGAGGACTCTTACTTACAACAGGATGATGTTGAAGTGAAAATGCATCCACACCAAAACAGTGAAAATAGATTTTGATTAAATGAAAGTTAATGTCATTTATTGTTTGCCTAAATACTAGATAGGACAAAAAATAATTAAACATGGATGATAGCTATTTAAAAAAATATTCTTGAAAAAAAAAAAAGCATATGAAGTTATACATGATGGTCAATTGAGATCTTCTCAAGCCATCTGCAGTCAGCATCCTGATGACATCATCATCATCACCTGCTCTCCACAAGGTCGCGAGGAGAAAGCCATGATCAGAGGGCTGAGCTGTCGATCATGGGTGAAGAACAGAGCAGTAACAGTGTTACCAGCCAATTGGAACACAGAGAGAACGGTTTCAAGATCAACTCCTCCAACTTCTTTCACAGACAAAATCACAGACTTGCTAACTGCCACTGCCATCAAACGGAGCCATCTTGACCTACAGACAATTGGATAACACTCGAAGCTTGGGCAAAACAAGTCCGAGTAATTGTACCAACTATGACAGCGAATGCTATTTTCAAAGTTGTCAGCAATTTAGATTGATTTTGGTAACATCCTCACCTGTTGAATTGAGTGAAACAATCAAATGGCGAGTTGCAATGGAAAAGTATTCAAGATGTAAAATAAAAGTGTCTTTTTGCGTCTTCATGATAGGGCTCCATTTAAATGCATTTATTTAACTTTTGGCATCCATTTTACATCAGAAAAACTTGCTAGAAAAACAACAAATACTCAATTGACTCAAAATCTGGGTCTGTTTAATTTAACATAAAGTAGCTATGACTTATTCTGGTATATAGCAACAGGTGGATACACAACTTTATGGTATATCCTACGTTGCTGAACACAAATTTGAAATGAATGAAGAATAAGTTTTGCACAAATGAAGTGAAATTAGAATAGTGACAAAATGAAAATTTAATATAACTCTGTTATAGTTTCTAACCCCATTCAACATGTAGAAATATTATGAACATGAATTTGAGATGTGAGTCTGCTTCCTGTTAGCAAACCGCTCAAGGGGGCAACACTCATCATCTCCAAAGGCACGTGCGCTAAAAGTAATACAATTGAAGTCAACAACATTTTAGAGAGAAAAAAAACAGAAAAAAAAATAATTATGGTGCACATCAGCAAATCTTGCGTGACTTCAGCTCAGTGAGCATTTATCAAGGTAACCCACTAGTGAGGTCTGCTTTTTATCATAGTTCACATGGTAAAATTAGTTTTGAAATTTGAAAAACTTGGCTTGGTGAAAAGCAAAAAGATTAGCCGTTGAGGATGAAACGAATGTTAGAGAAATGGCACCACCATGTGGCTCACAAGTGACAACACCTTCACGTTGAGCCATGACATCAATTTGCTTGCTAACTGAAAACACGACAAAACAAACATACACAAAGCAACGTTGTGTACGTTCATCAAATGTTGAAAAGCGTTCAAATGTTGTTGTTTTTTTACCAAATATCCAAATGAGTGTAGAGAAAGTAAATAAGTGTATGCATCACATTCGTGTTCCATCATTAAATTAGTTGTATTTTCTTAAGGAAGCAGATAGATTAAGGATGTGTTTAAAATATTACCCATTAAAAAATGTACACAATTTATTTAAATCATAATTAGCATATGTGCATTCTATGAGAATATCAGAACATCAATTTAGCCACAAGGGAGCAGCATTTCAACAAAGATCAGTTATTTTATTTACAGTGTATGGTGCAATGTACTGTTGGACAATTCCGAACAGCATCCGGGCATTTCTGATATTGCCCCAATGCAACGCAATGCAAATGCTTATAAGGTGAAAACAAACGGCGTATTGCTTTTGCTTGTGACTATCATACAAACCAGGTAGATTGTTGCAGTAGTCATTAGTCAAACGATATTTCATCACATTTTCAAATCAAAATAATCCTCACGAATCCAATTACACAAGTTGCAAAGACCCAAAGTCAATGTTTTTCAATGAGCGAAGAGTACACCGAGTTGACCGCCATTTTGACTGTGAAGTATAAGCTCGGAATTGTCAATAGAGGATGTTGTCAACTGCATGCAACATGGGCCGGCAGCCAAAGACGCGTGATCATATGAACAAATTATTATTTAAAAAAAAAAATAAGAAAAGAAAAGAAAAAAGGGTCAGTATAGTACAGAAGTACAACTATATCAAACACATTTAAATACGTATTATATCCGTCACATGACACATGGGGAGATATGGACTTGTATTTTGCACTGAGTTTGTTTTTTATTTGTTTTATATTTAAACGTTGATTAATTTATCTGTTTATATTGTATATGCCAGTAATGTTCACCTCCAACACTGAAACATTTCTAAAACCTTTCCAAATCACTGACACACACAGCTCCACACAAATCCCTATCATCACTTCACTTTCAATAACAGCTTCCAAGATGAACTCTTTTACATTCAGTTATAGTAGGGGGTAGGACAGGATAAGCTTTTTTGTTTATACAGTATATATATGGGTTTAAAGGCAAGTGTTATGGTTTCATAGACGGTATAAGGTTTCAAAGTAGAGTTTCAAGGTGTTAGGTTTCAAAAGAGGTGAAGTCAGCCACAAATGCTTTTGAATCCAAGTTATAATAAATGATTTTACCCCCTTGTATATGATGTAAATTGCACACTAGTTCAATTCCACCCTTTAGTAAATGTAGTGCAGTCTGTATTTGATTTATTATCTTTATTCTGACACAAGATGTCATTAGGTGTAGTCTTGTATAACAGA
Source organism: Vanacampus margaritifer (assembly GCF_051991255.1). Taxonomy (NCBI): domain Eukaryota; kingdom Metazoa; phylum Chordata; class Actinopteri; order Syngnathiformes; family Syngnathidae; genus Vanacampus; species Vanacampus margaritifer. The sequence continues at coordinate 14,295,131 of NC_135440.1, read as the reverse complement.
ATTTTCGTTGTATAGAAAAACATGTTTTTAAATGAAAAGCCACACTAACTTGCTGTGCAGCAACTATTTTGCTGCTTTATAAACCCAGCAGGCATTCATGTAGTTAATGAGTAAGTGGTTAATTAGATAGCAGTTGCTGTCCTTGACTGGATTAACTCCAGTTAACCTTCGTTTGGGATTTTATCACATGAAGAAGCAATGCAAACAAACAGAGAAAAATCAATTTTGGGGGAAAAAATAAACTTAACACAGCTACTTAGCATTCTTGGAAAACATACTAGAATAGCATCATTTCCTGCGTTCTACCTTTTTCTCTCTCAAATTCAATATCCAGTAATTTGCATTAATCACACGTGTTTATTTATTGCCTTCCTGTATGACATCGCTCGTCAGCCGCACGCTTATCTGGAAGCTCTCGAAACCGTCGCTCAGTTTCAGGTGTTGCAAGATACGGTGCGTAAACACAAAGGTGCATTGTGGGAGTTGTAGTACCGTAACGAGGAAAGGACCGTTCTCTGCCACGTTAACGTGTCCCACTTCAGACTCACCATCCCAGCATGCTTAGCGTGCATGAGGGCAGAACGGAACCGTGACGAGGACACGCTTCGCAAGTCTAAAAACAAAGTGTCAATGTTTGTGGAGCGGACTCTTTTTCTGACAGCGAGGAAAAACTACAAACATCTCATGCCGACGGTGAGAGATTTGTTTTAATATTTCATACACGTTTGTATACACTATGTCTCTATCCTGAAGAGACAGATGTAGTTTAAATGTCATTAATGTGTAACCACTAGACACACAAACACCTGTCGAGACGGTTATACAGTTTAGCTGCTTCGTGCCCTGAAATTGTATTCATTTGAATTGTATTCAAATATTATAAAAATGTCTGTTTTAATACATTTGCTGAGATCATTAGCTAAATACAGTGTTAAGAATAGACATTTTGTACATTTATGGACACTTTGATGTCAAACTAGAGGCTCGGAGAAAAGAGAACTTCATAATGTCTGACAAGACCAACCTGTTTTTGTGCACTGGTTGTAAGAAAGCACATTACTGACTCACTGTGACATGTCATGAATGGATTGAATCCTTTTCACACCAACAAGTGACACATTGACAACTGGGGCTTTCTTCCACTTTGGGTACAGTTTCTCTGCAAAAGAGACGGACAGGTTGTCTGCACTGTGAAAATTAACGTGATGATGGTTTGGGTGGATTTGTTGTTTTCTGTGAAATGTTTACACCTGGGCCATATCTGACAGGCATTTGTTCTTGTGACTACTTTGCGGATAATTTTTCTCAAATCGTTGACCAATGCTGCATGTAGGTTATGTAGCCTAAGCAAATGCTGATATTTACTTTTCATCTCACCTTTTCAATCAACAAGATACTTTCTTCATACATATAAAACATTAAACAATAAATATTCAAAGCTATTTTTAATGAAATGTTACTATTTATTTATATAATATTTTTATTTAAATAACGTGACTAACTTATCAAATTGAGAGTAAAACAGTTTAGAATTAAATTTTGTTGTTAAAGGTAACATTGGGCATCAGACAATCCATTATGGAATGCTTTTTATTAGTTAGTATCACATTACAGGACATAATAAACAGTTACACAATCTATTGGGTCAAACTGTCACCATCATGAAACCAAGTGTTAAAAAAAAGAGAGAAAAGTATCACAACATGTTAAAGAATCCAATAGTGACATCTTGTGTTAAAAAAAGAACAACACTGAAGTCATTTGCAATTTCACAGTCACAGTTTGGAGGTTCCACTGTACACCACTGGTAGGAAGGTGTTTTTGTTGATTAAATCTAAATTAGCTGACTCTGTAGTGCATCTGGAAGAAGTAATGTGATCTCTCTCTCTCTCTCTCTCTCTCGCTCTCTCTCTCTCTCTCTATTAGGGGTGTTAGAAAAAATCGATTTGGCAATATATCGCGATATTACAGCACGCAATTCTCAAATCGATTCAATATGCGGCCGAATCGATTTTTAAACATCAATTTTTTGGGGGGAATATTCAACAAAACGTCTTATTTAGGGTTAGGATTTGCACATTAAGCATGGAAGAATGTTATATTAATGTAACATTAAGCCATAATATTTTATTTCAGTGCTGTTCAAACATGAAACAGACTGCAACCTGTTTGTTAAATGCAGTGGCTCAGTTATAAACCTGAATTTTCAGATAAATAAATACATTTTTAAACAAATCTTACAGTGTACATGTACAAGTTTACTGGTTAGTCATTTCTAAATTTGAGTTAAAAAAAAAAAGCGCAATAATCAATGTATAGATTCGTATCGGGATGAATCGGTATCGAATCGAATCGTGACCTATGAATCATGATACGAATCGAATCGCCAGGTACTAGGCAATTCACACCCCTAATATAAATATATATAGGTTTTTTTTTCATGTTTAACAGGGCTATTTGACAGACCTGCAACATTGCTGCTTCATCTTAGCAGCTCTTTTCAGACTCCTTATCTTCTAACCACAGTATGTTTTTTTTTTTTAACATTTACAGATGAAAATATGGCAAACTCCTTGCCATGTGCAGGGAGTCTTGTAAGAAGCAAATCTGAGGGGACACTGATTGATCTGGAGGAAAATGTTTTGAATGGTAAGGTCTTTATATTGTCAGCAATATCATTTAACCCCTGGGCGTTATTTTATTTTGAAATGGCTTGGTCAGAACCAACAAAAAGCCAAAAAATGGTCAAATAATGCCCAAGGGTTAAGGTAAGTCTTCAAAGGAGAATTACTGATGAACTCATTTCTTTTTAATAGATGGAAATTTGCCTACGAGCTATGACAAGTCAAGAGAAAATCCATTTTGGAACCAGTTGTCTGGGTCTAATCCTTTCTTAGATGACATTGTACACAACAACTCAGATAAGCTTATTTCCAACACATGCGACACATTCCCAGAGACTATAAACAAACCGGATACAGAAAATGGGGACACCATTAGCATATGTTCAGATGAGGGCAACTTTCTGGAAAAGAAAGACAACGCTAACAACAAATCTGGGGGATGGAGAAGTGCCAGCGACATCCTGAATGGATATTTTGAGAGGAAGGCACCAAAGAGGGGGGGCAGCTATAAACCGCCACAGCCTGTTCTAAATCCTGATTTTGAGTGGCTAAAAAACGATCGAGAAGCGTATAAGATGGCTTGGCTGAGCCACCGGCAGTTAACTCGCTCTTGCCTGGACCTAAATCTGATAAGCCAGAGTCCTGGATGGGCTCAGACTCAGGCAACAAACTTTCAGGTCATCTGCAAGATCGGCCATGATGGAGGTACAGTCCACCTGCCAGACTCTGAAATGAGCATTTGTGTCCCAGAAGGCCACGTCCCTCCTGGGGAAATTCAGGAAGTAACCCTGAAGGCAATGCTTGACCCGCCTCCTGGACTCAACAACAACTACGTCACCACGATGAGTCCTCTTCTGGAAGTAGTGCTCAGCAACATCAACACAAAGGGTCCAATCTCACTGAAGATAAAGCTGTCCGGAGAGGTGAGGAGCGACCCATTAAGCCAAGTCTTGACCACAGTGGTCGGACTCTTGTCTTACAAACGGGAAGGACCCTACGTTAGAGTGAACGACTGTGACATTTTCAAGAACATGATGCAGATGAAGCTCCAGCAGCCGAAGACGCATTTTTACGTGATAGCAGTCGCAGAGGCCTCCGCCGTTCAGTCCCCGGCTTTGTCAGTCTGGGATTACCTTCACCGCCAAATTACGGTGGCCGTTTATGGCCCCAGGTACATCCATCCATCTTTTAAGGTAGTAATAGTCGTCTGTTGTCACGAGGAGGTACCGTCAAAGCTTCCCTTTTCAGATATTTGTAGAGGAAACAAAGTGCCACCGCTCGTGTTGCAGCTCTGGGGAGCGCATCACCTTCGGACCGACAACCTGCGTGACCTGCTTGTCACCACTGGTATCAAAGACTCCATGTTTAAAATACGGCTTGAGGACAAGGTGAAAGAAGTGAGGCAGAGTCAGCTGAAAATAGGGACAGTGTTGCATCTGCCAGTGGCCTTATCTTATGCCAGCAGTCAAGACATAAATTCTTTTCAGTTAGACCTCAAAGTAACCGAATCGAACTCTACAACCGTTGCGTGCTTTGAAGTTCCTTCGCCTCCTGCAGCACCCATTCGATGTGAAAAACGCATGTCCAATCAGACAAGTAGAAAAGTTGTCGAGATGTCAAGAACGTCCTCTATTCCTGAGGACCAGGTGCCAGATTTCCCTGTTTTTAAAAACGGACCCGTGAACTTAAAATGGTACGGCGTGGCCCTGAAGTCAGTTCTCCGTCAGTCCCGTGTGGACTACCTATTGGAGTACTTCAAGGGGGACACCGTGGCTCTCCTATCCAAGTCAACTGTTCGATCAGTGGGGAATTCAAAGGCAAAGGAGTGGTACATCGGATTCCTCAGGGGCAGAACCGGTTTGGTCCATTGCAAAAATGTCAAGCTCATCACGGCGGATCAAGTGATTGACTTTACTGGCATTCGCGTGACCACGGCGGTCCTCCTGGACAACATGACTCAGCCCTTCACAAAGCTTACATACATGTACTCTGCCATCCAGACGCTCGTCACAGAGCACATAACCAACTGGAGGGGTCTCGCGGACGCTTTAGGTTATTACGATCTGTCGCTGGACAGCATCACTCGCAGATTTGCTGAAACGGAGGCTGATAAGGTGGCCTGCGTGCTGGAAAAGCTGAAGGAAGACTGCCACGCCGAGAATAGCGGCAAGAAATTCCTTCACGAACTCATGGCTGTAAGTAGAAGAAAAGTCCGCACCAACAAGACCTCTCAGTAATCTCACTCTAGCAACGTACTGTTGTGTTTGTCCTTGAAGGGTCTGTTAAAGATGGCCAGCATCAATCTGGTGGCCCAGCTGATTCAGAATACGGTGATCCTGTCCACCGCTGTGGAGCTGGGGATTCGATGGCGGGAGCTTGCAGACAAGACGAGAAAGCTGACCAGTGCTCAGATTGCTTTCTATGAGGAACCACACAGAGGAATGAATGGAGAAGTTGGGCCTAAGGTCGGTTAATCAATCTTCCAGTTTTTCTGAAGCGCGGTTATTTTGATGATACTCTGGTTTATAATAAGGTGTTCGCTTTCATTGTCAGTGTTATAGGTGGAGCGACTTTGGACAGTTTGGGCACTTTTGTTTGTGTCAAATTAGCTAAATGCTAAAACGATTTGTCACTGTTTATTTCAAGGCTTGATATATATTAAGTTGTGGTTAACGCAAATATTTGTTACCTCAGTTTGTAGTAGGGATAGATCGATTATCGGCCGGGCCGATTATCGCTGCCGATATTTGGCATTTGGAAAAATATCGGCATCGGCCTTTTGATAATTCTGCAGGCCGATATAGATGGTATCTCACTGAACGGTGAATGCATGCAATTTGGGGTTTTCATTAGGATTTGTAAGATGTTCAGAGTCAGTTTTTATTTGTCAAAAATACATTTTGAACATGTCTGTGAAGATCTTTTGAAACCTTTGACAAACCTGACTCCAAATTAGCTACATTTACATGCATTTGTCGCTCAATGAGAGACATGTAACTTTTCATTTTTGTATTGATTTAAATTTCCACTATAAAAGATGATGCTGACACTGCGGGAACTCTCTACACTTTTTATTCTTTTAAAATTACATTTATAAAACACACACACACACAATTAAAAAATGATGTTGACATTTTGTATAACTTTATTTATAATAGAAAACTTCAGGAAAATATTTACTTGCTTAGGTTTCAATTTAGCGTAACACATGCTGATAAACCCTGTTAAAATGTATAACAGAGCTGTCTATTCCTTTTATGTTTCAAATGAAAGGAAAAACCATCAAAGTATTGGAAATTTGAAAAGTTGTTTTAACATACGTAATTGATTTTAAACATTTTGACGCTAATATTTTCTCTTTTACTGCAAATGAATATCGGCTTGAAATATCAGTTATCTGCCTCCTTGACTACTAATAATCAGTATCAGCCCTGGAAAAAAAAACACATCAGTCGTGTGTTAACAAATTACCAAATGTTTGTTTACAGCTGTTGATTTGTTTTAAAAAAATGCAGCTCATGGGATTTTAAAACACATATTATTGTTGCTAAATATCTTACAGCTGATGTGGAAACCTGCTTACGACTTCCTGTTCTCCTGGAGTCAACGTTACGGAAACAGTTACCGAGACATGATTCAAGACCTCCACCTGGTTCTGGATAAAATGAAGAACCCCGTCACCAGACAGTGGCGACAGCTGACCGGTGCCCTCATCACAGTCAACTGCCTCGATCTCTATCGGGCCTCTGCATACCCAAAGGCCTAAGCACTTTGTAATCAGAGCACGCTAATGTCCCTGCACTTCTTCTGTTTGTTTATCGAATGTCAGTCTTTGTCCTGTAACCGCAACTGTGATCAGCCTGTCTTGAAAACAAACGCAAAAAAAAAAATGAAGGCCAGTTTGTGGCAAATGTAATCGCACATTACAGTGAAATTCACTTAGGAATTTTTCAGCACTGAAACGGAAACGTATTGTATTTTTTTTTACTCATAAAATGTCAACATTTATCAAATAATTATGTTTACCAGATGTTGTATTGTGTTTTTTCTTTTTTTTTACTACTTCTAGACTACTTGTTCCTTTTGAATAGAGGCTACAGTATATCACTGACTGTTATACTGTAGATGTTTGCATCAGTTGATCTGAAAGACATAGCATCTGAGTTGAGACACCAATAAATGTGAAATTCAATTACTTGTGTTAAATGGTACAATTTATATGTATTTCTCGAATGTTGTCCCAAAGTGGTAATGAGGGTGTACTTGATATTTTGTAACGTAGCGTTATATTTTAGAAAGCACCACTCTTTCCTATACACCAGGATTGCCAAATGTTTTTAATGGAAATATTAACTGCAATAAAACTCCTAAAGAAATCACATATAGAAAATAAAGTAAATGAAATATATGTAAAGTTTGGTGATGCAATGGCTCAATTTTTTTTTCATGTTTGTTTTTGCTACAGCACTGTTAGTTTAAGCTTTAGTTGTGTCTTCCCCATGCGTACGAGAGCACACGTTGCTAAACTGTGTTGACTTTGGCTGACGGAACGCGCCTGAGGCAAAATAAATCTGCAAATTAAATTCTAACAGGCAACAGAGCCAACTGATTTGAATGATTGTATTAATGGCTACAATAAGACTGCACAGGAATTTGAAAATGATGATAAAGCAACAATAATGAAATGAAAAACATTTAGTCACTATATTTTATTTCCTATAAGAGTGGAAAGAATTATAACGCTTGTATTGAGCACTACCCTAATTCCAAATTTGACTACCAGAAATATGAAGTGTCAAACATAAAATAAACAAATAAGCTTATTAATTCATTACCTGCCATTGAGGGTAATCGACGTCAAAAATTTATTTTAACGATTTCTATTAGTTTAACTCCCCCCCCCCCCCCACACACACACTTTTGTTAAAGGTATGAAAACCTAAATTTATTGCACATTTATAACGATATAAAAAAATAATATTAATCGTGAGTTAACTAGTAAAGTCATGCGATTAATTACTATTAAGAAATTTAATCACCCGACGCCCCTATTTTTTAATAATCTTTTCTTTAAAAAAATTAATTAAAGAAGAAAAAAAAAATTTAAAAATTAAGGGCATCAGGCGATTAAAATTTGTCATCGTAGTTATTCGCATGACTTAGCTAGTTAACTCACGATTTCATATGAATATATTTTTTTCTTCTAGTTTTCATACTCTTGTTAACAAAAGTGGAAAAAATGTTAAATAGAAATAGTTCGAATTAATTTTTGACGTCTATAGCCGTCAATGGCAGTGAATGAGTTAAAGTAGGACCTCACCAATGCAACATTTGTAAAGTACTGTACACAAGTTTATTTTTGTTCCTAACTCCACTGTAATCTTGTGGTAATTAGCCCATCTGGGAAAAAAAAATGCATCTATAAGTTGTTATTTTTATTCTTATCTACTGCATTCAAGTACCAAGCAAATATTTGGGGCTCGGTGTCTATTAGGGGAAATGATGTATTAATGCCTGCCACATCAAAACCATTTTTTTCTGTGATCTAAGTGCTACTATGCCTAGTCCAGCTTGCTTTACCCACAAAACAATCAAACTTGCATTGCCTTGAACCTTTTGCTCCAGCCCCATAAAGCTGAGGTCTGCCTCTGGGCAGAAAATCACACTATGAGGTGTGGTCGCTTCTTTTTCTTCCAAAGCCTTTGAGAAAATAAACGTAACTGAAAAACAATCTTTCACTGTACCACCCTCGAGTGCCGTGTTTAAATTCCATTCATGTTCGAAAGTGGCCCCAGGATTTTTTAAAGGGAGCTTTACAAAGCAAGAACATAATACTGCTTATAATGAACAAATTGTTAGTTGTGTATTTGTAGAAAGTCAGTTAAAAGATTTGAATTGGGTTTAAAAACACTGCTGGAAACAGTGAGTGAAATTATACATCTAAATAAAATTCATTTACAAACCATACTGTCAGAAAAAATTAATGTCAATAGTACAATAGGAGTAAGACATTGATAAGGATTTTTTTTTTAAGACAAGGAATTTGCAGCTGTACTGTAGTTGAGGGTCAGAAACTTAAAAATGAAACTCGGATATATCTCTATAACACTCAAAGTCATCAAATAAAACATTTTAGTGGTAAACAGGGGGGTTTGAGTAGAGTTTAAAGCATACTTAAATGGTAAGTACAGTTCAAACTCTGCCAAGTTTCCAAAATAAAACCTCCTGGAATGGTGTGCGTCATTCTAAAAGGGACCTGAGCGACAGCAAACCTGGATACATTTGTTCCGTCAATACATTTGTTCCGCCCTTATTTACGATAGATGCAAAGATTTAATAACTTTAAATAACAGTATATATAACCTAAGAGTTTTAAAAATTGTTTCACATCGCTATTTGAGTACGTTTGTATTAATTCAACGTCTTTATTTTGGTTGGGTTTTTTTTCAACATGAAAACAAGAGGCTCAAAATCTGTCATGACTTTCTCCACCCTGTGGGTTGCGCCATTGTCCCAACAATGTAGCATTACTATGAGTGGGTCAAAATAGTCGACCAGGGTATAGTAAAGAATAATATTAATTTAGTATTTTAATATCTGCATCAGCAGATTTAAAGTCCCATTTTGAAGATTTGCTGCTAACTCAAAGTCGTAACGGAGTAACGATCCACTGCAAATTAAGATAAGTGAGTTTGGAAGTTTGTGGAAGGTGGCGTCTGCAGCCAACAAACTTGGGAGCCATCCACAAATCACTTTGCATGAACAGAAGCATTCCTCTGTCCCCCTTGGGTGCACGAGGCTTCATTTGAGTTGCCGCCATGATTCTGTGATATATGCTGGGGCCAAGAAGTCATTTGGCTTCCAATTTATTAGCTTGCTGATTTATGCTCACCGTGGAGGCTGTGTGATGGCGACTCCTACCACAACACACACCCTTTTTATTTTACACCCTAACAATCCGCTAATGGATGATGTGAAAGCTGAGCAAGTTGGGTAATTAGAAAAGTCAAGGGGGGGGGGGGGGGGGACATTATAACAGTTTATAAGGCAGCACTTCATTTATCACTAAGGGTTGAGTTCCTCTGATTAAAAAGTGGGGGCAGCGTGGTGGAATAGTGATTAGGACGTCTAGGTTTGGGGTTTGAAGATGCATGTTAGGGCGGCTGTTTGGTTCTAATTGCAACTCAATTGGCTGGTTGACCAGTCCAGGCCAGGATTAAACTATAGTATACACCCATAGCAAACTATCCATCTACTGTAGAAACATAATTGGATTCAAACTTGGAAATGAGTTAAAAAAAAAAAAACTGTAAGCCACAATTATTGTTTTGTTCCGTTCAGCAATTTCATAAGACATATTACTGAGAGTTTTAGAGCAGCATATTTGCGGTGTTACAAGGTGTTTGATGCCTTTCTTCTGACTAACAGCCTGCTTGGAGCCTCTTCTTATGACCACCGCTGGGAAGGAGGAAGCTCCATTACCACATGACTCACACTCACAGTGAAAGAAAGAGAGAACGAAAAAAAAAAAAATACAACGTGAAGTGTTTGGCAGCGTTTTGGAGCAGCTTTGTGAGTAATCTGCGTCCACATCCTGGCCGCCTCACTTTTCTCTCACTTTTTCCATCTAGCGGCCTTACAGAAGTTGAATTCCACAAAATGAAGGCACACAAATGAGCCCTTTGAGCTTTGATAAACATCAGCTCCGATGCAGAGAATACAGTATGAGAAATGGACACAAGGAATCCCTTATTTATTGTTTTGCTGAGGTGATCACATCCTATGTTGTGGTCCAAAGTTTTGTCAGGTGTATGGCGACGATGTGGGGGATGTGCAGAGAGCGTGGCCGCTGACAGGCCTGATGTAGCAAGCGTGACACTCCCAGTCCACTAGTGATCTAAAAACCAGATGGAGTCAACAGGGTTTGCGTTGAGGTATGCTGATAATCAGAGTTTTCATAACACGCATGCCTTCCATCCTTAAGTCTCAGATTGATGAACTACCACCGCCTATTGTTCCCAGCTGACTTGCAAAAGGTCAGTCAGTGGGCTATTTTACTTGAGACTTATGTTTATGCCACACCTGTTTGGTAGAATTTTGACAAGTTGTTGGAATTTAGATGTTTCGGGGGTTGGTGAAGGACTCTGGTTGGTGGCCCGGTGGGTGGTGGGTGGTGGATTTCACTTTCCTTTCTTTTCTTTGGTCCTTCCTCGGGTCTCCTGACGCGGCCTCACGACTCTGGCTGGAAGTGTTCGGTTTAGGTGAACGGTATGGGATTTTTTAAGAGGTTTTAAGTGAACTAATGAATACACACTCGCACGCACGCACACGCGCACATACACATTCTCACCCACATACAAAATAAAAAATAAAAAAGAGAGAGCAATGATGATGACATGTTAAATCTGTAAAATTACCGAATGAACAATACTGAGCTCTCCAGAAAAAAAAAAAATAATAATAATAATTTGACAAGTTGTAGTGGTGAATTCTTAAAGAGCAAGTCAAGTACAGACAATATTTTGTATGCCCTCACTCGTTCAAACATGACATTCTGATTAATATGGCATTTGTAGACTTATTTAAGCAGAAAAATCCACCTGTATTCATCTCAGGGGGCGGCCATTTTGCGTTATACTGCCACGTGCCTATAAGGGCTCAGCTCGCGCATGTCACATGACCAAACCCAGAAAACAGGTGAATCGTGATTGGTTGTTGCATGAGCCCTGAGCAATTGTGATGTCATTTTCAGTTGACAGCATGTGGCAAAATGGCCGCCCTGTGAGATGGATAAAATTGGATGGATTTTGCTGCTTAATGAATAGTCAACAAGCGCAATATTAATTGTGTTCAGCCTAGTTGGGGTGCATAGAACATAATATTGTAAATCAATTGTTTGACTTGACTTCCCGTTTAAAAACCGCAAGTCAAAGAGTTTAGTAAGTTAACTCTAAATGGAGGTAAACTGCCTTTCATATGAATTCATGGTTCATTTGCCTTTATTTTAGCATAAGCCTATAGGACCAAAATATTTATGCATAATCAATCAAATATTGTAATACATGGGAAGATGATCTTGGAAAAAATAATCGCTTATTAAATCACAATCGCAGTTGTTTATCTATGTGGACTGCAATGGACCTGCACCAAGCCCAAGGTAGAACCAAAGTTAGCTAGGATCGCCACATAAAATGATGGCGTGGGCCATTTCAGGGCTTCTGTCCGTGAGTTTGACATAAATGTTACAGTCAAAGCATTTTAACAAACTTCTTCAGACTGTCTCCTTACACTCGAACCAATTGAAACTTGTGGCTCCACTGTACTTGAAGTTTTCGCTTGGAATGATTTGAGGTGATAATCAAGCTTGAATGACATCACGCCTTGATGACATGTCCAGCTGGGTGACCACACAACTTCCTCAATGATGAGTGAAAATAAACACAACTCCCAAGAGCAAATACACAAAAAAATCTACAATCAGCTGAGAGCTTGGGGGTAAATCTCTCTGAGGATGTGTCCTTGGCTAATTTGTGTCAACCAAGCCAGGCTGAAAGGTTCCTGTTCCAAAAACAACATGGCTGGAGAGGTAGCCCATTGTGTCCTCAGTGAGGAGGAGGAGAAGGGAAAGGAGGAAGAAAAGGTCGCCTCCAACTGACACGGTAGGGGACGAGCGGAGGTGAGCGGTGATGAGTGCGCAGCTGCAGTTCAGAGACCAGCGGCGTGGTTACAAACTCGCATCATTTACAATCACGTCTCTCGACGCATTGTCGGATATGCTCGTTGGTTCTGAACCCTCGACCCAATGATTGCGGGATGACAAAATGAGGAAAGATAAGATTCCTGGCTATTTCATGTAGAACTCAGCAGGACTTTGCAATGTTGTTCTTAGCGAGAGATGGGAGACCCTCCTCCGCCCTGACACCCCCACACCTCTGCCCATCACCCCCCTTGGACGATATTCATCCTTTGCTTGACCCGCTCCCATCTTACAGTCCTTATGAACAGCAATTGAGGTGAGACACTTCAATGTATATATAATTAATAGGAAGTACAAGTTAAAGATGCTCACAGTTGACTCTCTAAAGTGAAGTGGTCTTACAGTGGTACCTTGACTTGTGAGTTTAATTTGTTTCATGACCAACTTTGTAACTCTATTTACATGATTGTCAAATCAATTTTCTCCAGTGTAATGAAACGCCAAGAATCTATTCCATTGTGAGTGATGTCAGGAGATCTGACTCCAGCTCTAGTTGGCCATTTACCAAGCGTTAACATCTGCTCCTTGAGAGTGTTTTTATTTTGTATTTGTGTGTATGACTCTTTGGCTTGCAACACAAAGCATTGCTGTTCCTTAAAAAAAAAATATATATATATATATATACTGTATATATATTAGTTAATTAGTGCTGTCAAAGTTAAAGCGTTAACTGATTACTTAATCACAAAAAAAATTGCATTAATCATAAATTAACGCAGATTAATCCCACTATTAATTTTGACCATAGATTATCCTTTAGCGTGAGAGCGGATGGCTACGTTTAAGGTAGCCCAGGTTGTGTTTGAGCAATAAACATAATTACATGCATTAAAGTTAAGCATTTAATAAATGTTTGCGTAGCACATTTAGAATATTTGTTCATGTCAAAATATTGGGGTCATTTTTTTTCCATTTTAAACTATGCAAATAATTAACTGATTAGAAAAAAGAGGAGGATGAGCATGCGCAGTGGATCAAAAAATGTTGAAGACGTCCTTATAACATTAAATGTCAAAAGAATGAACACATAACCAGTGCTCTTCAAATTTGGCGGGGGAAAAAGTATTTTATTATTAAGCGATTAATCGTGATTAAGAAAAATTCTAAAATGCGATTAATCTGATTAAAAAATGTAATCGTTTGACAGCTCTAATAATAATATATATTTTTAAAAAGTTAGTTGCTCTTCCAATTGCATTCATTGACGTCACGGGATGACGTGATCTTGCAACTCAGCTCAATATGGTGTGGCTAGTTTTACAGCGTACTCAGCCGTGCTACCTTTGTGTTTACACCGAATGTTATTTTCTGACTGACAATGTCATCCTCAGCTTTCTCTAACGTTACTTGTGTAAAGAAGACGTATGTGGAACGTTTAGATCAACAGTCCTTGGAGCGGTACACATTGAAACGTTTTCTTGATTAATGGAATCGATTTGCCGGTGTCCAGACTCCATGGCGACATTCACGTATGCTCTGAGGTAGGATGGCTCGATCCCAAAACACACACGTTCTTGCTTCTTCTGTACTTTCGGCTTTTATTGGTTGCTATGTGCATTTATGTAAGTCATTTTCAAATTAAACATGAAGAATCTCGGGTTATTTTTAAGTTAGCTAGTTCCGGACCATGCTAGCTACTAGCACTAGCATGTTTACTACCACAACATTGTTGACTCATCACTTATTTTTGTACACTTTGACTAAAAATGTCAACTTTTGGGCTGCTTGGAAAGGAAAATAGAGACCTTAAGGAGGTGATTTAGAGAAATCTCAAAATCTAAACTTTTGACTACTCAATCTATTTTCAGCCAAACCGGGTCACATATATCATGATAGCATTACGGTAAAATGCATTTTTAACAATCTCACAATAATACTTGAGATTAGCCAAAATGGTCAGAGCACACTTTGGTAGATGTTGTCGGTCGGAAATCATTTCGATTTATCCTTGCAATTCTCTCCGGACATACCTTTGTTCGTTTACATTCGACATTCCGTGCTCCCGTGAACAGCACATGACTTCTTTGAATACCATCTAATCTATAGATGGTGCTGAACCCAAGTCTATAGGCTCTATTTTTGTGCCAAATCTAGCATGAGGCGCAGAGGCAGGTTAGGCCTTGTGTTGGTATTTTCATAGATGCATACAAGGGGGAAAAAAACTATTTTGTGCCACTGTGGACATGAACACAGATAACACGATTTGGTGGCAATCAAAGCAGCTCCTCTCATTCCCTTTAAATGCAGCGCGTAAGGGACACGGAGAAAGAAAAAAAACGGATTTGCTCAAGGTCGATGCATACCAGGTACATTCATAATTGTGGACTTTGTAGAGCTGGAACATAAAACAGAATATGTTTCAGCAGCTTATGTTGCATGCATCATTTTGTGCTATTCAAGTATCTATAAGGTAACAAATCAAGAAAGTGACTTTTTTGGGGGGTTCTGAGATAAAACATGACATTCATTTATCATCCAGTCAAATCCACAGTGTAGTTATGCAATCCATTACATTTTATTTTAAGACCCGTATTGTACAGGGACTATTTCATCAGCTCAAATAAAAACAAGCCAGTCAATTCAGATGGTTGATTGTGAGGTCTGCGGACTGTCAAGAGGGTGGAAAGTCCCCACTGCTATTGAGTTTCATGGAGGTTATTTTTCATTGAAGGGTGGCAGGACAAAAGTGGGGAAAGCGGACTTCCCAGCTACTCTCACTGGTTAAAGTGTGTAAAATACTGACTGAACACAACATTTTAGTTAGCAGTGGTAAAAAGTAGTGAAGTGCAAATACTTTGTTACTGTACTTGAGTAGATTTTTCAAGTATTTGTACTTTATCCGAGTACTGACTTTTCTGACGACCTAGGCCTTATCAGATGAACCCCTGAGCTGGTCAGCTAATTACAATGACAACCATTCACACTAACATCCAATTTCACATCTATGGACATTGCAATTTAGTCTTTAATTAACCTAAGAAACATGATTTGTACTGTAGAGGGGCAGAAAAGCCAAAACACGCATTCTAACCCCCAACCTCAGATCTGTGTGGCAGATGTGCTAATCACTCTTCCACCGTGCCACCTGCTACAAGCTAAAATGTCAACCTATGATCAATATTTATGACAAAAATACATGATTAAAAGTGGAACATAGTTCACTACCACACTCCGCATAGCCAATTTTTAGGCACAAATGATTGAGTCACATCAATTTTGCTTAGCAACAAGAGTCCATGCAAATGTGTCATGTGACCTGGAAAAAGATTAAGGGCGATTCTGTTGATGAATGTGTCTACAAAATGTCTGCTACATAGTCAAAATTTGATTCCAGTTGTGAAGTTGTTCTAATGAGTCAGGGATTATTTTCTTATTTATAACATTTCCCTTGGACGATACATTGGAATTAATTTGTGCCCACCAATGAATTAAATATAAAAACACTGTTGCCCAGTTTGCGACAGACGAGTCTGTCAGCTTGTTTCTTTCAAGAGCTTCACACAACTGCAGCACTCTCTAAACCCAGCACAGCACCTGTTTATAGCAAAGCTGCGATGAAGCTACTGAAACTCTCCGAGCAGACGTTTTCATTGCGTGGGTCACCGCGCTGGTCAGCGTGCTGTAGCAGCCTGGGTGAAACGTGTGTGTGTATGTGTGTGTGTGTGTGGTCTGCTGGATGCCAGCAAGCTTTTATGGACAGCAGAAGGCACGGCTCACTGGTCTCCAGGTTTGAAGATTTAACTGCGAACAAGGAGCCAAAAACATACACGCTAACTTTCCACTTTGAAAATAAAAAGTAAGGGAAAAGTTAGGACATGATGCAGAGATGCACTAGGATGGGATTTTGATTTAAATTGTAATGTTTGGGCTGCTTTGCAACTTCCAAGCTGTGTAAACATACTGGAGTTTGCTGGTTCTTAGTTGCTAATAATGTGTCGTTGTCCCACGTCCCCTCAGATGTACAGTACACTCTAAAAACAGTTGGGTCAAAAGTAACCCAATTATAATTATGGATCAAAAATGAACCGATCCACTTTTAGGGTCAATTTGACCCAACTTTTTGAGTTGTTTTATACAAAATGATCAAAGAAAAGGATCTGACCAATATTTATGAGTTGTTTTACACTTAAAAAAATAAATAATAAAATTCTTGACTCAAAGTTGGGTCTAATTGACTGTTTTTAGAGTGTACTACATACGCACACACATTAGCCAGCTTTGCCGAAGGGAGTTTCCTTTTTTTACTAGCATTACTCAAGTCACATTATTCGAGTGGATGATTTAAGGTTCCGTAGGGGGTCAACTATGAACTGATATAATTATTGAGACCCTTAAGGGGAAATTGAGGCATCCAATTGGAGAGAGGTGTTTATCTTCATCCATCCATCCAATTTCTACATCACTTGTCCTCATTAGGGTGACGGATGAGCTGGAACCCAGCTGACGTGACTTGGTAAGAGGCGGTCTACACTCTGGACTGATCACCAGTCAATCGCAGGAAATGGATGTTCAAACACGAGGTGTGTGATAAAAGTTCCAGGACTTCCCTGGACTTCTCTGCCGCACCTTCATGAAGGATTCTTCCAGGATCCTCTGCAGTTGCGTTATGGCAGCCATTTTGATGTCATCCACATCTTCAAAACTGGTCTTTAGTACAGTTTGTCTTTTCTGCTTGAGCTGTGCAATGACATGTCATTCTGTATACTTAGTATATTTGAATGACTATAAAGTAAGTCAAAAGTCTTAAGTCTTAACTCCAAATGTTAAAAGTCCGGCAAAACTAGTGTCATGGGAAGGATTTTGGTTGACTTTGGTTCTACTGCATGTCATTTTTCGACCCAAGTAAAGGATCTGACCAATATTTATGAGTTGTTTTACACACAAAAAAAAAATAAAAAAATTGGACTCAAAGTTGGGTCAAATTGACCCAAGTAGAGAATGGGCCCATTTTTGAACAATAGTTGAGTTATTTTTGACCCAACAGTTTTTAGAGTGTAAACCAGTGTCATGGGAAGGATTTTGGTTGCCTTTGGTTCTACTGCATGTCATTTTAGACCCAAGTAAAGGATCTGACAAATATTTATGAGTTGTTTTACACAAAAAAAAAAAAATAATAATAAAATTGGACTCAAAGTTGGGTCAAATTGACCCAAGTAGAGAATGGGCCCATTTTTGACCAATAGTTGGGTTATTTTTGACCCAACAGTTTTTAGAGTGTAAACCAGTGTCATGGGAAGGATTTTGGTTGACTTTGGTTCCACTGCATGTCATTTTAGACCCAAGTAAAGGATCTGACCAATATTTATGAGTTGTTTTACACAAAAAAAATAATAATAATAATATTGGACTCAAAGTTGGGTCAAATTGACCCAAGTAGAGAATGGGCCCATTTTTGAACAATAGTTGAGTTATTTTTGACCCAACAGTTTTTAGAGTGTAAAGAATGCTGCATTTGAAGGAATCTTTGAATCTGGACAGTCTGTTATGATGTCATCAGACTCTAATCAGAGACGCTGCTACTATCAACACACATTCAAACGATACAAATGTATCTTTTTGTGGGCGTGCAATTACGGCTTTGGCTCAGACTTCTCAGACCAAGTGAAATTGTGCTACGAGCAAGAAACAGCAACTTGAAGCCCGATTAGAACGGGCAACATCAAAGCTCCGTGCTTTAAAGACTTTCTTTTACTGCTTCGTCCAGGAGTCCTGGCTCCTCCATTTCCAGACAGCTTATAAAGTCTTGTTTTTATCCTCACCTCCCTTTTCAACACCCCAAAATGTCTCTCACTCTCACAGGAGTGCTGTTATCAGAAAAAAAAAAAAAAAAAAACACAATCCGATGTCTGGATTCCTCTCGTGAATGGCACATTATATGCGGCTAATGACAATGTTGTCATCCAACGCTGTTGCTTGACCTCGTTAGCACCCTCAGGTTAATTGAGAGCTCTCGTCCCTTTAAAGAGTTCTGTCTTTCCTCACGGCGCACAGCTGCTCCATCTTGGCGAGCTGGCACCAGACTCCGTGCAGTCGGCCGCTTTAATGGAGTGAAGGCGGATATCGCAGGCAGTTGTGGGAGCGTCATACATGTGGGGGACTGTGGTTTGTTATTCCAGCAGATACGAGTGGGCCGATAGCAGAACGCTGCCTTGCTAAGCCCCAGCAGAGAAAACAGACAGGTCTCTGCGGATCTGGGTCGGGTTCGGATCGTATAGTGGGAGAGATCCTGCCTTGATGTGACCTCTGAGAGGATGCGCCATGACGCGCGCTCAAGACTGTAATGAACACTTAGAGGATCACAACAGCCAGGCCGGAGCTCATTGATAAAATGGGCACACGTCATGGTGTCGACTTGCTCTTTTTTTGTATCTGTGTGCGTCCTTTCCCGACAGTGGGATGAAGGTTGGGTCTTTATTAAAGATCAACACCGGTGGAGTTGTCCTGTGATGACATCATGTAGCTAAGAAGCAGCTGTGTTTTCTCAGAGTCACTTCAGCAGCAAAGAAGTGAACTCGGCAGTGCAATCTGCCAAGGATTATAAATATAGCGTGGGGCTAAATACAAGCTCCTATTTTTTTTATGTATATACCGTGCAAAAGGCCTCCGCCGCAAGCTTTGTTGCTTTAATGACCTTCTTCACCAGTCAATGTGACATAGTAAATAACAGGATGCATGCAGTTAGCAGGATTACAACAACAAAAATACAACTCTATTCTATAAAAGGTGGCATTGGACCAAGGAAGAACGTGACATCTGGATGAAAGGGCCTGCTACAGGAATTTACTTTCACCATTTTATGTCATTAATGGATCCGTTCATGCGCAGAATCATAACGACAAAACCTGTCTGCTTATCATCCTCCATGAACCAGGAAGTATCCTGAAAACACAAGTCACAGTACTTCATTATTTTTTGCAACCGCTCCGGGTTGAACTGATTAGTCAACTAGTCGCCTATACTACTATGCATCGGCATTTAAAGCTTCGAGTCGACCAATCGCTAATCACCTTTTTGGTATATAATTTTCCAATCAGCCAATTTAGAGGACTTTCCACTCTGTAAGACTCTGTGGAGCAGTGACATGTTCAGCCAAAAAGGCATCGTACATCTGTGGGGAATCGACAATATGAAAATGAGATGGTTGAGGATGAGACTAGCAGTTAGCCTCGCTAGCTTTGGCTATTCCAAATGTTGCTTTTCTTAAAATATTACACCAGCAAACCACGGGTCTGGTGGCAAGGAACGAGGCTAGCGGCGTGACGTGATGCTCCATCTTCATCGCCAAATGCATAAATCCAGTAATACGAGGGCAACAACTTTATTGGTCATACAACAATCACAACACTTATGTTGCCTTATGGCATTGTGTCGTAAGACTTGTCTAAGTACGGCTTTCGAGCCATGTGGAACTGTTTTATCAATGATCAAATACGCAAGTCTATGTTCAAATACAAGTGAAAAACAAACAGTGGAACAGTGAAATTCATTTTTCAGAGCCTGTCTACAATGTCTGACTTACAACAAGCTGCAACTGCCAGGCTCGTTGAAGAGAAAGCATGTTGCAGGCCTCCCATTAATCGCAGCAACGACAGGAACTCATTCACTGCCATTGACGGTTATAGACGTCAAAAATTTATTTGAACTATTTCTATTAGTTTAAAAAATTTCTACTTTTGTTAACAAGAGTATGAAAACCTATATTTTTTTATTGTACATTTAGAACAGATATAAAATGTGTGACTAATTGTGAGTTAACTAGTGAAGTCATGCGATTAATTACGATTACAATATTTAATCGCCTGACGCCCCGAATTTTTCATAATCTTTAAGTCGCGTCAGCCGATTAGAATTTTTAATTAATCACACATTTTATATCTGTATTTCTAAAAAAAAATAATCTAGGTTTTCATACTCTTGTTAACAAAAGTGGAAAAAAATGTTAAACTAATAGAAATAGTTCAAATTAATTTTTGACGTCTATAGCCGTCAATGGCAGTGAATGAGTTAAAGTGCAATGGTGAGTTGAATTTTCAATCGTTTATTTTTATGTGTTGCTTTGCCGGTCCGTCAAAATATATCTGTGGCGCAAAAAAAGGTTGGCTCTAAGAAGGTGAGTCGGTTGCATTCATTTCCACATTTCCAAAACTGGCCTTTTTTGGGGGTGAAAAAGATGTCTGAAAAATCTCACAAAACTTAAAAAAAAGAAGAAAACTTTTGAGATTCACAAAACTTGAAGGGACACAATATGGAATATTTACGAGTTGGCGTGCCAGGCTGCCCACCCATCAACTGTACAGTATAAACACAAAAAATTGCTAGTTCTCTCTGTTTTTTTGTGACGGCTAATTTAAATTTTTCAGGGATGACTTTGTGCAAGCTTCTTTCATTTTCAGTCTGGTCAAGCAGGGGTAAACATCTTCGACTCTGGAAGGACTTTCAGAATCTACAAAAGTAGTTGGAAGGCAAGACCAGTCTTGGTCTCGAAATCACACTTTGAAGTTCTTGAGCTTGTCTCGGACTCAATTCCCGAACGTCTTCATTTTGTCTAAGCCACGGACTGGCCAGATTCAGGATTTTCCATCAAGACCAGTCGAGACAAGCTCTGATCTGCTATTCGTCAACTTCATTAATGTGACTATAATGACTGCAACCTTTGAGGGAAGTGCGGGGGTCAGGTGCGAGACATAAGTACGAAACTGAGCAAGGAGAGCCTGGAGCGAGACATATCCGCTAACTCAACTATAACCTCAACCACAAAAGACTTCATATATGTAAAACAACATGCAAAGAAAACACTGCAATGTGCAAAATCTGCGGCTTTCAACTCACTGAAACGACGGGGACAACTTTGAAATCAGCCGGCATGTTGAAAGGAAACAACCACAGGTAAGCTAACATTAACTCCCAGCAACACCAGAGAATCGAATTTTATCACTCTGAGAGAAATATTTCCTATGTCACAATAACTGGTTGTTTTCACACTTTTCCTCTTTGCTCCAACTGGTACCTTTTTTTTTCTTCTTTTTTTTCCCTGGAGAGCTCAGTATTGTTCATTCGGTAATTTTACCGATTTGACATGTCATCATCATTGCTCTCTCTTTTTTTTTTTTTTTTTTTTATGTGAGTGACTATTTGTATGTGCGTGCGTGTGTGTGTGTGTATTCATTAGTTCACCTAAAACCTATTAAAAAATCCCATACCGTTCACCTAAACCGAACACTTCCAGCCAGAGTCGTGAGGCCGTCAGGAGACCCGAGGAAGGACCAAAGAAAAGAAAGGAAGGTGAAATCCAGCACTGACCCGACACAACTGGTACCTTCTGAGGACAAGCACTATAGAAAATGACTGTTCCTCACATGCAGGTAAAAGGTGCTCGCCGAAGTCAGTACCATGGACAGGGACACCGCACAGGTACGTTCACCTTGACAAAGTGTTCTGATTCTAGTATGTCACCTGCATTACTATACAGGTTAAAAACCTTTATATTGACATTCCGCTGATCATAAATGTAATAGATTCAAATCGACTTCATCACAATGCAGTCCTAGTCTGACTTAAACAAGCCTGTGTGTGTTGTTGGTACCTGGAGGTGCTCCCCTTGGAACAATACTTGGCTCTCAGGCCTCCGCGAAGATGTAAATGGATGGTTCGGCTGGTGTTGTGACCTCTCACCCCGACTGCCCCCCCGTTTCCTGAACCAGATGCTGCTCCCGTGGACCAGGGCCTTCCCAACCTAAACAAAGTAATCCTCCACTAAACAAGATGGATATTGTATCAGCGTGGCGGTAAATACCAGAGGGTCTCGCGCACAAAGCCGCCTTCTCTTCTCCATCGGCTACATCGACTCAACAGGGGGGCTCTGATGCACGCATTGTGTCAAAGGCATACTGTAGCCTGTGATTTATGATGCTTTTTTAAATGATCCTTTTTAAATCTACATTTGTGGCTTATAACCAAAACATGCCCTCTTGTGGGGAATATAATTAGAGCATGAGGCAAAAGTTGGACAATGTGAAAGCCTGGCTGCGTGTGCGATGTGTCAGATTGGGCTCATGTGTTGCATAATGAGACACGTTTGATCTCTCTGGGAGTAGGTCAGACTATGGAAACATTATTAGCAAACGTCATGTGGGTTGCACACATGGTTGCATAAGATAGTATGTGATTCTTTTTTTTTGGGGGGGTGGGGGTTCTTTTGGTCTGTGCAAATTGTCAGAAAACAATTGGGCTGCTATGTGACAGGGAAGGCAATGTGTCCCTCTAAATGCTACTCTGTTTTGTTTGTGTACGCTTTAAATTTTACGTTATCTCAAAGAAAAGACAACATATTTTTGACTCACTAAAATTCTTGATTAAAAAAGTCCTTACATTATTATTTTTATGGAATTTTGTCTCATTTGCACCCATATTTTAATCTTAAGTATAATAATAATAATAATAATAATAATAATGATAATAATAATTAGAAGACAAAGAAGAAGAATATAAAAAATGGGGGGGACTGAAGGGTGATGATGTGCAGATTTGATTCAAGTTTAAATATAATAATACAGTACAGTATGCTATACAATATTGTGGTCGAAGTGGTTGAGAACTTTTTTGGTTACCTTGGTTTAGCAGCATGAGAGGGTCAAAATATTAGAAAAACAGACAGATAGGTGGACAGATTGAGGCGAACAACATAGCTAGCAAGCTAGATACGTCAGAGATAGATAGATAGATAGATAGATAGATAGATAGATAGATAGATAGATAGATAGATAGATAGATAGATAGATAGATAGATAGATAGATAGATAGATAGATAGATAGATAGATAGATATTATTTTGTGATGATGTGATCTGTGTGTTGATTAATAATAATACTGATACACAATATTGCAAAATACAACCACAATGGATAACGTACTGTCAAATAATGACCTTTTACGAACATGACTGTTCAAACTGATTGAGTACTATAATCTTTACACATTGCAAAATATTTAAACAGAGTACTGTTATCTTCGTAATTGTAAATTCTATAACACTCATCGGATTCTGTAATCAGTCATATTTGGTTGTAATATTATTCCAAGGCAAGAGATTTTTTTTCCTGCTATGATGTAATGATAGAGCACCGTTATCTGGGTTTCTTTTGTCAAAAAAGGACCCGCCCCTCTCGTGACGTTGCTCGCCTTCTCGTCCAATCGCGTGCCTCCCCAAAAAGTTTTCAGCCTATAAGATGAGGCCAACTTTCTCAAGTGTCAGAAAAGTCTTGTCCTCCTGGAGGCCCATCTATGGATACCTCGGCGTCTTCTAACTGCACAGATCTACAGGTGGACTAACCCGAGGACTTGATGACAGGGAGGTAATATTTGGACTCTTTTAGAGGGGGCGCGCTATTTCTGTGTGGCGAGTGGAGATGTCCGAGGAAAATTTGGGGGAAGAGTCGAGCAGCTCCCCGGTCTCCCCTGTGGACAGCCTGAGCAATAGCGAGGGGGAGGCGGACACGCAGCCCAAAAGAAGCGCGAGGAAGCGGAGGCCCAGCAGGAAACTCGCCGCCGCTGACGACTCGGACAGCCCGACCGCGGCGGGGGGCAAGCGGGGCAAAAAGTCCAGCAGCAGCGGCAGCCCGCAGTCGCTCGAGGAGCTCCAGAGCCAGCGAGTCATGGCCAACGTGCGGGAGCGGCAGAGGACTCAGTCGCTCAACGAGGCGTTCGCGGCCCTGCGCAAGATCATCCCCACGCTGCCCTCCGACAAGCTGAGCAAAATACAGACGCTCAAACTGGCCGCCAGGTACATCGACTTCCTGTACCAGGTGCTGCAGAGCGACGAGCTGGACGCCAAGATGTCCAGCTGCAGCTATGTGGCCCACGAAAGGCTCAGCTATGCCTTCTCCGTGTGGAGGATGGAGGGCGCCTGGTCCATGTCCACATCTCACTAGCACCCGGACGGCTCGAGTCCAACATGGTATGTTGGGGCCACTGTGGTATTATTCCCGCTGTATACTGTGTTGTCAAATATAGTTTTTGTTCCGGCTAAAATTCACGCATGATCATTTTTCCGTGCTATAATACGGTATGCATATTGGCAAATGTAGATTTGTCCAGCTAAAATGCATGCATTTTTTTCTAGGCTATACAATAAAATACATGAAGTTTTTCTCAACTAAAATGCATGCATGCTTATTTTGTTTGAAAGTTTAACACAAATATATAGAATTTTGGCATGTTAATATGCTTGTTTTTATGCTAGAATGCATCGTGCATATTGTCACATTTTTTCACCTAAAAAAATGCATGATTCAAATTGTGTTTTTCCAACTAAAATGTCAAAAAAATATAAAATGAATGCATTATACTCAACATGTGTTATGCACCTTAACTGCATGATGTAATGCTGTGATTTTTTTCAACTAAATGTCAAATATTATTTTAATTCCAATGCATGGTATGACATGATCCTATCTACTTTCTAGTTAAAATGCATAATGTGAATCGTTAAGTATTTTCTGTCTATAAATGCATGACTTAATGTGTCACTTGCAGAAAAATAGCACTATAAACTGATTGCAATGACATCCAATGCAATATTGTTTGTTGTTTGTGACCCTGCACAGGTGACTGCTGATTCTAAACTTTTCACATTCTGACGGGACATATCTGGAGTCCAATGCTGGATACATGGGATCACTATTTAAAGCAAAGACCACGGAGGTGCTGCAGGGGATTTTTTTTTCTGTTATTGCATTCCCCCCACACCCCCACTCTGATGACGGTGTATGTACATGTTGTTGACAACGAATGTTGAATATATCACGGCTGATGCCTGTTAAGAAGAGTTGCTTTTACTACATGTATTGGGACTTATTTCTGCCACAGTGGAGCAAGGCAGTGTGTGTGTGTGCGCGCGCGCGCGTGTGTGTATGTATGTGTGTGTTCTCTACTGGTGGTGTAGCCCACATTATAAGGCTGTTTTTGTGGATCAAACCTGTGCAAAAAATATTTTCAGAAAACCTTTATTTATTTATTGGTATTACATTTAGGAATACATCCTGTGTCTGAAATATAAATACATTCCTATTTTTATTATCATTTTTGTAAATGTTTGTATATGTTTTTGCAATAAAAAAACGAGAATATTTTTGTCTTCATTTTTCTTTGTTCATATTCGAATTAGGGTATTAGAACACACACACGTGAGTAACCACCAGGCACAATGACAAAGCAGATTCGTTCAAATGTTTCCTCAAAAAAGTTTAAAAATACGTATATAGAAAGATAAACCGAAACAGTGTGAATTACAAAATACACTGCCTTAGAATACATAATTCAAATCCTAATTTAAAATGATATATAGTGTTTATTGCCCCAGATGCGTTCACGTGTACATTAAAGTTATGGCCTAGCTGTACCTACACACTCACTATAAATAAATAAAAGCTGGAGGACTCATGTCCACCTGCTAGTGTATTTTTATTTAATTTATTTATGATAGTTTTTCCCAGCTCGAGTGTCGTAAAACCACTGTTGCGTTAGCGTGCTTAGCAAAATCTAGTATCCGCAGTATCGTAGTCGCAGGTGCATTTTCTTGACGTTCTATTGCTGCAAATAATTACTAAATGATGACTACTGTCTCAATAATACGTGCCTGCACATAAATGGATTATTTTATAACTATAAAACATTCATACTTGACTTGAATCAACCAATGTGATTAAACGCGACTTCCGGTGTCCTGATGCGTGCTGTCATCCCTTTGTGAAACGTTTAGGTGACGTGGGAAAGTTTCTCTCACTGTCTAAAAAGAAAGCCGTGACCGTTTGAAGGTGTGTAATTGGCCTTCGAGGCATGTATGGAATTCCCAGATGTCTATGAAATTTAAGGAGGCTGCGAAGGTAGCGTGGACGAGGGGGCCACTCTCACTGTTTGCGTGGGTGGGAGGGGGTCTCCACAAACCCACAAACATATTTACAGGCCCTATGTTGACTTGGTGAATTTTATGTTTACATTTCATAATAATCATCTTATATCCCTATTTCTTTGAACGCATCACATCATTCTTGAAATTGAACTAACGCCACATTAAAAACACGTTCTTCCCTGGATGAAACAACCTTAAGTATGTTTCCCCTTTTCAGAGGAGAGCCATTGCCAATTGAGGCACACAGAATGAAACCTATTTAGAACAGATGTTAGTCTTTTTTTGGGGGGGAAGGAAAAAGTCACGTGAAATGAGCAGATGTTCAGAGTGTGGTGCAGAAGCTCACACAGTGCATTTCATCGCAATGCACGGACGGAGATCAGAACCCGCACGACGCGCCGAACTGGAGCCGAACCGGGCCGACATCACGCTTATCAGCCACAGACTTCCATTAAATGGATTTTATCCGAATGATCGCGTGGGCTTTGGGAAGTGGACGTGGGCTCATCTACACGCCGAGAAAAAAAAGGGTATGGAAATCTAAACGTGTTGTTTTGTAAATCTATTGTAAGAGACTGCATGCCTGCCTTCCATATTCGATGAAATATTTATTATTATAGATTATGCTACGTGTGTAAAAATCAGAGGAGTTTCTGTAAAGAGGTCAACACTACCCAAACTGTGTGTGTGTGTGTTTGTGTGTGTGTGTGTGCGTGTGTGTGTGTGTGTTCGCGCGCGCGCAGAGGGGAGTATGAGAATTTTCATGCAGCTGTTTGTGGAGGGAAACTAAAACCAGGCTTACTGACAGTATCTAATTAACAGTTTTGTATTTCACTTGATTCTATTACTGTACAAGACTCCAAAATGGAAATATACCAAGAAATTAACTTTGTAAAGCTTCTGGGAAAACAAGCATATTATTATTATGTAACGTTGATACCTGTGCTAATAGCATTAGAAACAGACATAAAAAGAAAAATTATTTTCCAGTTGTTAAAAATATTTTTCAAATAGTCCCTCAATTATATGTATCAAAATTCTAATTCAAGAGTGTCTTTAGGTACTTTTGTATGGATTATGTCAATGTAAATGACTTCACTTGTTTCTTTGGTTACTTCTAATTTGTGGCCAATCAATTTTAATGAGCTAATTATTGCCCCCTTTCCTGTTCTTCTGTAAGTAAAATGTAATCAAACATTCACTTACTAGTCATGATAGATTAAAAAACACACATAGTGTCAATGTTAAACTGTGCTTTAAAAAAGAAAAAGAAAATTGGAAACATATGTGCATAAATACAAAGTTCTTTGTTGGGTCTTTCAGAAAAGAGCAGGTGCAGCTTGAAACATGTCTGTGGCTTGAGAGTCAAATTTTCCGGAGAACCTAAAAATAAAACAAAACCACCATACACACACACACTTTAATCATAACTAATTCATTACTCACAAAAAGTGACTATCATACAAGGCATGAATTGTACACAATTTGTACACAAGTACAAAGTAAAAAAAAATAAAAATAAAAATAAGGATAATATGCAGAGCTCGATTACATTAAGTAGTATTTTTATATATTGCACATTTATAAATCATGTGTGTAATATTCGACCAAAACCGTCTTTTGTATTATGAATAGCATATGTGGGTTAAAATGAAAAGTTTGGGCCTTTTTTCTTTTTTTTATAACAGTTCCGAAGAGGTATTAAATATAATTTTTTTTTCGTTTAGATGAAGACCACCTGAAATGCTTTCGCGGGTTATATAAGTATGAAGTCATTTAGAAATCTTATTGACATGAATACCTTTAGGAATAAATAGTGAAAATAGAAGATGCAAATTGATGATTCTTATGTTACTAAGTATAAGAAGGTAGTTTTAACAAAAGTTCAATCTGATGTTATTAAAAGAGATGAACACTATTCACATTCTCCAGTCGTTGTAATATATGTAGCATCAAAATTGCAGGATGCGATTTGTCATTTAGACAGTTGGTGTACTTAGCACAAAGATGTACAGTCAAAAACACAGCCACGAATGACAGTTTTGAGGATTTGACAACGGTGGTTCCCAAACGTTTAGAACACCAAGTACTCAAAAAGTTCTCTCCAAGAACCACCTTCAAGCACAAGTGTTCATCAAAAAGAAGACAGAGGCACTGTCCTATTAAAAACACTTATGTCCATTTTTGTATTTTTTTTTTGTTTACATTTTTATTTTTATGGGATGAAGCTGAACGCAGACATCCCCAAAATGTAAAAAATGACAAAAATGGACATAAGTGTTTTTCACTTTTTCACGCGCTATTTAATATTATTTTAGTCACTGTAACATTAAAATATTGCAATTAAATGTAGGAATGTAAAAAACCCTAAGGTTAAACAAAAATCGCATGTAAAAAAAAAAAAGTTTTAAAAACACAGTCCATAATGCAAATCTATTTCACTGAAACCTTAAAAATAATTAAATGGTACTTACACAGTGATTCTTTTACGTACCTCTAGAGGGAGCTTGTGTACCGCTCGTGGTACTATTACCACATTTTTGAGACTTCTTCTTCTACTAAAAATATTGACTCGAGTTACTGATTGCAGCCCAAGTTTGCAGATTGATTGCGTCTTGGAGAAAAAAGTCACCAAAACCCCAAATCAAAAATGCTGAGGAGGTAATAATAAATGTATTTTTGTAGAAATCTAAACTAAAGTGAGCGGAATGGGACTATATGATATGTTTTTGGCTGCATGTTAAAAAGTGTGTTTGCTTTTATAAATCAGCTTCAAGGCTTGTGGACGTAAAGCGTGTTTCGTTTGGAAAACGGCAGATTTCAGCTCATAATTTGCCGGCGCTTTTCATCATAGCCAAAGTCTCACTAGTGGTGATGAATGACGCCATGACTCAGGCACGCAACCTGATTGCATACCTTTCTGAAGGGCCTCGGTGAAAACCTGCTCCACCTCGGGCGGCATGTGATGTGTGCCACCCAAGCCGCGGACAAGACACAAATCAGTGTGTTGAGGAGGAGTACACAATGATGTCACAGACAGGAAATGGCTGGGAAAAGACTTGGCACCTCCTGGAATTGGCTGCATCCCCATTGGCTCAGTGGAAAAGCTGGAATAATAAACAGGCAATCAGAAGGCGGCGTGAGCGTACACAAAGGGCCTGCAAAACTTTGCCGATGATAAAAATCTGATTTTGGTGGCTCAAAGGCGATGATTATTTGTGGTCGTCGCTTGCCTGTAAATAGAGGGGCCCTCGAGGAAGTTTAAACGTCAGATCAAACCATTTCAAACATTCCTGTTTATGTTCAATCAAGATGTTATTTATATAAAATATGTGTTTATATACAGTATCTATCTATACACCTACAGTATATAGTATAGCATTCTTCGGAATATATTTATATAGAGTGGGATCTTTATGGTTAAAACAATCCGTGCTGGGAGACATCATAAAACTTATACATTATCAACTGAGAAGTTTTTTTTTTTTTTAACCAAAAAATAAGTTAAGCGCCGTAAATATAAATCAGGTATGGGCAAACTCGGTCTTCGAGGGCCGGAGTCCTGCAGGTTTTGGAGGTTTCTCTCTTCCAACACAAGCTGATTCCAATCAACAGGATCGTTATCAGGTTCATGCAGAGCTTGCTGATGAGCTGATCATATACCAGCTGTGTTGGAGAAGGGAAACATCCGAAACCTGGATGAAACACCTCTCAATCTCATGCGCGAACCGCAGTTAGTTCATTTCTGTTTTCACAATGTGCGTTTCCACCGCCCTGATTTTAGTGGGAGTGAGGGGAGCCACTTCGATTGGTTGGGAGTTGGCTGCGTTCCATCCCGCTTTGGCACATAACGGCGTAAAACCAAAACGTACGGTTAGACTAGTACTGTATCGGGCCCTCTGAGTTAATCTCTGAAATACTGACATCTCGCATTTTATAATAATAACAATAACAATGATAATAATAATAATAATAATAATAATAATAATAATAATAATAATAATAATAATAATAATAATAATAATAATAATAATAATAATAATATACATACAAGCTATGTTGCCTCCAATTTACAGAAAAAAAACCCGAAAAAAAAACACAGGAATGATATTGGAGGATTCCACTAAAAATGCTGACTTTATTAGCTTGATTGCTACTCAAATGTGAGCAATGTGAGATCTTGGAGAAAGAAAGACCAAAACATTAATATTGAGTTTAACTAAATACATTTTTGCAAGTGTCAAGATTAAATGAAAATAACAAGTATGATGTAGCTGCATGTTAAAATGCACATTTGCTCTTTTAAATCAGTGCAATATGTAAGATGCATGTGTGATATCCTGCATCCATCCTACAAACGACATCCACATCCTCTTGAGAGTCAATGCATGCAGAAGACAATTTGTCCTTTTATTGCAGTAGAGAGAGAAAGCCGCATTGCCAGGGGGGGATTACAGATACAGCCCGTTCCTGATCCTGTCCCTGAGGGCGCTCGACTCCCGGGGTATTAATCCCATTGCCTTCATTAACCTGGTGGCCCACCAATAGAGCGGCTCACACTGATAATTAATGTGTAATTACCTCCACTTACAAAGATCCCCCTGTTGCTCCTACACCGTTTCAAACACTCTTATCCCGTTAAGTGGATTCCAGGAAGGCAGGATCCTTCTGTGGAATCGAGGCAAGTCAAATTGACCATCAACACCCTGGGAAAGTGCACTACATGTGAGTTTCCTTGCGTTTTGAAAGAAAGAAAAAAATTGTGGTATTAAGATCTAAATACAGTGGAACCTCTGAGGTTGAACGCAATCAGTTACGGGACGCTGGTCGACCTCCTGTTTGGATTTAGAAACGATTTTCCCCATAGGAAATAATGGAGATGGAATCACTAATTCTGTTGCAGTAGTTGTTGCTATAGTAAAACCGTTATTAACTTTACAGTCAAAGCATTTTTAACAGCCATAAAAATGTTAAAAAAAATTAAAAAAAATTTGGTCTATCTATCTATTACATAATCTATTTAAACTGGGACCAAATAGACTCCGTTTTAGAGAAGGCTAATATACACTAAAAGAGTAATATAAAGAATTGAAAAAATAAATAAAAGTCACTCAAGGGTTGAGGATCTCACGACCTTTAGCTTGGGAGATAGCCGATCTACTCCCTGAGCCATGCAGCCCCTGCTGTGTGTTAGTATATCGCTCATGCCAGCTGGAATCTTCCCAACTCTAGAGGGACCAAATAGTTTTATATAGACCAAAACATTGTTTTTGGTCTCTTGGAGATAAGCAAACAGTGGGAGGGACATAGATCA
This sequence comes from Vanacampus margaritifer, assembly GCF_051991255.1. Taxonomy (NCBI): domain Eukaryota; kingdom Metazoa; phylum Chordata; class Actinopteri; order Syngnathiformes; family Syngnathidae; genus Vanacampus; species Vanacampus margaritifer. Next base: position 14,263,530 of record NC_135440.1, on the reverse strand, counting down.
GGTGGTGGTGTGGCAGGCTACCAAACTGAAGGTTGTGAGATCGTTCCTCAACCCTTGAGTTACTTTAATTTTTTTTTTCAATTCTTTATTTTACTCTTAGTGTATATTAGCCTACTCTAAAACTGAGCTAATCATTACAACGTTAAGTGACTCTACAGTATGAAAATAGTTCATGAAAACTCCAGATGTTATCTTTTAGTTTTCAAAATAACATAATAAAATAAGTCACATTATTATGCAGGCATGTATCTGCAAATGTAGACGTAAATAGACTTGAGATAATATTAGCTTACGTTAGCTAGCTACATTAGCATCTGTATAATAGCTTGACATTATACAACATGCCTTATGTGCTCATAATAACTCCAGCAAACAACTTATGGCCAATGCTAGCAGGCTAGTGTGGCTAACTAACGCACGACAATACAGACTAATTGCAGGATACGAGCACAGACGTGAGCTGAATTTTTGTCAATAAATCAGTGCTGAGGAGAACATCAATGAGTTGTTAAGCAATAATGAGTTATAAGGCTTATAAAGCTGTACTGCTGTGAACGCACTGCTAACAGGAAATGAAATCCGTACACAAACATTGAACATGTTGAATTATAAGTACACCATTTTTTTTTACAACTTCTAGGTACCAGTAAACATCTCCAAAATGTGTTTTTTTTGGGGGGGGGGGTAATTTTTTATCGATCCTTCTACAATACGGGGGCTATTTTGGCTATTACGGTAATAGATTCCACAAACAACTAGTTACAGTGAGGCAATTTTGACAATAGTGCTAGTAAGTGAATGTTTTTTTTTTGGGAGAAAAAAAAAGTAAGGGAATGTTTGTGCCTACAAATATTTTTAGATAACAATTTATTTAAAAGTATTACATTTAGGATTACATCAATGTGTCTGCAATGTAAATATGTTCCTATTTTTATTTCCACTTTTGTAAATGAAGTATGCAAATGCGTTCGTGCATGTGTTTGTGCCCCTCTGACAAAACACCTGGTCACAGATACCCCCCCCCCCCCCCACACCCCGAATAAATTGGTGTAGAACCGCCACTGCTGTCCAGGCATATTTTTGTGTGAAAACGTTGTTCAAATTCTATATTTTGTTATTTCAAGATCATTCAAATTCAAAGTTCCAATTTGCATGGAAATTGTCAATAGGTTGGTCTGATCCACGTTTTAAAGGCCCACCTTTCACGGAAAGAGATAAATATCAAAGTCTGGATTCAGAACTCTGTGCTCATATATTGGCTTAATGTTCTTTAATCACTCAAACTAGGCAAAAATAAATGATTTGCAACTTTATGCTTTGAGAAGTCTACCTTATGTCTGTATCACGTAAACATGCAATGAAGTATGTATGCTGTTGTGTTTATCAAAATCAATGTGGTTTATATGGTGTCAAATATCCCAGGGCACTGTAGATACACGGAGCTGGCCCAGGGAGCATAAGAACCGAATCCAACATTCCACAATGAAAACCCACTTCATCAATCATGTTTCCATTGTTTACTGTGGTGACATGTAATAACAAGGCTCGTGTTTGTTGTGTGCTGTTGCTGGGTTGTAATGTATCACTAAAGAAAACTGCTCTTTTTGACATTCCAGCTGGGGCATCATGGCGACACTCACAACATGACAAAAGAACAACTTGGACATCAAGAATCATGGCCCGTTGACGAGAAAATTTCTGAATTATATATATATTTTTTTGTTTTTGCACGGAATGTCTCTGAAATTGTTTTGATCATCAAGCTGGCACAACTTTGTAGCAAATGACTTTTTTGAATACAATACATTGATGTATGGTAGATTCTCTATCATAATGCGTACTGTATATGTCATTAAACTGCTGTATAATGTAAATATTCATATATAGCGATATTCAATAAATACTCCCAAAACAGTCTGACTGCGCTTTTTTGCTGAACACTGCAGGCAACTTGCAAGAGGACGTAAAGCCCTTCTTATCTCCTTGTCATCCGCGTACTCCTCTCAGCCTCCACATAGAAGTCGACCTTAGTGGTAAATCAAGTTCAAAGAGGGTGACTTGTGTTTGGCAGATAGTTTTACATGAGGGCAGTTGGAGAGAAGCATGTTTGGTCAACCTCTGCCTCCATTCTCTTTGATTCGGAATGTTCTCTGACCCCTGAGAGAGCAACACTAACCCACTCGGGCGCACTTGATAAGCCACTTAATGACTTCTTGAAAATCATTAAAGACTGAAAACAACACCAAAACAAAAGGAAAGTATTTACAGTGCACTTGCATGAAAACACCCTTAAGAATAGTAAGGTTTTTTGGAGAGGATTTTCCATACTTTTACACATTGACATAAAAATAATCCATACTCTAAAAACAGTTGGGTCAGACTAAAAAATAACACTACAGGTCAAAAATGGACTGATCCTCAACTTGGGTCAATGTGACCCAACTTTGAGTCAAAAATTTGATTATTTTGTATAAAACAACCCAGAAAGTTGGGTCAAATTGACCCATAAAGTGGATCGGCCCATTTTTGATTGGGTTACCTTTGACCCAACTATTTTTAGAGTGCATAGTCTCAAGTTGGCAATGTCTTGTCCATGAGGTTCAATTTACGAACTTCTTCTTCTTCTTCTTCTTTTTGCATTCTTTATCTATGTACTAGGGGTGTGCTAAAAAATTCATTCTCACAAGAATCGCGATTCTCATTTAGTACGATTCAGAATCGATTTTAAATGTCCCAAAATAAAAAAATTAAAAATGATTTTATACTGTCTTGCCTTTGTCTGTGTGTACCTTTATTTGCAGCACTGTTCACGTTGTACCCGATTTGGCCATTTAGGGGCAGTGTGGTTCCACACAGTATTTAATACACTGTTAAAAGTTAGTTGTAGCCACATTAGAGAGTAGAAGGAAAAAGTCACGATCAAGTTACTCCAATAAAAGTTGTTTTTTTGCAGTGTAGAGCCATTTTTTTGAGTAGCGCGCTAACTAGCATTAGCGAGTCAGACTGGAGTAGATCATTACAATTCCTTGACATCTATAGATTGAAGCAAAAATCTGTGTCAATAAAATCATTCTGAACACAAAATTATTTTTAATCGAAAATCGATTCTGAATCGAATCGCAGACCCAAAAAAATCGGAATCGAATCAAATTGTGAGACATTCAAAGATTCCCACCCATACTATGTACAGTATGTGTCGATTTAAAATTGACATATGTATGCAAAAGGACACAAAAGAATGCAAATGAAGGTCCACACTATGTGTCTCCGCACTAATGTGGATTGTGTTCACAAAAGGCGGGACGCTGTCATGATATGACACATCTGTGTCGCGCCTACTTTTGCATGAGCAAGTGTACTGGGAACTTTGGAATTTGGTGTGTAATGCAAAGAGAAGGTTGCACAGACACCTGTTATTGCCGTATAAGGTTTGCATTCATTCGCAATTTACCATAGCATGAAGATCATATGGAATAAATACTGCAGCCGGTAAACTATAATGATCACAAAATGTCCTCAATATATTGCAGAATCATTTCGATGCCACAATGCCCACGTGGAGTCACAGTGAGATGATGAATGTGGTATAATTATTTTTCATTGTTCCTTTGATTGAATTCACAGGCACCAGAAAACTGATGTTGAGATTAATTGAAAGTGATGGCTAATGCGTCATTCTGGTTAAGTTTGGCCACAAAAACACTTGGCTGGGCTTAAAGTTGTCAAAAGTCAGTCTTGAAAAATGGAACATAACGTAACTCAAATGGACTCAAACACCCTCTTTTATTGGCCTCGTCTACCACCCAAATTGACCATCAAACAGGGAAGCTCACTACCAGTGAGGTTGTAAAAGCACGGAACCTAAACAAATCATTTCTGCGCTTCATTACTGTCTGCCTCCTAATTTATCACATGGCACCCCAACTGCTTTCTTAGGAGCTTAGTCCTCATCTTCTAAACCAGCCTGCTGGTATTGGTAACTGCAGTACTAATGCTGCATTCGAGGATAGTCGGAAGTCGGACTTTTACGAGTTCAAACCAGGAAGTGTGCACGGAAATTTCACTTCGGGAAAAAAAAGGCCCTGACTTCAGGACGGACTGCAAGTGACCTCGCTCTGCAACGGCGATCCCTTTGGAAACACAGACCGTGAATGGCAAAACACAATTTGCATTTACTTGAGTTTAAACTAGATAGCTTTCTTCATTCATTAATATTCAACATAACTTCACGTAACTCAACCTACATGACAGTATGCCGCTATCTCCCTACATGAAATTATTCGGTGAACTACTGAACTGTATGGAATGCTTATGAAAAAAGATAAAAACAATCACTTTCACTTTCCTTTCATTTCTTTGGTCCTTCCTCGGGTCTCCTGACGGCCTCACGGCTCTGGCTGGGTTCTGAAGTGTTCGGTTTAGGTGAACGGTATGGGATTTTTTCATAGGTTTTAGGTGAACTAATGAATACACACTCACACACACGCACACACGCACGCACATACACATACTCATCCACATACAAAATGCAAAAAAAAAAAAAATTATATATTTTTTTTTAAATTAATAAAGAGAGAGCAATGATGATGACATGTCAAATCGGTAAAATTACCGAATGAACAATACTGAGCTCCCCAGGAAAAAAAAACGATAAAAACAATCAATGAAGCAAAATTGTGAGAAGTTTGATGGAGGACTAAATGACTTTTGAGGACCAAAATACAAACAATTTATCACTATCCGCCATTTTGGTTGATTACTTTCGCCTCGAACGCTTTCAGGTCGGAAATGGGAAACTCGGATATGTCTGACTTCCGACCATCCTCGAATGCAGCATCACTGGTCCTGGAAGTGAGGAAGTCACGTCATAAGCACGTCTCAGGTCTCAACCTTCAAGTTAAGCAAGTTACTGTGACAAAAGCCAAGCAAGGTGGGTCATGTCACTATGTGGTCTTGAGTTAGTTAGCTGTACCAACACATTTGCAATCACAAGAGTTTTTTTATGGTCCTAATATCACCTACATATTGCCAATTTCTTTATTGCCTTCTCAATTGAATACACAAATAACATGAATAATTTTACGAGCTATTATTTTAAATTTTTTATTTTATTATTATTATTATTTTTTCTGGAGCTTTTTTTTTACGAGCTATTATTAAAGTTGATCCAAAACAAGATTCCATCCTTGTTTCTCCCTCCATGATATTTGCTTCATGAGGTGGTCCTCAAATTAGCATCTTAAAGGGAAACTAAATACAACGATTTTCCATTCAACATATTTTATGTGCCCGGACTAGTCTAAACACAGTATTGTGGTTAATATTGTGTTTGCAGACTAATCAATTCCTTTTGTGGCAAATACCACCTTCAGCTGTCAACTGAAATTGATGTCAAACTGCCTTTGGGCTCGCATTGCGAATGTCACAGCTCATCATTTGTGTTTGGTCACGTCACCAAACTTTCGCTAGTGACAACGGGGCCCAGTTTCTACCCCCAACGAATATCTTTGCAAAGACGGAATTGTTGCTACAGCTGCGCAATATGATGAATCAAAAATGTTGTGGTTACAAAGATAATCATTTTCACTTGTGATTGATTGACTGACCCAAGATTCAGCAAGTGTACCTAATGTTGTGGCTCGTAGCATGCATTTGGTCCTTTTTCAACGTGTAACTAGATCGTTCTCATTTCAGAGATTTGACGAGATGATTGATACACAAGAGATCGCAGGCAGAGAAACAGAAGAGATTTGTTTTCGTTTTGTCCAAACATCCAATCAATTTGGTCAAGTTGGGAATTTACCTAAAACTCATGCATGAAGTATGCATGAATGATTGGTGTGGATTTATTTTTGTTTTATCATCCTCAAATTGAATATCCAAAATATCAAAAGCTTGTTGATTATTTAATTAATCAAACTAGTGTTTATTATTTTATGGGCAGAGACAAGTAAGAGGAAAGAAAGGAGTCTACTTTTTTAACCGGGGGAAAAAAAAATCAGCCTACATAATCCAAAAGCTAAGAAATACACATGTTGCATTAATTTTCCGCAGTCTCAACTCTATTGGAAGCCCTTCAGGGAAAACAGAAAATGTGTTTATTTTGTGTTACAAGCGTATTATCACGTTAAGAGAATGATTAATGTATTGTAATTGGATTGCTTTTATGTGGACAAAACTTAAGCATCACTCCGACGTTGGTGGAGGTTTTTTTGTGGGGGGTAAATGGAATTAAAAGTCTCATTTTGGCCTGTAACTTTGCATGAAAAGCGGCAATACATCACAGAGGCAATTTGCTTTAACCTTGACACAAAGAGTGAAACACCAGCAAAAGTTGTTGACTGTTAACTTAAGCAAGCAGATCCAGAAACAAAACTAATTTGTACCAAAGTATTCATCATTCGTCCGCAGGGCGGTTTTCATACTATATGTTGTTTTAGTGCGTTTCTCTGACCTTTGACACTTGGCCCAGAGAGATGCAAATCCCCAAAGAACATAATGGCTCCCTTCCTGTGTAAAAACGAGGCCGTAAAGGACGATAATTAGGGTTGTCATGGCGACAGGGTCCAGCAAGCTGATGGTGCCACAATCGCTCAGAAGAACTTCAAACGCTATCAAAGCTCCTGCCGGGCCAGTACAACTGTTCTGGTTTGAATTAGCGGCAGACTTCCACGGCTGCGCTTTAAATTCAAGATCAATATGGAGGAGCCCCTACCCAAAAAAAAAAAAAAAAGACTGACGAGGTCCCATGCTAGAGTTCTGGTCCAGACAGACCCAGGGTTCTGGATTTCATTAAAGACAATTATCTTATCTGTTTCATCTCACTGCTGCCCCAAAGGTTGGCGGGCGGACCAGCGGGCTTTGAGAAGGCCCGCAGCCAGCCGGAGGCCTGTGGATGGGGTCCTTCAAACACTCGTGCCCCTGCTGCTAGTGATCAAATATTTTCATGCTTTTGTGAATAGATTTTCTTCTTTCAACCCCACAGGACACTAAAAACACAACATGGCTGCTGTGGATATTCTGGGATGTTGAATATTTTAAGAGAATTTGGCCCATTGTTGTTAGTTTTGCTCGCAGTCGAAGCCGCATGAGCGTGTCTGCACGTCTGTCGGGTTTCTTGCCGCTGTTCTTTATCAGTGCACAGTGCGCGCCACTGTTATCGGTCAACACTGCAGTTGCATTTGAGGGCATTTAAATAACACTATAACCTGGAAACGGCTAAAAATCGTTTTGGAGCCTGCTAATGCAAACATGTAAAAACGGGTCCTATTATGGATGCTAAAATACATTTCCATGTAAATGACAAAGTCATTCACGAAAGACTAACTAGAATTGGAGTCATTATTATAATGATCATTAAAAGTTTCTATAGAATTAATTGTGGATTAAAACACAATATATTTGTGAAACTCTGTAAACAGGTTTGTGAAAGTCAAATTAAAACAAACAAATCTTCAACCAAGCCAACCAATTCCATTTTATTAAAGTCTAATAGCATAATGCTAACATATAATGTAAAATTCCATTGACCGGCTAGCAGGAATGACCACAAATGTTAGCAAATTATTAGCGCTCAGAATCGCACCGAAAATCCGCATTTGCTCTTCATGTCGACAGTAGGTACCGAATGACCAAATCAACTCAAATGGGTTAATCAATGTACTTTTACTGAAAAACACGTCATAGTCCAACAAATGGAAAATCCAATTTGATCAAAATGGTAAATGGAGTGCACTTACATAGCAATTTATATTGATCATATGTTTACAAAGTTGATGCAGTGTATCAACGCACAGAAAAGTTAGCCTTTTTAGTTAAAAAATATTTATTTTAACCTCTATAATCCCATTTTAAATCCATCTGAGTTGCTACTACTACTAGCCTTATCCTAGCAAGCGCTAAACTAATTCCTCAGTCAGATCCGGCGTCCAAGTTTTGACACTCCCGTTCGTTTATTGCTAGCGTGGTGTTAGCCGTTACTAGGACAGCCGTAGCCGAGGTGTGTAGGTACCAGATCCAGGTGTTAGCCGGCCCAAAAAAAACTTGCCCATAATGACTTCAAAATGACACGCGTATGCAGCTTTCACGCATGTCCACTCCCCCACGTAGATACGTCAGCCATAGAGAGACGTGCCAGCCAAATATTGCTATTGGCTACTCAATTTGAGTCATCACTGATTCATACACAGCCCTAGAAATTATAAACCTTCAAAAAAAAACTGCTGGTTCACTGTAATGTATTTTAACTTTGCATACCATTGAAATTATTGATCCAAGAAAATATCTGACTGCTATCTGACTGCCTGCTTTTGCTGAATCAAGGTAGACGAATCACCTTCTCATCTGGAAATGTTCAAAAGTGGCTTTGACATTAGAGCAGAAGATACAATTTTAGCAATCAGGTAAGCTACACTGCCACAGTTTAAGCTCAGACTAGAACGGCTTGCTTATTGGATGATGCCCAGCCTGGTCGGATGAGAGTCGGGGGTGGGGGTGGGGAGTGGAGGTAAAAAAAAGCAGAGAGGGACATGAGGCCCAGGACTCGGAGCCTGAAATTGAGAAGGCTCCTCATCAAGGGTTAGGGATCATGGGGGCTAGACTTCCCTTCATCAACGCCAAGCTGGGAAATGCAGAGGACAGCAGGGGTCAGCACATCGCCCGCTGTGCGCCCGTTACCATGGCAACCAACCCCACAGCCAGAGAAAATAGATGACAAGTATAATAATATGAGGTGTAATCACGAAGATCACTTGACTGCAGGGTTTGCAGTGTCGACTCTCAAGGCTCCAAACTCCAGCTCTAGACCCCCCCCCCCCACTGCCCCTCTCCCCAAAAAAGTACTTTCAGAAAAAATGAGTCAGTGTGGTGGTGGATTTCGTCCACGCTTCCAGAAAGCAGGAAACCTTGAGGGACATGCTTGGGAGACTCTCCACGAGCAGCCTTTGAGAGATTCCAGTGCACTTCCACAGTGAGATATTTATTTTCCGGTTCTTTGTACTGGGTGCCCTACAGATGGAATCTCGGATGCTCTTTAAGGGGAAATTTTATGACTTATTAACCGTCAACAGTTCATAACCTCAGAGGAGCTATTTAACGTTCCCCTGTGGTCGCACCAGTGAAGTCCTTGTTTGATTTGGACTGGAAAGACATTTGAGTGTTTTCGCTCCACACCCTGCCCACAAACGCAACATACAAAAAAAGAAGCTTTAATCAGCCTTGACATCAGAGCAAGATAAGGATAATGTGCTCAGTATGACACAGGATTTTCATACTGAACTCAATACAACAATGCAACTTTTAACTAACATTGCAATAACCTGCTTTCGGGTTAGTAAGCAATACTCGCCTCATCCCGAGAATGTCTTTGGTTGTTCTTCTTTTAGCATGAATGTTATATTGGGGCTGGTGGAATGGTGTTGGCGGTGTCACTAAATCATTTATCACCAGCCAAAAACAACCATGATGAATAATTGAGTCCAGATGTAGCTGGTTCTTGCAAGATAGCAAGGTTCATTTCCTGTCTGTGCTTTGTAAGACAACCTATTACACCTCCCAGACAGCTGCCGGCAACACAGGCCCAGCCTGAACATCAACACTCCTCAGGTGTCAGCGTAGGCAGCACTCAGCACACACAACTTTTATCTGCTATACTGAAGCCATTCACACAAACACTATTTACTTTCTTCGCTTCATTATCTCTCTCCATGGAACTGACTGTGTACGTTCGCCACAACGTTTCCCACAAATGATCACCTTACTGAAGGTGGAGAGACTGAAGTCCGGACTGCTAACGTTAGCATCTAACACATTATCAACGCTAAACTGTTATTGATTAAAATTTGACATAATTGCTAAAGTTTCTCTTTCTACTTGAGTGGCAGGTAATGATGGTAAATTATTCAACCGCCTTAGGCAACTTTAACCCTGGAGAACCCAAGAACCCTTTTCTTATTTGGAAAATTATGAATTATACATTAAATGACTGCTATAAGTTCACTGAACACCAAAATTTGTTTTTTCAATGTTTTTTTTCAGTTTATTCCCTAATTTAGGATTCGGGCAAAATTTGACCCTTTGGGATTTAGGGGTATCATTTCGAAAAATCAGAATAACAAAAACTGTCAGTAAACTATTTAGAATTTAAGAAAATAATCAATCAAATACACAGCTACATTGAACAATATAATTTTTTTGTTTTTATTGTTGCATTTTAGCCATCTTGTCACCCCCACTCTGGCTCATGTAAGTGCAATATTCATCCACTAGATGGCCCCATGCAGGGGTCAGAAATGGCACTCAGGACTTTTGAAGTTAAATTTGTAAAAAAAAAAAAAAGTCTTTGTTATTTGAGTAGCAGAATTTATAGGGGCCAAATTTGACCCCGTGGGTTCTCCAGGGTTAAAATTTGAGGGTGTTTTATAAGTTTAACGTATTATTATTACACTGGTACACTCTACTAAGGCTGCGTTCACACTGCAGCTCAATTCTAAATTTTTCACAAGTATCTGATTTTTCATGCAGTGTGAATGGTACAATTCCGATTTTTTCACACCAGACCTGGGCCTTTTTCGTATGTGGATATAAATGTATGCGATGCGTCTGCACGCATCCGATTCATACGTCATCAAAAGCCTGATATGCGCACTGCGCGGGCGGGAGAGAGCGCTTGGAAGGGAGACTGTGCATATATGCAAAGCTGTTTTGAGTAACAGTGTTAAATTTTTATTTGTCTTTAATTTAATCACACTTGAAACATGAAGCATAAAGGGCATTGCACCCTGCAGTGTGAACGTAGGCTTAGTTTACTGTGAAACTATACACAACACAGAACATGAACAACCACTAGCGTAATGCTAATACACATTGCAAAGTACTAGAGACGGGCTAACAGAACTAGCATCAACACGGTGGTAATTTGGAAACTTTTTGACAATTTATGTAAGTAAATCGTAACAACACATGCAAACTGAGCATAATGGCTCATATCACATCTTATTTGTGACATCTTGTGTTTTTGGTCATAAAATGTACATGTAGTATGTCTAAGTATGTTACTGCCAATTGGTGGCCAATGCACCCACACCAGAATAAGTGGCACAATGCCAATTGATTTATCAAACACATTGGGTTACGTTGTTTATGAATTGCAGTATTTAAATAAAGCTGCCTTGCCATGTTTAATTTATTGCAATCTATTTAATGATGTTATTCTGTACTTTTATTTAGTACACTACTGAAGAATGCTGTTATTCTCTATAAAAGCACATTATACATTTTTTTGTTGTTTTTTGGGGGGGCGCTAGAACGGATTAATGGCATATCCATTCATTTCAATGGGTAAAGATGATTTGATCGAAAAGACGGATTATATAGTATGGATTGTATAGTATTTGACCTTTATTTTTTACGTACAACATGCTCATAGTAAAACGTATCAGTTTACATGTATAAATGCAATTTGCAGTATTTTACTTGCAAACGGCATTCTTACATAAACTGATGCGGTTGTCAGCCAAAGTGACAGGTTCATTTCATTGCTTCATAACTGTCATCAAATGTAACCTAAATAGTTTCTTACATCTCATATACATACACTTGCGCCCAGTAGCAGTTGCTTTGTTTATTTTACATGCTAAAAGATGTGGAAGGCCATAACTCTGAGGCTGCCTTAAAAGCATTCTCTTCCGGGCCCTTGGGCTCCATGTGGAAGTCATTAGGCCCTCCATGCAGGTGACTGACACTGAGTGACCGCTCCTCGCGAGCCATACGTGCGATAATGAAGCACAGTTTCCTGGTTAACTTTATATTATTAGACTAAAATAGGCAAATTATGCTTTTTATTTTTGGGGGGAATGCTCACATTGTCACAGTAACCAGGTATGTAATGAACCATACCTGGTGAATATTATGGCAACTTTGGAACTTTTCTGAGTCCTTTTGTACTATGACAAAATTGCTTATGCTCAGATTTAGATTGAGTGACACTGACCTACATATCTGCAGGTGGGAGCATTGCAAAAGCTGTTCAAACTGAATTTAGTTTTTCATTCTGTGTTGAAAAGGGCATCCATCAAATTCAGCATTAAGCATTTGCCAGCTTTCAAATGCATAAACATGAAGGGGAATGGGTTTCTGTGGACATAATTAATCTGGAAATGGATGTCAGGATTGTTTGGAGGAAAAGGTAAATAGTGAAGTGGAATGAAGTGGCCTCCTGACTTTAATGTTGTGTTTACGCTGTAATTAGTCTTTTCAGAATGAGCCTGCTGACAGAGGGCCTGAGACTGTGTGGCATGATAGAATAAACTATAAACAGCCCCTGCCTGAAGGATCCTTCAATGCTCATAAACTAAGACGCCTTCCACAAACTACCGCCTCTCATTTTCCAAATGGGTGGTCTGACTTTTCCTCGTCTCGCTAACCTCTTCCTTCCACTTGTTTGTTCTTCTGTTTATGCTACTCATTCCACTCACTTATGCACATTTGCATTTTCCCTCCATTTTTCTCCCTCCCCCGATTTGACCTTCGAGGTATGAGCTCCTGTCCATCCAAAATGAACGTGGGTCTGAGTTTTGAGTTCCATCTCACCAGAGGCCCCCTGCACTGCACTCCTCAAATATAGGCGTTTTGAGGGGGTCCGGTTTGGTGGCCTCAACATTGCATCTCTGCTTTTTGCAGGTGATGTGGTGCTGTTGGCTTCTTTAAGCTGTGATCTTCAACTCTCCCTGGAGTGTGAAGCGGTTAGGATGAAGATCAGCACCTCATAATCCGGTTATAATTCCTCAGGTGGAAAAGGGTGGAGTGCCCTCTCTGGGTCGGGGATGAGTGGAGGAGTTCAAGTATCTTGGGGTCTTGTTCATGAATGAGGGCAGGTTGGAGCGGGAGATCTACAGGCGGATCGGTGCAGCGTCAGCAGTGAGGCAGTATCGGTCCGTTGTGGTGAAGAAGGAGCTAAGTCACGCAAACCCCTCCACCATGATAAGGTGATGACTGACGGAGGAGTCGTCACTAACACATCGTCAGGAAATCAAGTCCATTCACTAAGGACATTACAAAAAGTACTTAATTGCACTAACATTGTATTTATTATACATTGCCTGTTGCCAGTGTTTAGCGGCAGCTCCAGTGTTAGCGCCTAGCAGCATGAGCGGCTAGCGGCTAGCTGCTAAACAAGTGCCCATAAAGCCTGGCGAGAACTGTTGGATTACATTTCAAAGGCAATTTAACAGACAAAAATGACTGCACAACTTGATGCTGACAGCCTGACACAGTTGCCCTTCCTACTAAACACTTTTTAACAAGCCAGGCTTACTCAAATTTGCTGTTTTTCCTGGCAAAATTGCAACTGAGGTTCTGACGTCGCTTCGTCTAATAAACCAAAATCTATGGGGAGGGATTTGCCTAAAATCTCACTTACTAATCTTTCTAGAGAGGAAAATAGTCATAATGTTAAAGTAGTAATAATGGGAAATAAATGCAAGAGAACTTTATTTCCCTCCATTGTAGTATTTGTAAACATCTCACTGGTTTTCTCGGTTTTCCGCAGTACTGTGAGGTGAGTAGCGCCATAAGCTACAGCCCACATGGGTCGTGTCACTCCAGTGTCCACCTGAGCAAACAGGACAAGGAGGATTGGGAGGGAGGAGGACTGGGGCCAGACCAGCGGAGAAGAAATTGGTGAGGTATCGGTCCAACCGAGTGACAGCCTATGTATAATAACATTAGCCTTCCTCCTTCAGGACACAACTCTCTTCTGTTTTTTCTCTTGGTCTTTTTCTTGCATGGTATTGCCTCCAATAGCAACACATTCCTGTCATGCCTCACTGCTGTTCCCTGTTTAGAATTCTCATCACAAACGGCATTACACGCACGGGCTGGAGCTGCTTGGAGCACCCGCCAGGGAGAGACCGTGGACCCTAAAGTTGTCCAAAGCCTGCAGCAGGAAGATGAAGGTGCTCTAACAGTCATCCTCACATTCAGACTTTTTCTAATAACATGCAGCTATGAGTAATACTTGAATTGTCCATAATAGGAAGACAATGTTTTTTGAAGGGTGAGTAAGCGATGACCTCGGTTTTTTTTTTCATTCTGACACTAAACTGTCTTGATATCAAAACTATCTTTTGTATACTGGGATGGATGCGCCCCTCTGATTTCCAAGTGGACAATTTATGATTATAATGTGGAGCTGGCTCTCAGGATACCACATCTTTATAGAAAGCAGACCTGCTCCATTCTCCAGGCGCTCTTTCAAGTCGGTCCAAATGCGGCACCAGAGGACCGGAGCAGCCGTCACTCATCAACTGCTCTGGATATCGTTGACCGACACTCGAGCGTGTTAAAGAACAGAAGGTACAACACAGTGTTACCCGTGCACACAGTATTCTGAACTCTTAAGGGGAAAGTGGTCAGCAACAGTCACTCATCTGCTGATTTCAGACTGGAACAAGCCATAACTTGAAAGTCATGACTTGATTTCGGTGATTTTCCTCTTAAACCCCTCCCAAAATCCGACATAGCAAGAGACTCTTTTCTAATGACAAAAGAAAATACATTTTCTAATTTGCTAACCAGTCATTGCGCAGTGATAATGGGGGTGCTTTGAAAATCTGCTACCAATTTATTTCGCTCCATTGACTATCAAGGAGGTCTTAGAATACACTTCAACATGGACACCATTTCCAAAGAGACTTTCTGTTGTAATTTTCTAAACCGCTACATCCTTACAGTACTCATTTAAATTAAAACAGTGGTTTGTAAGTCTATTCCACTTTACAACTGTAGAGGGAGTCCTGTAGCAGTACTGTTTACTAGCCCAAGAGTGACAATTCTTAAATTGCACACGTAAATAATGTAAACACACTCAAGCACTGGCGGTTTACGACAAAGATCATTGAGAGAAAATCACACAAATTAAAGCAGGCTGGCTAAATTCATGTGACAAGGTCCTGCTTCCACTCCTGGCACAAAGCAGCCCTGTTCTGGTCATGACACATTAACACAAGGCCATTTGAGGTGACATGCAGTACCAGGATTGATCTGTCGTTGACCTGAGTTCACCACAATGTGTTGCCATATGTACTGTACTGCATATGATTTGTCAGATTAACCAATGAAACGCTTGGGAATGTGTGCCCATCTGGTGGGCTAACACATTCTTATATATTACAGTTGTCATGTGATGGAAGGCCAACAACATGCCTCCACTGTGCTGTTTGCTCTGTTAGAACTGTTTTGTAGCAATGCGGATCTAGCTGTCACCCTGCTGTTTTCCCCTAACAGGAAATTGTATAGTTTATTCTTAATTATAGGTTGTGTGGATTATACAGTAACACATTTAGCATATATTGGCTTCTGAAATGCAAAAAAACGGAAGCTATTACAGTCCTTCTGGATTCCACTGTGACTGTGTATAGCAAAGTAAAGCAAAGCCTGGACTATGTATACATCCTAGTATAACATTTGATACAATGATATGGACAATGATAACGTAAGTGTAGCAACAATAAAATTCATTTAGCATTCATATTAAGATGAACAAAGAATAATGAAGACTATTTGGAAATGTCCACAAATGTGTTTATTTCTTGAGTGTGGTGAAGGTTAGATAAGCACTACATTCAGCACTATGGGCTAAAAAATAAAACAAACCAAATTAAAATGCAGAGCGTCTTATGTTTATCCTCTTTCGGTGATGTGCTCCTGCTTTGTGTCTTGAAGCTCTTCTTTCCAAATGAAAGGTCCACTGACAAAAGCTTTGTGATATTGCATTGATTACGTACAATATTTTTACATGCTGAGTTTTCCAAGGTTTTGAGAACAACAAGGTTATCAAAAGAAACAACTGATATCACTGTAAAATACATACCAGGCCAGCAGGTGGTGAAGTCACTTTATAAGAAACTAAAATATCATGCACAACAAGAATTTGTTCTCATTCATTGCTCTTATCTGAAAACTCTCTATACTGTACAATTGTGTTTCCTCAATAAAAAGTTTGACCTTTCGGCAGCTGGCTTCGGTGTTCATTTGATGGAAGTGTAGCCCACACTTGAGAAGACTCAGTTCAGTCAGTGTTAATCCAATTTTTAAAAAGTCAAACATGACCACATTAAGGTGTTTACCTGCATGGGTTTTCTGTAACGTGTGTAAACATGATGACTTCAGAAAAAAAAAGGTTCAATGTAAACATGAGTATAATAATATGCTAACGTTATAGCACTCAGCTGATGTTTGTCCAACTATTAACCACATTTTGGCCAAAGAGTCTACCATTTATTATGATTATGTTCTCTCTTCTTATGACACTCTTGAGTCTTGCCATTAGAGCCGTTAGCTTTATCATTTTGGTAGTTTGAGAGCAAGTTCTTCTGCTCCTTGGAGTACATTTCTCAAAATGTCGCAGTAAATTTAAACACCAGGCCACCCATCACACACATCAGGCATATCGTGCACTGCAGTGAGTTTGACATAATTTGGAAACTAAACAGATGAGCAAACATGGCAGCGGCAACATTAATGGAGCTTGAAGCCCTGATTTCCCAGCATTGGAGACCTGCTACTGAGTTGAAGCAACACGTGTCTCATGTAGGCACACACAGATGTTCCCTAAGAGTTTCTGCCATTAGCATGTAGCGTGACATACAATCAACTCGCTTGAGAATTTCTTTCAGGTCTTTGTAGGGTGACCAAACGGCGTCTTCTTTTGGGAGGACAGACTATTTTCTTACATCCTGTTCGGGCATCCGGGGTTTTTTATAAATTCATGAAAATGCCTGGTTGGTGAATGGTGAAATACAAGTGCCCTTTTTTTTATGTCAATATGGACACCCTACTTAAGGGTCTCTCTTTCCCAAGTGATAACGAGATAGCCATTAAATCATCATACATCTTTTCATGCAAAGATCATACATCTTGGTTTGACACTTGAGTTAATGTGAACTGATAAACTTGTCTGGTCTCTAAAGTACAGTTTTGGACTTCAATGTTGTGCTGGTCTGAGCTCTTTTTTTATTGCGTTCCTTCCGGCTCTGTCCTTTTTTTGCAGTTTGGGACAACGGAGCTAGCAGCTAACAGAGGCAGCCGATAGGAATTAGTCAAATGATTGTGCCTTATGAATTTGGCAACAATGTGCTCAGCAAAAAAACGAAGCAATTCCGTTTCATATTGATGTGCCTGCTAGCTAGTTAAAATTTCAGTCATGAGGGTCGTTAAAGAATCACAAACAATGGTCTATTTTTGTGGTTTTATTGGAAGCAAAGGAAAGCAAACAAGGCATAGTACTGTGGATGTCAACTGACTGGGGAAATTGGATCATTTCAGAGGTTTTAATGTCATGAAAATTCATAACTGTCTTGAAAAATGTGAAAAGCTAGCTAAAAGCTAGCTAAAATAACTAACATTATTGGCTGTTTTGTTGCATATCATTTGCCGCACTATGTACATTACACATGGCTAATCCCAATAGTCCACGGTCACAACCCGCAACTGGCAAAAGGAACAGTTCCGAGCTGGACCTCCTGATGGTCTGCTTGCATGTAGCGGCGGAAGAAATCTTGTTTCTCGCAAGCCCTCGAGATGCCATTTCAGCCAGCAGTGCAGTCAGGCAACACTTACAAGCACAGCTTGTCCAACAATTTGGAGAGCGGCAGACTAGTTTTATAGTCTCTGTACTGGACGGCGTGAGGGAGGTAAACGCATATAAAAGTGCCCGGTCCCTGCAATCAAAGCAAAGTGACGGCAAGCCTGCGATGCCAGAGCCGCAGTGATGGTGATTCTCACAGACATGAGAGGCCAAGTTTGTCCGCCCCGTTCCCTCAATGGCGCAGTTGCATCGCAAGATTCCTCAGTATCGGTCGGGTCAATCAGTGCCTGAGAGAAAACAGTTCCTAAAACCGGAGGGTCTTTGAACCCAGCAGGGACAACTCCCCCAGGTCTCTTATCTCATTAAACTTGAAAAGGTATATTAATCCTTGAAAGGCTAAGATAACAGTAACGTTGACACCAGTCAAGGAGACTGACAGTATTATAAACGCTATCTCCAAGGGGTCATCAGTGTTTTATCAAGGAAGACAGGAGGAAAAGTTACGGATTTCTTTCTCTGCTCTTAAAAATATGCTTTTCAACTTCCCTAAAGATGCTTTGTTTATATATTTTCTATACCAAGATTTCTTTTTGAAAAATATTTGTAAAAATAATCACTACCAAGCCCCATTTCAAATGGGCAAAACAGACTGCAATACTTTATTGCAACCAGCAGGGGCACTGTTGATTAAATTTTCGCTAGTTGGGAACCTGAAGAAGAACATGACATTACTATAGCCATAGATTTAAACACCAGGGATGTGTCCGAATGTGCACCCTACTTCCTATATTGTGCCCTACGGAGGGGTCACGCCATTTTGTAGTGGCGTCCGAATGTCCGGGGAACGAAAATGTAGGGCTCTCAAAATTACCCACAATGCACTCTGAAAAGTATTCCTCTGGTTCGCTGTGCTCTAGATAATTGACTGACTTAAATACTCGGGACTCGCTGAATTCTTGACAGATTTAAAAACAGATTGGTTTATTAAAAACCTTATTAACGTGGCTATGATTCAAGCTGAATTTTTATTTATTTATTTAATTGTATTTTTTTTAAACGGGAAACAGTTGTTTGTGTCATATCTAACAACAAAATCAGCCGAAAATTTGGGAGAGTTGAGCAATCTACACTTATTTTAAAGTCCCTGCTCCATTGACTGTGATGTTATGAGTGATCAAGCAACCCTGTCCCAAGATGGCCGTCTGGTGCTCATGTTTCTCCCCATTGGCTAACAGCACGGACGAGGCATCTAATGTATATATGTATGACTATAGCTCTGTGAAGTTGAGTTGCAATGTGGACTTCCGCTTATACAGTGGTACCTCGGAGTTTGAACGTAATTTGTTCCTGCGAAGTGTTCAAAGTCCGAATTGTTCAACCTCCGCAAAAAAATTTCCCATAGGAAATAATGTAATGCAATTAATCCATTCCCAAGCGCCAAAAACAGAAAATTCCTATTTTAATTTCTATCTTTTACATTTACAGTACAGTAAACAATAAAAATACCTTACCTTACCTGTTGTGGTGTGATGGCATCAGTGGATGAAAAATGCTATGTTAATGCTAGCTATAGTTCAGTGCTGAGTTTGTGTATTTTACATTGGGCATATTGTTAGACTACTAAGCGGTCATTGCGTGCGCTGTTAAACGTCAGGCACGTTGTTGAACAGCTAAGGGGGGTCCTCGTGCCAGTAATTACAGAAGTAGTCACGGTAGTTACAACTGCGCGATAATCTCCTTCCTAATTCCACTGTGGTTCGTAGCACTGTATGCTTTTCTTTGCCGCCACTGGCACTGTTGTCTTTCTTTGGGCCCATGGCGAAGAAAATTGTCGTGGTAAAATCTAAATGCGCTCGCGAATATGGAGCACCTCCGAGAGCATTCACGATCTGACTGGAAATGAGCAGTGCATCATCTGGATTCGGCATTGCTCGGCTTCGATCGGCTTCACTCGGCTACCCGTTTTCAAGGTATGCTCGGCTTAGCTTACTTTGCTTGGGTGGTCAAACTTAAAAAATGAGTTCAAACTCCCAAGGCATTTTTTACTCATATTTTTTTATTGAAGTCCGAATTGTAGTTCTGAGACGTTCAAACTCCGAGGTTCCACTGTATTATCAAAAGAAGCTCAAAACATTCCGAGATAAGAGATTCCCCGATCGCCAAAGATCAAGTTGTCATTTTCAATGCTTCCTCCTCCGTGTCCTCTAAATACTTGTTTTTCATTCACATTCCTTTTGTGAAAATAAAACGCTTCAAAGCGTTTGCTGAAGTCCATTTCCACATTCTACAGTACATGCAGCCTCCAATGAATTAATCTTGTAACGTTTACGATTTAATGGCAAATGGCTGCCAATAAAGAACAAAACTTTGGCTTTTGGACAGGCCAACGCATCGCGGGCCACAAACATTCAGTCAGCTTTCGGCAGCACACCCATCTGACATCAGCCCACATCCCTCCTTCCTTTCTTTCTTTCTTTTTTTTTTTCACGCCAGGACACGAAACACTCTCGTCCGCTGGCTGCTAGTGCTGGACTGTCTCACGTCTCCAGCGTAGTTTAACAGCACATGGAAAGAAAAACACCACGTTGTACCACTAGATGCCAGATTCATGCAAATCTCAAGGCGCACGCTAGAAAGCTGGAAATTTTCCTTTGCTGCTCTAAACTGTCTGTCATCGTCAACATTGGTCGGCAGAAGTTGGCAGTGTGTACTCACTGAATACATGTCTTTACTCATTTATCTCTGAATTATGAGGGCACGCTCATATGTGATGTCAAACTCTTAGGCTAGCATATATTGAGACGATGAGTGGATGATTGAGCATTACCACAGAATATGTGGTGAATTTTGTTTGATCGTCTGTGGATGCTGCTCCTACCGTCTGCATATGATTGACAACCATCAAACTGTGAATGGATGAAACACTCAATCCGGGTTGGGCAAACATTTGACTTTGAAAATGGACAGATGGGTGAGGTCAGTCATAAATTCGGGCAATAAAAATGGAAATTATCACAGGCATAGGGTCAAAACCACCAATGTAACAGTTCGGTAAATTTCTTTCTTTTTTTCGCAAATCAATACCATTGGTCAGTCCACGTGTGTGTGTGTGAGTTTTTTTGTTTTTTTTGTTTTTACAAATTATTGACCAATCTCAAGTGTTGAAAATGGCTTTCACGCTTTGACTATGCAAAGTTAATAGCCAAAGAAATGCGCTGTTATTTTTTGTTCTCTTGAAAAGTGATGATTTTGGAGGTACAAGGATTCTTTTCAACGCCAGCGATTTGTAAAATCTGTTACTTAAATAATAAAATATTTTAATTTTGTTTGTTATATTTTGAAATTAGTTAAAATAATTTTCAATCAATTATTTTAGAAAATCATTTTTAGTTAATCAGCGTATAAAATAGTTTATTTAAATAATTTATCATGTTATATCTAAATTACAATTTAATTCAGTTATCACTAATTAATTATTTAATAAAATACTTCAAAAATATTTACATAAAATATAGAAAAATAATTTATTTTAATAAAATAATTAATTATATTATTTGAATAATCTATCTATCTATAATGAATGAATGAATGAATTATACGATTATGTAATTAATTAAATGAATAAATGTCAAATGCATACTCGATACCAAAAGTCAATGCACACCTGTTCAAATTTGGGGTCTTTGCGATAAATAAAATAAGAACAAGATAAATCATTTTGAAACTTTTTCCACCATAAATGTGACCTATAAAATGTAAAACTCAATCAGGAAAAAAAAAGAAATAAATATTTTCGAGAGGGGAAGTAAATACAAACTGAGATAATGTGGTAGCACAAGTGTGTACAACATCCTTGAAAATGGGGATATAGCTGTATTCAGAATTAACCAATCACATTAAAACTCATGTTAAATGGGATTTTTCACACAACTGCCACTATTTAAAGTGCCATGGAAAGTGAATCTTTTATAAGACTTGACTTGTCTTGACCGTAAAAGACACCTACATTTGAAAATGCACCTTTAACTCAGTACAGCCTGTAACTCGCATTAAAGGAAACATGATTCAGGCAACATGAAAGCACACAAGGCCAGATTTTTTTCAGGAAATGCCCACATATTAGGGTTGCTCCACCCAGAGTGCCTATCTGGCATCAAGACGCATAAATGACGTGATGTGAAAAATTGCCTATGTGGGACTTTTCCCTCCAACATAAGTGGTAGAATGGGGACCGAAAAGCGTTGTTTACATGGGTCTTCAAACTTGATTTAGGATGGCGACCTCTGATTGGTTAAACAACGTCAATCATTCAAAACCAGTGACACTAGGTTTACATTTGGGACCACGATGGGGTTTATCACAAAATACAATTTAGTCTTCAATGAACCAAATATGCAGATTATTATACGTTTATTTGTTTTGGAATGAGGGAAAAAGCAAAGTGACTGTAAGATTCGAACCTATAGCCTCTTGACTACTCACAGTGCTGTCCCATTATTAAAATAAGATGCAAAAATAAGCATGACGGGGATCGGGGCGTTTCCTCAGTAGTTAGGTTTGTGTTTCTAGTTTGGACTTAAAGCTGATGTATGCATCAATGGTCTTTACTTTGGCATGTGTCCTGCCTCATTACATCAAAATGTGCAATGTTTAAGGGAGCTTGAGGTTTGCATCAAAGAGAAGGAGAAAAAAAATCTTGGTGATGAAGCCAATGGTGTAAAACTTAAACGTAAAATTCAACTTAATTTGTCATTTGCAAACAAGAGAACTGTCATCCTGTGGCACGGAGCTTGAATTGTAGTCTGCAGTCAAGCCGATCTCCATCCTTGTGGTCCTCAGGGCCCAGAGAAACATTCCACGTCTCTCTTTTGAGCGTACAGGATTCATTTTTGGAGTCAATCAATCAGTCGTCTCCAATGACGACCACAAAGCGACCGCGTTGCGGCTGCGGGTCATCAGTCCAATTAGTCGTGATGGAAGTGTGAAGGGGCCAAAACGCTGAAACCTTCTCAAATTCAACACTCGGCAACATCATCCCCTACGGAGGGCTTCAAAGGCGAGCGTACGTCATGGATAGAAGGTTAGGAAGCAAGCCTGACGTGTGCGGTCGACGCGATTAGCTTTGATTTGTGTCAGTAAGATGAAATCAAAACTGCTTGTTTCACTCAAGCCACTCAAACTCCTTTGTTCAAATCAGAGATGTGATGTGCAGTTAGCTAGCTAGAAAATACATATTCATGGTCGCTTTAGCGCCTCATTGTTGGCCACTATATATGTATGTATGACTTAAGATAGAATAGGACTTCTAGAATAGGATTTTAGGATGGTGTGGGCGTTTTAGAGTGCCTCCTTGTCAGCTTGAATTTGTGCGCATATCACGGAGAAGTCAGAAATGCTAACTTGATAGCTAGCATCTACATATGGGCTTCATGCTGGTGTTGTCGTAGCGTGGATTTGCTCCGTGGCGGCCCGATGGGATGTATTTCAGCCACCAGAGGCTTTAAGCGGACACATTTTTACGACTAAAATGTGTAGGAAAACCTCCTGGACAAAGTGGGATTCTATTTAGCAGTAGTGATCTTTGATTGACAGTTGACAATTTAATTGGGCGTGGCTTTAGTGCAGCCAGAGGATACAAGGGCTTGATTTTTCACACTTTTAAAGCCTCATTTTACGGGCTAATTTTTGTTCTAATCATTCAAATTCACAATAATGTGATGTGTTAAAATTTATTTTCACTTTACAGGGACTTTAAAACAATTCCCATGTGTTTTAAAGATTTGTTGTTGTTTTTTTATATCCCAAGGATAAAAAACAAAAAAACTTTTCATCCTATTTCTTGTCACACCAAAATTAGTCAATTTTTTGGGCAATCCTGTCCCATTAAAGTCAGCAACTGAATACCCCATTACTTGCAGGAACGGAACCCAAAATGTAGCGGGGGGCGGTGGGGTAACAATCATCCATACAAATCATAGAAGCATTTTTACTTGTTAGGGCAAAACCACAAATACCCCCCACCACAGCATCAACAACTTCACAGAAGAATAATGTGCAGCTAATCAGAAGCTAATGCTGTTAGCAAACGCTAATCTGAGCATTTAGCAAAATTCACTGTAGCTCTGCTTACCTTTTGGCATCAATTTGATAGCAGGGGTATCACAGCTGTGGGGGGGGATGTGTGTGTTTCTCCATAATATTCATTCTGGAAGATAGTGGTTTGTTTTAGAGAATCTAGTAGTCGGGCAGCTGTAGCTTGAAAGTATTGCTCGCTTTTAGCATGTCTGTTATATAACAGTGGGCCGGAAGCGCACAACGGCTCGCCCACAGATGTGATATTTTCAGAAATAGGCAGCTAGCATGAGATTTTCTTGGTTATTTTCACACATGGTGTCTTTTTTCCGAAATATGTCCGCTTTAATCATTCACTCTCAAAGACGCCATCTTAAAGTAGCTAATTTTCTCCAGCAATGTTGGATCCTGAGGTTTAAAAAATAAAATTAAAATGATGGCATGCATAGCATCTCAGACCAACACCACTCGCTAAGCGTGCTGTGAAATTGCTAAAGCTGTGTTTGAGAGTATGTGCACAAGTCATACATCAGCTCACCTTATCTTGCCTGGACTAATGCTGCCACAATCTGCCCTGCTCAGTCACTTCAAACGGAGCATTTGGAGAGCTTCTTAAGCCCCCTGTAAAGACTTGACATAGATGCCTGGAAATAAAGAGCTGCCTTAGCGTGGGAAAAGCCCATTTGAGAAGGTTTGTGTCAAATTGAACTGACTTTTACAGGGGAACATCCAAAGTTGAGGGACCCATAAGATGGAGTTTGTACAAATGTGCCTCAAAAGTCAAATTTCAATGATATGGAATTTGAGAGCATCTAACGCAGGTGTTCTTGCATTTTGGAACCAGCCATAATCCAAAAACAATAATAATTTTTTGAAGGTCTCAACTAAATATTCATGACTTTTAAAATATAAAAACTTGAATTATGTGATGCATCACGATCATATCAGAGCTTTTAGTTGGCTAAAGCTAAGCTATAGAGAAGTATAATATTTATTTAGTTTTTTGTGGTATGCCTGTCCTCATATGTGGTATGCACTTTTTTTTTGTAAATTAATATGTGGACCATTATTTTTTTAGATAAAAAAACAACAACTTTATTTCAGTTACATGTATGGCAGGTGTTAAAATGATATTTCAAACATTGTCTCCAGAGGTAATAAAGTTTTATGATGGTTTGAGCATTGGAAAAAAACAAGTTTACATAATGGGCTCTATTTTCCTAGACCGCACACATGAACCCGGGCGCATAATTTTGCAGCGTTCCAACTTAAGTGTGTTTTCTTTTACATGTCCCTAGGCTCATCTGACAATTTGAAAGCTGAAAGTATACTGAAGTTTTGACCAGCTGGAAGCTGGTCTAAGTTGTGGCGTAGGTGGTCCAACACGATTTTGGTGAATCTTATCAAGGCGTAGGCAGACACATTCTGAGCAGCGTGGACGTGTGTGGTGTATTTCATTTGTAAATATGACCGCAGCGTGCACTGAACCATTGTAGAAATCAATTCATTAAACACATTTACCTTATTTTATTTTATTAAATCCTCTGTGAGCTTCCAAGTCTTTCCAGACCAAGTTCTGAAAATAATATGCAAAGAAGCAAGAAATTTAAAGTAAATTAATTTTATTAGTATTTTTTTTTTTATTTAAAAAAAAAAGGTGTCACACAAGGCCAAAAGAAAGAAAAAAAAAAGACCAAATGGGAAAAAAAAGCATACCCCTCCCCTATTGACATTGCACACCCAAGGGGTTCTCCTCTCCTCATCACAACAAAATCAAAGAGGCAAGAGAACAGGACTCACGTTGTTCTGACGGCGTTTACTTAAACTAGCACAATAACACCTGGACAAAGTGACTTGTACAGTTCATAAGACGGACAGCTCACTTGGATCCAAACACAGACTCTCACGAGCAGTTTTACATGTCGTCGACGGTACAAATGGAAACGGGACGGTTTACAGCTATCCAATACATTGGACTGTTCACTTTTAAGACAGACTATACATGTCGCAATGGGCACTTTCAAGGGAAAGGGGATGAAATTAGAGAGGGGGTAGGGTGGGGGGGGGAGGGGTTGTCAAGGTTTCATCCTTTTTTCTTCCTTTATGCGTTACATCAAACCTGCATGTTGAGGTAAGCATGCCACTGGGGAAAAGAGAGGAAGCCATCTCCCATATATAGGACTCCCTTGACTGTATCCCCACTCACTTTGTAATTCGCCTTGACAGTAAATCAATTGTGAAGCCGGGCCCCTTGGACTCCTTACCCTGTCCAAGCCAAGGCCCTCCTCTCTCGCAAACATTCCTGCACACATGAATCACTCCAACTCCTGGCTTCTAGAAGGCATTTCCTGCCCGGCCCTCTCACTCACTCGCTCACTCGCTCGCTCGCTCTTACTCCTCTGCTGAAAGCTGGGCAGGAGCTTTTTGATTTGGACCCGCAGGGAGGAGAGCTCAGCTAACATTGGGACCAGACAGAGACAGAATGCTTGGAGAGAGAGTGTTGGATGATGCATGTGCACCCAAGTTAGGGGGGTGTGGGGGGGTGAAAACGGCAATCTGAGCAGTGGACCGTATTCCGTCGACATCACTCCAAGTCTTGTGTCAGCATTTCAAATGTACATTCTCTGTAAGACAGATGTTCAACCTTTAACATGGAACATCAATGTAGATTTTCCACAATAACAGAGTAGGTATAAGGTTCGCCCCCCCACCCCATCTCTTAAACACACTGCAAAGATTCATGATCATATTCAGTGCTGAGGAGCATTCAGTGGTGAGAATGTGCACGGTGGGAGCGCGAGTTGGCTCGTCCGCACCGTGCACCTGCTTAACCTGTCCCCTAGAGATAGACTAGGATGCTAAATCCACAGTACTGTACATGTACAACGGGCATGTACATCATCTTCTGTCAGCCGAGCAGACTCCAAACGACCATAAGCAGCTCGTTTGTCTTCGTATTATGTACACAACAATGTAGCCTACATATTTACTATGTCACGGATAGTCTCTGAGGGAGCGATGAACGAGGCTGCAGCGGAGCGGAAAAGGGATCGTTTGTTGCCGCGACGACGAAGGGGCCTACAGTGTCGCCGCGTGCGTCTACACTACAGGGATTGTTTCTCTGCGAATGTTGGGAGTGTGTGACGTGCTCCGCGTATTCCTCAGATCATGGCTCTTATCACCAGCCTCCCTTTGACCTGGTGAAGATAGGCGCTCCTCTGCGCCTCCAAGCCCTCGTCCTCGCTATCCGGGGGCTCCTCCTTCACCCTGATGACCCCGTAGTGCGCGTCGGGGAGCTCCACGCTGGAGCCGCCGCTGCTGCTGCTGCTGCCGCTGTTGCTCAGCGTGTGCTTCCGGATGACTCCTCCGGGGGGCAGCCTGTCCTCCTGCATGCGTTCGGGCTCCGGCTGCTCCTCCTCGGACTCCTGCAGGTGCACGTTGGGCTGACGTAACTGCTCGATGGACTTGGACAGCAGCTGCAGAACACATTGACATTAGAACAACTTTATTCTACTTGCTTCAAAGAAGTAGAAACAAGGATATGAAGTCATGAAGCTATATAAAAAAAAAACTCCAAAGGCCCAAAATTTTAATTCAATCCAAATTTGCTCCCTTAAAAGTCAAACAAACGTTAGATTCAATTCAGCTAATCAATCAGTGTCAAAGAATCAAGCAAGTCTTCAACTCAGTAATCATCTTAAAGCTCTTCAAGTGTGTTTTACTTTTCTTTGGCTTCTTTACAGTTTTGTGGTGCCGGGAGGAAAATTGCGACAATAACCAAAAGCCAAAAATCAAGCTTAATGCAACATGAGAAAGTGGCTGGCTGTTCAGTATAATCTGAGCACCACAACGTGTAATCAATAAACATTTATATATTTTTTTACAGTTAACTTTTCTTTATTTTTTTATGACAGTTAAGAATGTTAAAATGTTACTAGAGTCAATAAAGGCTCTCTGGTGGTACTATGAGCGCATTTGTTTAGAAATGAATTAGTTCAATAGTTCAACCAGAAGGGGGCTCTAGAGTCAACACTAACCAAATGAGCTCCAGCAGGTAGGCCTTTTATAAATATCTCAGAGGAATTAGCCTCGTTAGCTCAGCCTTTATAAACAGCGTGCAGACTTTTTCCAAATGCCTAATCTCTTGTAAATTTCCATTGCTGCCCCTTTACTATAGCAGGCACCGGCGGATGTGTAAAAACAGCCCCCACTGACAAGCCTCTATTGGGAAATTAATTAGGGCAATGTTTCACTGATCCCTCGCTGTAAACACTCAGGGCTCATCCCTGATTAGTGGCCATTTATAACCTCCGCTTTAAGTGGCTTTACCCCGCGATCTCATTGGGCCGGATGATCACAGCCCAGCTTGCTCACGGGAAGTTCTTTTGAGATGAAATCACCTTCACAGAGGCGTCATGAACACCAGGGTGCCGTGGGAAATATTACAAACACATTTTTGTTCATCTATCTTAGGGATGGGCATTAGAAATGCTGGAGAGGGCCAATGTACTTCCTAACCAGAAGTACAGTATGACAAAAATAAAAATATCATTTTAAATATAGACAAAATACATTCATATGTGCAAAATAGGTGCTCTTAATATTAATTAATAATTAATAATATTTGATTACCCATAATAAATGTCTCAATGCATGTATAAAAGATCCAACAACAAAGTAACTACATACTGTGATTTTTTTTTCTAATGCTTGCATAAAAATTACCATTCAAGTATGGCACAAAATTCTTGAACAGCAACGCCAACTCATTTGGTGCATTTTTCCCACAAAATTAAACTCTCAAAATTGTAATTCTATTGCGATACTTTTTTGTTTGTCCTGCATACCATTCCAAATCCGCAAACAATTATTAGGCCAACTAATGTTGTAGTATATGGCAGTATAAGAGCCAGTGTAAATGCAACTAAGTCATTGCTGGCATCTTGTGGTGAATGGTGATATTACAACATAAAACTATAGTCAACCCCTGCATACTCAAGGTCTGCTGATTTGTATATTTACAGTTTTTTCCTCCCCCAGTATTTATTTATTTATTTTTAAATTTGGAGTATATTCAGTTTTTTTCCCGGGAATTTCCCCATCAATGTTTTCAAGGAAATTATCTAATGCATATTTATTAGCGTTTTCTGAAGAATTTTTGAGGTTCGTAAAAATAACTAAATAAAAATAATAATAAAAAAAGAAAACTTTTTTTTTTTGAAAATTAATAAAGGAGCCACTCAGAGTGTGGCTCGTTAGTTGCCCATCCCTGATCTATCTATTCCAGTCATGTTTAGTAGAGGCATAAGAATTAAATGCCCTTCCATTAGTTGTCAAAAAGTGCAATAAACTTATGTATTTACGTTCGCTATTGATACAATTGAGTAAGTCAGGGAGGGTTACCTGCAAGTATATTAGTTTGGCGTTCAATTAAACAGACCCTGATTTCAGACTGAGTAAGTATATGTGTGAGGAAATTGAGACAAGATGATCATTTCAATATTTATACTATTTGTGACATTTTTGTTTGTTTTTTAATGTAAAATCTGTGTCTGTTTCTTCAATACAGATTCATCAAATGGTCTAATAGTTAACATTTTTTTTCTTTTTTAAATATAGTTTACTATAACTTTGGAATGGTGCAAGATTTTTTTTTTCTTCACCTCATCAGATTAGCGAACAGGAATAATTCTGTTCATAAGGCAGCATGGCTCATGTGCTAAATCGCTCGTCTCCCAAACTAAAGATTGTGGGTTTGGTCTTGAGACCCTGTGACCATGCCAAAGTGCCCTTGAGCAAGATACTGAACCTCCAGTTGCTCGTGATGCCACCTCATCAGTAGGTGAATGAGGAGGGGGTGTTAACTGAGTGCCTTCAAAGTGGAAAAGCACCATTAGGGCCACTTTCTTGAAACAATTCCAACTGGGGGGGAAAAAAAGTCTTCACGTGCCTCGGTACTGCTTTCTTATAGCAATAAAATTCAAATAGCTTCTTTAATGTGACGAGGGAAAATTAAGAGTCTATTTGGGTAGAGTGGTTCCCGCATCTGCTGATTGAGAACCAGCACTTAAATGGAGGCCACTATTTGAATTAACAAGAATCATCACACATTCTACTAATAGAAATGAGTCATTTCTATGCCTAATCAGGAAGTTAAAAATAAAGATGGCGATAAGATGCACGTGTCAACTGTACACATCATCAGTTACCACTTGAGCTAGTTTTTGCTTCTTATTTCCTCCTCTGTGGTTTCCCGTTCCTCCTTCAGGGCCCAGTGTTAGGACACATCAGTGCAGCTCACACAATGCTGCCTTTCACAGTGTCGGTCACCTCACACGCTTCCCTCACCAGAATAATTACTCTCTTGTGTCTTGGCGAGGTGACCTCGGCCAGCTTTCAGAAACACAAATATTACCACAGAGGAACGAAATTTTGGACTTTTTTTTCTCTCCTTCGTTTGAACTTAGCTGAATTGAATTTCACAGTGTTAGCATGTGAACAACACTGGTGCCTTGAGCTATGATAACAGAATTAGTGCAGGGGAAGCATTTCTTTCCCATTTTGAAGTTCTTTGCGTTGCAGTTTTAACAGCAGGGAAGAACAGACTTCAGGTCAGGATTTTGAACCTCAGTCACCATGGATGCTTCTACAAAAATTGGATGCGAATTTGTGTCTTTAAAATAAGTTCATCGGACTACCTGCAAGAGGACCCAACATAAAGGAATAAAAAATACTGAGCTATCTCAGAATAAATAAATAAATAAAGCAATATGCAAATTGACCAACCTTATTTATATGGACCTGCTGCTGGTATTGTTTCTGTTTTTCCAGGAAGTGCTGGTGTTGCTGCTGGATAACAAGTTGTGCCAGTGTGTTCTGGGGCAGTGGCGCCGACTGCGTCCTGTTCAAAGGCCGATGTTTGGGTAGTTTGGGGCGACTGCTGGATGGACGATCCTTCATGGCCAGAGGGGACGGAGGGTGGGATGGCAAGGAGCCTGGACCTTGGCAAAGGGAACAGCCAACCAAAAATATTAGGTTTCGCTTAGGGTTATTTCAAAATGTATTTATTTGTTTACCGTTTTTTTTTTTTTTTTACCATAAAGCGTACTTAAAATCTTTTAATTTTATCAAAAATCAACAGTAAGCCAGAGCTGCTTATTTATGGATGGATATCAACTTTTCAGTTTGTTGTCTTTAATTCAAATTCCTTTCTATTATATTCACTAGCAGGCTTCTATGTTTTCGTCATACCGGAACTAGAACTACTTCCTGTTTCCATGTCTTAAAAAACATGTGCAAGCACAGTCCTACTAGCCAAATGCTGCGGTTGCTGATTAGCGCCAATGCTAGCGGCATATTTCCAATGTTACAATGTGGGAACCGGACAGGCGCGAGGTTAACGACACAGCCAGCTTTCCAGGACTGCGCAAAAAAAGGTTGAATAAGCACATTGTGTTGTTTACAGCTGTTAAACTGTCAACCAAGATTGCTACCTGATATAACCTAGCATAATAGCGCTAAAACTATTAAATAAATATACTGTAGAATTACAATTATCTTTCTAACAATGTTTCACAATAATACACCTTAAAACCCAGAGTAAGAAGATATTTTGAAATAGACCCATTGATATTGCATAAAGCACTGCGCCCAATGATTAGAAAAATACACTGTTTATTGATCTTGTTTATCATCAGGTAAGATGTTCTTACCAGTGGAAAGCATCTTCTGCTGCCTCATCTGTTCCTTCTGGAGGAGGTGCTGGAGCAGAGCCTGGTGACTGGGGCTCACTTTGGACTCCAGACTGTTCTGAAGAGGCACGGGACCCAGGAGATGCCCTGGCAGGCCGTGCTTGCTCTCTATTGATCTGTCCTTCAAGCCCACAGCCCCCTGAAAAAGAGAACATACAAATGGTGACTCACTTGAAGTGACTACATACAAGGCTCAGAATAGTGTAACTGTATAGGATAATCTGCTGTCATAAATATAACCTCGAAACGTGACATAACATTAACACAAAAAGAGCAGTTCATGGTTAAAAGTCACTGCTGTTGATGACCCGGCCTCCTTGGAATGTGCCAATGATAAATCATGTGGCGAGTTATCAAGAGTGGACTTTTTTAAAAAGTGGTGATAAATGAGGTGGAAGATAAGAGCACGCTGCATGACAATATTTATCTCATGTGTGATAAAAAATCTTTGGAGGCTACAGGGGTCAGTGGCCTGTGGTCAAAGGAAGGATGCAGATAGCCAGTATTAGCAGATTTTCAAGATGCAAGACCATTATATATGACTGCCTAAAGATACTTACACTTATAGGCGAAGATGCTGTCGGAAGCCCAAAAGAGATATTCGGTAGGGACGGAGATGTGTATAAACTCAACACGGACATGGAGCTCTCGGGCCGGAATAATCTTGGCTGTGAAGGCCATCGCTACATGACACAGGACAGAAACAAAGAAACATACTACTTTACTTGCTGGTCCTTAACCTGGGTTCGATCGAGTCAATCTCAGGTGTTCGGTGGAGGTCAAGACACAAAACAGACTCAAATGATATGTGATAATACGTCCCGCTTGGCCATCATTGGCTGCAAGGCCAACGTCGTGTGATTTCTTTATTATTCTAAAACCCTTCATATTAACTATGTTGAGCAAAAAAAGAAAGTGGTTGGACGAATATGTGCAATATGTATATACATGTATAACAGATGATGGTGTTCCACAGGGTTCAATTCTGGGTCCCCTGCTGTTTTCTATGTATCTGCCGCCCCTGGGTTCCATTTTAAGAAAACAGCAGCGGTTGTTTTAAAGTGCTTTATAGAGTTCCTTTTGTTCACCAGTAAACAACCTATGTCTTGAATTTGCAAAAAAAAAAAAAGGGAGGGGGTTAATTTTTTTCAATAAAGAACAGTTCAGTGAATGCGCATAGAAAACGGGTGGGGTTTAGTACCTTCGTCAAGATTAAGAACCACTGTGTTAGAAACACACAGACAGCAACAGTTCAGAAGTTTACTAAAAGCTGTACAAGTAGTGTGTTCCAGCCCCAGTTCCTTCATCCCCCGAGGATCAAATGGTAGTTGTTCCCTGCCCTTGGGCTCTGCTCTCTAGGAGGACATCACCACTGGGGTACACTTCCTGTACCCAGCAGAGAAGGGGACCAGCATGTGGTTTTGGAACAGCCTTGTTTATCCTCGCGACCCCTACCAGCACTCAGTGACCTGTATGTGGACATCCGGCCCATATTCGACCCGAGGGACCCGTTCCCTCTGAAAAAGGATACCTAATGTAACGGTGCATCAACATGCATTGTTTTTGCAACAGGCATGAGGTCTACAGGCAGCCCCGCACTCCACCAATGACTTTCACTAAAGCTTCATCTCGTACTGAAACAATAGCAAGCCTGTGTGTTTACGTTGCTCGCATGTGGGTGTCTTTCTGGCTACCAGCGCCTGGGATATCAATTAAACGCCACAGTCCGTTTGTCTCCCCGAGCCCTGATGTCAGGGCGTCTCTGGATTCTCTGTCACTGGAGGTCCTCGCGAGAGTAAACAGCCATGGTTCAGGAAAACACAGCTGCTCTGTTGAGATTGCAAGTCGATGTGTCATATCTGCCACCCGCTATAATGCTCTTCTTTGTGAGCTCGGTCCAAGGGGATCCAGGGGCCAGAACTCAGCCTTGAATCTGTCGGGAAATGCCTCTGAGGAGGCACCGAGCCAGGCCAATGACAGAAATACAATGACAAGCCAACAACGCAACTCGGAGCCAAACTTGAGATTGTTTTTTAAAAAGCGGAATTGTGCAGAACATCTGGAGGAATAATGTGAGCGATAAAAAACGAGCAGGATTGTAACTGTTGCTGTTGTTTGCACTTAAACACTCACATTTCCTGCAAAATGTGTTGTTTTAACACAAGTAAACCTGGCGCAGTCGGACACATGGGTCAAGCTGTGCCTCTTTAATGTCAGTGCGGGTAGTCATTTTCACTGGAGGGGAACAGACAGAGGGCAAATGGCTGTTTTTATAGCTGCGAGCAGAAGGGCAGCCAAGCATTTTGTGCTTCCACCCCCCCCCCCCCCCCTTGCCCCAAACTTTTTTTTTTATTTACAAATGCATATGCCACAGTTTCCTTCATATGATAAATAAAAGGAAATTTCAATGTTTGTCCAACGTACCTCAGTTTTTGTGGTAGTAGGCAAAGAGGAGGGTCCATTTTCTGCCCCCAAGGCACTGGAGGCCCCGATGGGGGAGCTGGGGCCCGAGCCAGGGGCACTTTTTGCAGGCGTAGAGTCTATAAAAAATTTAGGAGTTAGGCAGTATTCATGCACACATATAAATGACTTATTTTGTTACATACATACAGAAGATGGTTTAGAAGTAAATTTGACTCTATTTAGAGTGGGACCAAATAGACTCAGTTTTAGAGTAGCTTAAAATTTATACTGTGAAGAGAGTAAAATAAAGAAATGAAAAATAAAATAAGTCACTCAAGGGTTGAGGAATGAACTCACGACCTTCAGTTTGGGTGACTGCCACACTGCCAACTGAGCAATGCCACTTCTACTGTTTGCTTATCTCCAAGAGACCAAAATCTTTATACTCTAAATCTATTTGGTCCCTCTTAAAGTTAGGAAGATTCCAGCTGACACGAGCTGCGTGGCTCAGGGAGTAGATCAGCTGTCTCTTAAGCTGAAGGTTGTGAGTTCATTCCTCAGCCCTCGAGTGACTTTTATTTATTTATTTTCAATTCTTTATTTTACTCTCTTCTAAGTGTAAATATTACTCTAAAATTGAGTCTATTTGGTCCCACTCTAAATAGAGTCAAATTTAATGTGTACCATAAACTAAGCAGGCCCAATGCAAGATTGAACTGTTTTTTTTTTTTTTTTAAATCTACAGTGACAGATGAAATCTGTTAATATTGTCTATCAGATGTTCTTTGACTGGTCAAGCGTGCCTACTTTTGTGGCCAGTTTGTTTACGTTGTAAAAGAAAATGAATCGCCATTAGTTTGGCATACCCATTAGCTCCAGTGCCCTCTTCTTGTAAGGTGTCACGAGGTTGCCATCTTTTCTCTTG
Organism: Vanacampus margaritifer; assembly: GCF_051991255.1. Lineage (NCBI taxonomy): Eukaryota > Metazoa > Chordata > Actinopteri > Syngnathiformes > Syngnathidae > Vanacampus > Vanacampus margaritifer. The sequence continues at coordinate 14,228,795 of NC_135440.1, read as the reverse complement.
AGCATGGGGCTGCTCCGCCTTTCAGCTACTTTCTGTTTCAGTCTGGACCGCACCTTCAGGTTGGGTTCGGAGGCTAAAAAAATAAAGAACAAAAAAAAAACAAAAGATTAAACACTAAGGAGTGGATCTTTTGGCTTGTCTAAATTCATTCTTATTGTGAAAAATGACCCAATGGTGTGAGTAAGTCAGGCAGTGTTGTTGTTGTTTTTTATTTTCTTTTATTTTTTAATCCAGCCATTGTAATGGAACTTCTGAAAGCAAACAAGAGCATCATAAAATCAGAGCCTATCAATCAACCTATATTATCACACTTCAACTAGTTTGAGTTTACAGAAAAACATTTTTTATCAATTAAATGACTCAAAATGGGGCCTATTTCCAACTCATCTGGACTAAATTAGCTCACGCAACACTAGGATCCAAGTGAAAATCTGCTGCTACCTGCCGCCCTAGTGACCACAGTCTGATACAGTAGCAACAGTTAAACTAACACAAAAACATGGCAGATGTTTCAGGGCCCCCCCCCCCCCCTCAACACCTCCCACCTCCTAATGCAAAACAGAAATACCCATAAACAGCCGGGCCTAACCTGATCCAGACCCAATCAATCAGCCGTGATAGAGCAGCCAATATTTCAAAATGTTCCCTGGGTTCACTGGCACCTCCCTGGCATCGCACCGTGCAAACCTCCTCCAATATGAATTTCAATAACATCTTGTAGGACACGTTAACCCACTCAAGTCAAAGGGAGAAACACAACTCTCATCATATAAAATATGCTGCAGTGAAGTTATGTAAACCTGTTACACAACAGACAACATTTTTTTTTTATTATTCAGTTTGTGACTGAATATTGTAAGAGTTATTTGTGTGTGTACATTTTGCAGACCATACAGCTGAAAATGTGGAAGCGGTGCCATGACGTAGGAGTGCCGCAGGGGAGGATGGATACGGGGGTGGTGCTGGAGGGGAGATAGGGGCACAGTGGGCCAGATGCTGCTATTTCTGGCATTTGTCAAAGCAGCCAAAGCCTGATCCCTAATACGTGGCGCGGACCTCTAATCCAGTGGGTGTGAGGATGAATGAAAGCGTGCAAGGGAGGAAGAAAGGAGGCAGGAGAGAGGAATGGGAGGGAGAAAAGGCTGTTGGGAGTGCTGTGAATCTGCTTCACGCCCCACTGCCTTGATTGCTTTCTATTTTTACACACTGCTGCCACCAAGCAACATATGCCAATCGGTCGCCACGGGAACGCCACACAGCAGCATGGGAAGGAACACTTTCTCACTGGTCCCCATGGAAAAACACCCTGATGCTCTGAGATACAGGAGGCAATTATGACAGCCTTAGAGTGCTTGACTGGTTAGACGGCTGGATCATTTGGAATTTTATCTATTCTGAGAACAAAACAGGCATCCAATTTAGCAAGTATTTGGACAACTAACACCATAACAGGAAACCTTTTCGTGATGCGTACTTTTGCCTAACGTTTTTTTGTACACGTCTCGACTGGTTGCTCAGTACAATCAGGCCACAACTAAAAAAAATAAGTTGACATCAATAGTAAAAGAACAAGTACGGCATGTACACCGGAACTTGAAGTATATTTAGTCCTGTCCTATATATAGACTTCCAAGCAGTAAACTCTCCTCTCCAATTTCTCTCATGCTTTCAAAGTTAATGTTGAGTAAACATTATAGTTTTAGCAGTGATTAATTAATCTACATAAAACATTCCCTGAACAGTTCATCACGTTTTTTTTATGATGGTGGCTGTTCCTGCTCTGGAACACATGACTTCCATTTCCTGTCTTTTTGGAAAAATGCTAACTGGAAGTTGACCATCATCCAGGAGTCGAACGTGTTCGACTTTCAAGTACTGTACCGAAAATCTTTATCGGCTCAAGTGAGCAGTTTACACATGTACACAACATGTACATAGTAGGCAACTGGGTCAAGAGCAGAGTTCTTACTGCTAAGCTGTAATTATTCTTGCAGTAGACTTATTGCGTGACTTGCCCAGGGAGGTAAAACAAGATAACCTTAGACAGGTAAACAGGTTCATCAACTGTGTACATTCGTCTTCAGGTGAAAGAAGACACAGCTCATTAGCCAGCTTCAAACATAGACATGAGCTGGATGGTTGGGGAAGTGGATGAACAGAATTATTCACAGCATATAAAGTTTGCTTTCATTGCTTAACATTCAATGTACCACAAACATCCTTATTTATGACCTTTGCCAAGGTGAAATGATCTATTAATTGCACCAAGGAGGTATTGTGACTTGTTGTTTTTGCAGATTTACTATAGTAGCCATTTGCACAAATATGGGCCAAGGCAGTGAATAATACATGAATCCTAATAGTTATGATATACTGCATTTTTTTAACATAGCCATAGAACACTATTGTGGCCATTAAAAAAAAAAAAACAGTCCTATGCTATTTGGCAATCGACTACAATATTTCCTGTTAAACTTGGAATGGGTTGAAATTTACAGGGTTTGAAAAAGACCCAAGACTCATAAAAAGAAGTATGTGTGACAAAATATATATTACTGACAAATGTGATTATGGAGCTCTCCCAGGATAAACAATGAACTTCGCCCTTTGGCCGAACCAAGCAGTCGGGTGTCTCACACTGAGCACTCGAGTCACATCCAGCTTGTTTTGAAAGAGCTATCTTTTCTTAAACAAACAATCACGTTGAGGTCCATCCTGATTTTGCCAAGCGGACCCGCAGCAACACCTGCCAATCAGCCATCAGTGGCAGTCGGTTGGGCTGGGAACAACAGCACCTTTGTGCGTCAACCTCGCGTGACACGCCTTTAAAGGGCTCTAATGAAGACGGACAGGAAGTGGGGGAGGAACGACTGAACAGGAAATGACCACATATAGATTCAGGAATCCATGAAGCAACAAGTAGTTTGATCGGTGTGAGATGCACGCACAATGCTCATTTTTTCAAGTTCTTGCTGTTTTGATTTGTTTTGTTCAAAAAACAGTGGGTCTAAAACACATTCCAGGCTCTTAATAGGCTGGCATTTCTTTAGTTTGAGACTACACGCTCCTCTAGCTTTAGTGTACCATCTATTCTTTTTTTATAATGAACTTTAAATTTATCTTGAAGATATAATTTATCTCCAATTTGGGTGTACAGTATGCGCACCATGACAGGCTTGTAGTTAACTAACTCAATATGTACGATTGTTTTGGAGTGTAATTAAAGAGACACTAAGAAGGAAAGAACATCATGTAATTAGGTGACCTCATAGTGGAGTTTTTGTATTTTGGGGGGGGACTTTCTTTCTTTCTGAGTCTTGAGTGTGAGCCAAGTCTTGTCCTTGTGAAAACCAAGGGATGGGAATTATTGTTATTAATAAAGCCTTTCCTAAAGCTTTAAACCACTAAACCCACTTTTTATTTTATTTTATTTATTTATTTATTAAAAAATTTTACCCTTCGTGTGGACTCGGGAAAGATTTAACTGATTTAACTGCTTCTATTGCCACATTTATTAACAATTTTAACAGTTACAGTATAGTAGACAATACTTGAGCTGCCAAACGATTCGTTTTTTTTTTTAAATCAGATTATTCAAATCTTAGAATTTTGATCAATCATAATTAATCACTTAATTAAAAAAGCTTTTTAATCAACATTTTTTTCCTGTAAAATTTGAAGAACAATTATCATGTGTTAATAATTTTTTAATTTAATGTTATGAGGATGTCTTACACATTTTTTTGATCCACTGCACCCTCTCATTCTCTTCTTTTTCTAATAAATTAATTACTTGCATAATTTAAAAATAATAATAAAAAAAGACCCCAATATTTTGACTAGAACAAATATTCTGAATGTCATACTCAAACATGTTATGTTTATTGTTCAAACACAACCTGCGCTACCTTCAACATAACCATCCGCTGTCAAGCTAAAAGATAATGTGCGGTCAAAATTAATAGCGTGATTAATGTGCGTTAATACATGATTAATGCGCTAATTTTTGTGTGATTAATCAATGATCTTTAACTGACAGCCATTAGACAAGACATTAACAGTCATTGTTCAAATTTTAGAATAAAGCAAACAATGAAATGGAAACAACTAAAGAAGGCATTCACGAGGTTTTGTGGTGATCCCCGGATGATGAGAGAGGCAGGCATCACAATGAGCCTAACTGATATTATTAGCAGGTCATTAGCAACCCCAGGAAAAACTCAGTGGTTCTGCAGAACTCTTGACTGACAGGAGTCAAAAGGAATCTTAATAATAACCCACGCTGTCAGAAATAGTGGAAGTCATTTTTCTTCCTTAAGGTAAAACAGTACTCGACTCCATAATAACCGTACCCAAAAGTTATATTGTAGTTTACAAACTGGAAAATGAGTACATTTTTAGGTACCACCCTTGTGATGAGAAAATATACAACTAAAGGTCCAATTGTGTACTTTGACTGCAAGTGCAGTGTAGTGAATACAAATGAACACAATCAGAATAGTTGCAGCAATGTATGCACGAGCCTATATGTAGATTTATGAGTGCATTTCAACGTGTTGGTATGTGTGTCGCACATATGCAAATGAGCAGACCTGTCTTCCTCAAGGGGAAGTCATCCTTGCCGTCAACAGGTGACGGCAGAGTGTAATGGCAGGTAGGGGACATGCCACCCAGAGGAGGAGAGCTTTGGTCCAGAGAGGCATGATGGGAGGACCTGATCACACAAAACAATAAAGAACACAAGTCAATGTGAAGCCCAAAAGTGCTTTATATTAATGTAAAATGGCCGTGAATGAAAGTAGTCACCTGTACCAGAGCTTTGGGTGGTGGATGAATGAATGATTGACACCATTAATGGTAGGGTCTTTTGCTGATTTGCTCAACAGAAACTCTTGGAGTTTCTGTTTCACCTCTGTACTGGCCACTGCACCTGTGAGACCAAAAGGTGCAATAACAAGGATTGGGGTTACCCTAAGGATACATGACTTGTAATATATAATAACAGCACATCAACATTTCAACAAAATGTCCTGCGTTTCAAAATTATTTCTGCTCTGTGGCTGTCTTTAGTCATGTAGAAAGATCCCCCCCTAGTGGCCAACAGGCTTTAGATTGCAAAAAAATAAAATAAATAAAATAACTTTCCTATTGGAGGCCGACAGTTCCAGGGCATCGTTTCAAATTACCTGACCTGACAAAGTCATAAGTCATCTCCTCTATTATTAGGCAGAATGTAAAAACAGAAATGAAACCTTAGATCGCAAGCTATTCTCATAGTTCTATTAAAAGACGTTTTCAACAAATTCCAAGATTAAATGGCACCGTGAAGCCTCAGCTATTTGTATCACTTTAATTATAGTCTTTATTATAATTATCACCTTAAAATTACAGGGATGATCTTAGCCTCTTAATTTTACAACTAAAGTAATCTCAATAACAAATCTGAAACGCTGTCAGTGAAAACGTACATACCATTATTAGAAGATGCTAAAAAGTTGGAAATGAGAAGAAATGTTTTATACTTTTTTTCCCCCGTTATGGCCTCTTTGCTTAAGTATGTAAATGTTATTGTAATTCTTGTAATGCACTTTACAATAAGCAGAAGGCAAAAAAATATGATCTTGCACATTTTTGTATTATGCGATATTAACCTCAAATGTTTGTTGTACTTTACTGATTTAAACCTGCTTATAATTTTACATAGATAAAAATAGAATAATAATAAGGGATGTTTTATACGACTTTTTTTTTTGAGTAGTCACCGATACCAAATACCGACACCACTACTTTTGATACATGAGATTAAAATGACAGATAATTTTAAAGAAAGACCTATAAATCCCAATTTAGCATTTTTCCTTAAAATTGCATTCTTGTTCCTGATGGTAAAACAGCCACAAGAGGGCAGCTGATACTGGTATCGGCCGCAGTCGCAATTACAAATGTAATAATAATAATGATAATGACAATAATAATAACTGTGTTTATTTCTCGGTGAACTTTTAATCCATATGTAGATTTTCCCCCTCGGTGTCGAGCTCTTACTCTCTCTGGAGCGTTCTTTGGCCCGAAGACTCAAGCTGGAGATGTGCAGCTCCCGCCGGTGCCTCTCCTGCTCTTTTTCCTGCTGGTTCTGCTGCTGGTTCTGTTGGTGCTGGTGGTTCTGCTGCTGTAGCTGCTCCAGACGGCGCTCCTTCTCCGCGAGTTCCTGCTGCTGTTTCATCGTGTGTAGCTCCTGTTGAAGCTGAGAGGGCGGCACAACCAGCGGTAAAGCAACTCTAATGAATGGTGCTTGATGTTTTGGGGGAAATTGCAGCTATTTTTATGGGCGTGCTGTGTTTTTCTATTTTGCAGTGATGGATGATTTGATGTTTGCGTGTGAAAATATTTCTCACGCTGTGACGCTCGAAACTCGGCATTGCTGAGCTGCTTCCTTTTTTATTCCCTAATGTTCAAAGTTGTAGTACTTTCAAACTATCTGGACTATGCCACGCTGTGTTGTGATGTATGAAACGCTAACGAGCTACGCCCACCTTGAGGTGCTCCTGGAGCTGAGCCTGGTGCTGACGGGTCAACTTCTCATGCTGCTTCTGGAACTCGCTGATGAGCAGCTGCTTTTGGATCTGCTGCTGCTTTTGGATGAGCAGCAGCTCCTGCTGCAGCTGTCGCTCCCACAGTCCCGGGTCCGAGCCTGGCCCCAGCATCCTCAGGTCTGTGCGCAGGTCTAACGGTGATAAGGGTTCCACGACCAGTGGTACGTCTGACTTGATCTCCACTGGATTCCATAAAAAAGGATGAGAAAAAAGAAAAGAAAAACATTAAATGCTTAATACGTGCCTGTAATGGGACGCAGTCAGTTGCTGTAGGGAGGGGGGATCATAAAAAAGCGAGATAATTATATTAAGAATCAGCAAGTATAATAGAGAAGGAGGAATAGAAGTAAAAAAGTGAGAATCCTGAAAGAACAGCTTCCTCTTATGCAAACCTGTAATTATAATCGGTTCTAAAAAGAAACACTGGATCACATCCGGCAGAGTCTACTGGGAGCAGCTGTACTGAGGACCCAATGGTTATTTAGCACGGAGCTCACAGTGGACATTTCAAGTATTTATTTAAATCCTATCTTCTGCTTGTTTAATAAACAAACGGCACGGCATTCTTCTCATCTCTCCCAGGACGTCATGCAGCTTATAAATCCTTAAAGGAACATTTTAACGATGGAACTGGCATTTATGGGGGCATACAAAATTTCTGTGATCTTTCCAGTTTTGTGACTGAGTGCTGACGTTGATAGGAAATGTTTTTGTCATTATGTGTAATTGCCAGATACAAAGACACTGGGTTTCCTTTCATGCTCCTAGTTCCATATATAGGGGAAAACAATATCTTGTTTGAAATATAGACAAGGCTACTTCAAGAACTATTAATGAAGTTTGTGTGTATCTGTGTGAAGGTATAAATATTCAGCGCAAGATCACTGCTGATATTATGCTTAATATTTTTAGTGCTAAGTGGGTTACAAAAAAAATAAGATAAAAACTACCCAAACCTACACAAGTCGATGTCATGAAGCAAAAAATAAATATAGAAATAAAATATCAACCCAGTAAGGTACATCACTCCCATATAACTTTATTAGCAAAATAACATTTTTTTTTTTATAGTTTTAGATCTTTAGCTGCTAGAATTAATTTACTGTAGCCCTAAAGATAACTAATGGTAGACTCCTGTAAATGTAAGGTGATGATCGTAACAAGGACTCCAGCTATACTATACATCACCACTGCGATAATATCACCAGTGATCTGCTTTGTTCAAAGTGTAAAACGAAAATGCTACATGCTAGCTGGGTTGTGGTTTGGCGCCCGATAACCAAGATGCTGCAAAGTGTTTTGACACCACAGAAACATCCAAACCTACTTGAATTTCCAGTAGCTGTGAGAACATTAATTAAGTGCATTCATCGCCCTAATGTTCTCCAGGCAAGAGATGGCACACAAACTGACACACCTCACGTTTTACATTTTTTGGTATGCTGTGGCGCCGTCAACATTTTTTTTATCAACCGTCACTAATTGATTTTAAACAAGTCGACAAAACACCTTCTCCATAGTTGTCATCACGTATACTCCCTGTGGCAGGCACACTGGTGTGATTTTATTTATTTATTTATTTGTATTACTGCCAGGCGAGCGTTTGTACGCATTTGTACGTGGTGGTGCCGATTATAAATAGCAACATAAAAGCAAGTGGCGCAATCCTGGTCTGTGACAACCCCCACACCCGAGTATCCACCACCCTAACTTGCTGCTGTCATAGCAACACCAGCTACGTAATTATGCACCCCCCTCCAAACACACACACACCCATCCTGCAGTTATGGAGTCTCGCTGCATGACATCTCCTGCCTACTGTGGCAATGTGACATGAGGACTATTATATCAGCTCTTATATAAGGACGGAGTCCCCGGCAGAGAGAAACGGTAAAACAAAAACAAATTACACAAAGAGCGAATAGTGAGTGATAACTAGTCTTAGAAGAGGTTCAAAGAGTGAAGACAGCCAGCAGGGAGTCCTGGGCTCTGGTGTTCTAAAAACAGCTTCAGTGAAATGACAGAGGAGGGCACTGGCTCGGCAGGCACATGAATCGGTACCTGTAGATCAGACTCCTCTCTGTTGACAAGGAAAATGCATCTTGGCATGTAAGCACTTGACAAAGGACTCTCCTGTAATGGGCGCTGTTCCAGGGACAGCCGTGAACCTGTGAACCATTCAAGGACTCCGTGAGTCAGGCACAGTCAGTGCTAGTTTTGCCTAATGGACCTAAAAATAGCAACAAAAACACCTGCTGGTGGGGAGAACTCGCCACTGTGATATTTAATTAATCTCATATTTCATTCGCTACCCTGACTGCGAATGACATTAAGGATCTCCACTTCGATCGGCGCATCAAGCTGATCCTCTATCACAATTTCTCAGATGGAAGAAGGTGTAGGCGGGAGTGTGAAGGCTTAAGGCCACATTTGATAACCGAGGCTGCACGAAACGGCCCTTGAGGAAACCACAACAGCCTCACGCGCCCGTGCTATTCTTGTCCGCCCACCGTCCACAAGAATAGCGCAGACTGGAGCGGCAAAGTTGTGGGGAAAATAATGAGATCCTTAAGGTATGGTGATTACTCAAGCAAAATGGAGAATTGACAACGTACATCCGTCGCGACTGTCTGGTATGGCCATGAGAAAGGTCCGACGTGCTGCACCCGACAACAAATAGCATTTGAGCCAAAAGCACATACTGTACAGCACAGAAATCTGTAGCTTCTGTCAAACGAAAATAATCCGTAGGCAGACAAGAACACCGAACCTCCAGTAACTGGGGCCAAATATAAATGCTCTTAATATAGACAATGTGCGAAAGACTGTCACACTTGTGAGGCTGCCAGCATAATTTAACACTAGCAAAAATAAATACGCCATGTTGCATTCATGTAATTTCCAGGTCATATGTATAACGTCGCTTTAGGCCACGGTGACGCTTAATGCAAATACATTTTTCTAGATTAGAATGAGGCACCTCTCCGCTGGATAGCAGCGCCAATGCTCCATGCACTGGTAAACAAGATATTTATGAATGACAGCTCCCAAATTTGTTTTTAGCACCAGGGCCAGACAAGTACCCCGTTGCCCCATGCCCAAATTCCTCCCTGTAGAAGGCCCGCCGAGCGGCGATTGGATGACTCATACGGTGTGACCGCGCCAGTGTTCCTAAAAGTGTTTACTCTCCTGCCCGTCCGGCTTGCTCCGGGTTAGAGTGACAATTACAGCCTTAATTTGAGATGGTTGCTCAGAATAAAATGGCTGACGTGAGAAACAAGCCATTCATAATATAAATATCACTCAGTGAACACAACGTGCAAAGCTGTTCTTACACCTTGAGTTTGCCCTCATGCCACTAAATGAAGCTAATAAATGTTACGACTGAAAACGAAGCTGTAATGAAATCATACAGTATGCTAATTGAAAAACACAAGCTTTGTTCAGCCTTGATTGGAATTTGCCCATAAACCAATTGTGCAGTTAATTGTGGAACTGCATTTAATTTTCAGTGAATAGTACAAATAAATGTTTTTTGTTTGTTTTTATGTTTGTTTTTTTTAATGTAAGGCTGTTGTAAAACAGACTAGTATAAGGTGGCCATATTTTGACTACTTAACTCATTTGCTCCCAAAAACGTATAAATACGTTATATTTTAAATATTGCCATGCTCCCAAATATGCATTTATACAGTTTTTATGTATTTTTATGCTAGAGCATACAGAAGGCTTTGATGCAGCCTCAGAACTGAGGAGAATGCTTGAAGCAATGGTAGTTATTACGAAAACGGCCAGCAGGTGACAGCAGAGTATAAGAGATCAACCAGGGCCATGTTGCAACAAGCTGTTTTCGCCACTGTTTTAAACAGAATTGTGAATAATGATTAAACTTAGCTATATTTTAATGCTAATTGCTGCAAAACGTAAACAGATAAAAATGTACTTTTTTTCCTGATGAAAGAAGAATCTTTCTTTTGGTAGGTTCCATGTTTTTATAGGAATATAACACAATATTCTGTTGGTCTGCAAAATCTGTCAAAATCCAGTAAAACAGCCGGGAGCGAAGGGGCTTGCTTTAGTGAAAATGGCTGGGAGTGAATGAGTTAATTGTGAAATTGCATTTAATTTCAACAAGTAGCAGTCAATAGTACAAATAAATGTTTGTTTGTTTGTTTTTATGTAAGAATGTTGTAAAACATTAAACTAGAATAGGGTGACTATGTTTTGAGTTCCAAAAAAAGAACACACTCACTCCGGCCTCGAGATACTTAAACAGATACTTGACAGACTCACTGGGCCATTTTCAGCAGTTAAAAAGTCAATATTTTTTCCAGCATTAATTTGAAAACTTCATTAGTTTTCATGTACAATTAATACCTTTAAAGGAATACTTGACAGATTGAGCCACTCAGCAGTAAAAAGTAAATATTTTGTCCAGAATGAATTTGACTGAGCCTTTATTGGTCATTACCGGTTTCCTGAGCACGGGCAAAATTAGTTTTTAAAGGTATTAATTGTTCATGAAAAATAGTGATCAAATTAATTATAGACAAAATATTATCTTCTTACTGTTGAAAATGGCTCACTGAGTCATGTATCCCTATAAATGATAATCAAAGTTTACTAAAAATAAAAAATAAAATAAAAATATGATAACTATTTTTACTATGTTAACATGACTCCTTTATTTGTGTAGGAAATAAAAAAGCATTACTCTATTTTTAAGCCTTACTTGACAAATGAATAACCACCTAACTCAGCGATGTCTCTGGTTTGGGAGTGCAAAGCGCTACCAGTGAGCTCAAATTTGGGACCGCCACAAAGCTCAACATCCCTTTTGAATACTAAGGAAGCAAGGTCTTACTAACGTAAAAAGCTGACAAACAAACACGCGCACACAAAAAAAACGCCTTTTTTTTTCTTCTGCACGCCTCACGTTCGAATTGTTACAGTAACAACGCGCTTACACTTCATCTCTCATTTATCATGAAATGCGTCAGTCACATTCAACATATCAACGCCTTCTTCAAATAATCGCCCAAGTGATTTTTTTCAGATTTTTTAAGAAACACACAATTTAACCATTTGCACCATGAGGTGATTATTAAATCTTGTTTTGAACTTTGTGTTTCTTTCATTTTCAAGTACCTGTTTGCCATTTTGCTATTTTTCAGATTAAATACCTTCTGAGCGTTATCCTGCCTTGCCTCCCTGCATTTGGATCCACCACAATACAAATCCTGACAAACACACCCCCAACCCCGATGCCTGGACATGATGTCAAAAAATGGACATGTCTGGGGAAAAGAGGACATTTGGCCCCAGCAGACTAGTACATCTTTGAAACTCTCGTCACACCAGTTGCGTTGCCCTCACATTAGATGTTTTGCATCTTTTATGACCGACAAACTGGCATCAGCCATTACGCTTAATATCTTCATTTGTTTTGCATGTCGCTTGCGTTTAGAATAGATGTTTGGCTGATGAAAATTCCTTGTCTGACAATCAAAATAGAATCAGCAACACAGATCAGGGGGAATAAGCTGATCTTTGGGACTGCAATGTGGCGCTGGATCTCTCATTAAGTGCCTTGTTATTTTGAGCAGCTGGCAAGTCTAAAGCAGGAAACGGCGCTTTATTTTTAAGACGCCGGCTCGTCCTTGCAGCTGAGCCAGATTTCAGACTTGCAGGCTATCTGTTAACAAAGAGAACTGACCCGAATCATCATGCTGGAGCCAGCGATCAACAAACAATACCCCATCCATTAAGTATCAATAGCAAAAAAAAAACTGATGACAAAAATTCACAAATTATCCTCTAAAATTGACAGTAAATTCTTTGGTAAAGATGATGTCACTTTCTTTGCAGAGAATATTACCCGTATCCTAATAAATCCATCACCAGAAATCAATTACACTGATGCAGTGAGCCACAGCGAGAAGAAAAGCATCTACATCTCACACAAAAATCCCAAACAACAGATGGATTATATAACCTATTATTTCACTTTTCATCTATCACGAGTACTATAATTGTTTTTGTGTATGTGTGTCATGACTTCAAACACACCGTGATGAGACATGAAGGTAGACGAGCTACACAAGGGTACTTGTAAAATGGACTATTATTGTCCGCAAGGTTCCTATTGAAGTGGGTTTGCATGATGTTTTGCACTCAGAGACTGAGCTAATTAGTTTCCTGGTAAGAGAGCCCTTTTGAACAAGTGTTTGCGTGACGTCATTGACACGCATGCCCTTTCATTTACGTGAGCTATTTGAAATGAAACAGTAAAACAAAAAAAACATGGTAGTTTCCTTTAGAGAACAGCTTTCCATTAACCTCAATTCATAGAAGACGACCCTCAAGTCAGTATTAAGTCGAGACAGACTCGTTCAGCAACACCTTGTGAAGTGAGTTCCGATAATAGGGAAAACAAATACATCAGGCAAAGGGGTTTCACTATTAATATATGTTCCAAGGCACTGTTATATCAGGAGCATGCCAAGAAGGAATGATAATGCACAGACGCCTAATCTTAGCAGGCTAATGCCATAAGCCGAAAATAACTCACCTAAGAATAGCTGACCCACAGAATAAGCAAGGAGGCTGAATTCAGGCGCTGTGTGCAGCCGTTGTTTGCCACACGGGCCTTGCGCACAGAGGACAAGACGTGTGACAACATGATTTATTGACAGATGGAATGTGTCATCCTCCTGTCTTCGTTCTAAATTTGTGTGGCCCACTGCTTCTCAGTTTTTTTTTGTTGTTGCCTGCAGTCAAACAAACCCATGCTTGTTTTTTAAGACCAAAATTCTGATCTCTTAAAACGGAATTATGCCTCTACATATTTTGGTCACAATCTATTCAAGGTTCAATTGAATGAATCTGCACTTTGCCATGAAACACCCATCTCACTTATGCAAAACATTTATTTAACAATTGCGAAATGCATGACAAAGTCAGTCCTGACTCAACCCGAGTCCATTCACCGCATAGTCATTCTCATCTGTGTATTGTACATTTCCATTTTATGTCAAGACAAATATAGAGCAGTCAATACATGTGGTAAATGCCCTGACACAAACCTTTAAGTTGTCCACTCAGCATTACCATCACACTTTTTCCACTTCCCCCCCAAAAAAGTGCACGAAAACAACATGCTCTTCATGATCTCAGTGACTCATTTTGACCGGCAAGAGCTTGGGAATACAGGCGGCACACTTCCTATTCATATTGTTTAGCACAACAACAAGGGTTCAATTGCTTGAACACACAGCAGTGCAACCGATGAACAGAACACGGAGCGGCATACGGCATTATGAGAGTAAATACCTCGATTCAGGAAGAAGTGCCTGATCCTACCAGGGAGCCCAGCTGAGAGTTGTTCTTTGCACTGAGAAAGAGAGACTATCTGAGCGCAGAGTTGAGAGCAAGAGCGAGCGAGTGGGAGAGAGGCAAGTACGCCGAGGATGGACGAGTGTGTGAGATGTGACGCTGGAATGCACGAACGAGAAAGGAAAGGAAAAACCAAAAGCTGACATTTCCGAGGCGGCCCCGACTAGAAAGGCTGCGCGGCTGTGATCACCTGAGCTGTTCACGTTGTGCATCGTGCTGTGGTTGGGGAGCGGCTGGGTTCCTCCAGCGCAGCCGTCTGTTGTGGAGAAACTTGACTCGCCCTCGTAAATCGTCTGCAGCATACTCCACTTAGCGCTCGGGTCTCATCGCACGCCGTCACCAAGAGAGCCACCCCTTCGGCCACCCGTGGGGGGGAGCGAGCGCCGCAACCGCCTTCCTCCGCCTCCTCCTCTGAGACAGCACTCTCTCTCTTCCGCCACCCAAACACTAACACAGTGTCAGCCTCGCTGCCTGTGCCTGTGCCTGTGCCTGTGCCTGCCTTCGCTTCTCAGCAACGTGTCAGAGGGGAACCTGCAAAGCAGAGTTGCTTGGCAAAGTCGTGCGTACTGCGCGCTGAGTACCTCACACGGGCAGGCAGCAATGCGAGCTGGGGAAGGAGGGAGGGAGCTTCATTTGCATGTGAATCAACAACTGCGTGGCCCACAGGTGACAGAAATAGAACAATAGCCAGCCCTGGCTAAAAATAGGTCAGGCGAGGCGCGGGGATTGGAGCAGCATTGATGCGTTTAAAAATACCACACCAAACACAGCTGTCTTCTGCAGCTCCTGCCAGAAGGCATGTCTCCTGACTCCCTCTCTGCAGATGGAGTCTTGATCTCCCCTCCCTCTCCGACTTGTGGAACAAGTCGCTCACTCTACATTTGCGTCTTCATTTTGTTCTCTCAGGTGGACGAGCAAAAGGATCCCTTTTTACATTGATGTAGTTGTCAAATGATTCACAAAAGTGCTTCTTTCATGCGATTCACAAAAATGTAGGCTCTATATTTAAATATGTCCTACTGCCATCGACAACAAAGGTATGCTTAAAGGTGCTTTCCCACCGCTTGTTCACTTTATTTAGAACACACCAGTTGACAAGTAAGCTTGTCGTAGTAGAAACCACAAGGAAACCAAAAAACAGGAAGAATGTTTTTTGTACTATATAGCGGGAGACCCACTAACAAATATGCTCATTGTCATTGGTATACTACATGTTGTCACCATCGCGCTGGGTCACCTGAATGGAGGAGCAGACAGACATTGGGAAGCTTTGACACAAAATATATTTAGAGCTGTACTGTTTGATCCTTTATGGCTCAAATTTGATGACTGTGATCAAACTTTTTGAACAAAAGGTCAATTTTCATCCCTCAAGGTACAATCGTGTGGGGGTGCGAGTGTTGGAACGCGGCCAGCAGTGGCCGGAAACGGCGCTGATGTGTAAAAGTCGGAAGTCCGTGGCATCTACCCCATTAGTGTCCTTCTGTTAGGTGTAAAGACACCTCCAGTGGATAGCGCTTCCTGGAAGTGCGCCAAAATAATAGCACATAACAAGAAAATTACAACTCAAAATATAAAGCATAGAGGGAACAGGATATTGACATTAGAAATCCAAAATACACATAGTCATTTATGAGTTTGCTACACATTTAATAGACATTTCTGATCTATCCACTAGATGGGAATTGGGCACTGCAGTGTAAATCCAGCTTTCGAACCAGCTTTCTACTATGACTAACACCCAACATGATGTGTTCAAGTGGTGGGCCACATAAACACTGTGTTCATTGAAGACACATTGAAGAGTGTGTGTCGGCTCAGTGTACGTATGTGTGGGGTTTAAGTGTGTATTCAGGCCAGTGCTGTTACTCAGGAAGCATGCTTTCAACTTGCCAGGGAAGCCAACTGGAAGATGCCGTAACAGCACGACGGCAATTACATAAACCAACTGTGTCAAGAGCATTATCTCATGCTTTACACCACCTCCGTGCAACAGCCTGTGTAATGTGATGTAGAACGTGGAGGTATGAGAAAATGCAAACACATGACTCATTTTTAAAACCCAAACCCTGAGAAAATATACAATTTCATGAGTGTTCTATTAATATGTCTTCCAAAACTAGCCAGCATCCATTGTTGATATAAAGTGACTCCCTCCCATAAAAGTCAAATCAAATGTGACCACTAAGGCAGCTTTGTGGCCAAGCAGCCTGTGCCTTTAAATTTTTCATCTTCCTTCATAATTTGACCTGTCCCCCAGCCAGGGGCGTGGAGCCAGAACAGCTATTTTTAGGTGCTGAGCTCTGACGAGTGGCTGCAGACGCACCCGCGTGCACGCGCACACTCACACAGGGACTTTTACTATGTTATTTCAGCTGGACAAACATTTAACCCCTCCATCCTTTTATCACAGCCAAGGAAGTCAAGAAGAGAATGTGCAACTAATGCCTGACATTAATTGCCTGCTTCTGAGCCAATTAGTGAGATAAGAACTCTTTTTTTAATAATAATAATAATAATAATAATAACAACTTCTACTTTGTGCAAGACAGCTCATATCACATACTGTAGGTTGCACGTGCCCCTTATCTTCATTAAGTGGTTGGCATTCCCGGTGGATACGATTGTGTGAGAGATAACAAGTCCTCAAGTCCAAGGTAAAGATGGCTAAAGACGCGGAACTCCATCTGTCGAAGCAAGAGATTGTTGACTGCAGCCCCAGAGGCTGACCTCCACAGAGGCTAGGAATAGTTTCTCAAACGAGGAAGTGAGTCCATCACATGAATAATATGAGAATGGAGTACTTATTTATATGAGAGCGAAAGCAGTCCTGGCTTGACTTAAAATTAGAAAGGTCGAGTTACACATTGTTGTTTTCAACATGTTCTCCTTTTTATGTTAAGTCTATAAATTAGAGTCAATAGGTCAGATCCTGGAATTAACTTGAAATATATGTTAGGAGTGATTAACCTAAAATGTTTATTTCTGACTAGCTTCCTGCGGCTGATGAGGGATTGTGGATTGGAAATAGCTCTGTCCAATTGCTAGGGGCACAGTAAACCGGCAATGTGGCAAGACGGTTATAGCTCCTACTGCGTCACTCGTGGCCTTTGTCAACTTTAGTCCTATTAAAGCATTTAAGTGTGAAAGTCAGCATGTCTGCAGGATAGTCACTCTGTGTACTGCCACTGTGTGCGTCTCTCTGCGTGTGTGCCTGCGTGTGTATTTGACCAATTATATGCAGCCTGTACTCAAGGAAGCATGTATTAAAAAAAAAAAAGCATTGCAATCACGAGGAAGTTATAATTTAGGCTATATGTGGAAACTGTTATGACTCATAATGAATGACTTGAAAACAAACTAATATGTCTGACGCTAATACTGTAAATTGAACTGCTTTATGGCAAAATCCAGTTAGAGTAAAAACAAAAACTAATGTAAGACCTTACCACCACATTTTTATTATTTATTTTTTTAGGAAAATACACCTCTGAAGTTGCACAAAACCTCACCATTCAAACCATGCACAGAGCTTCCAGCCTATAGAAATTCCCTTTCAGAACAATTAAACAGATTTTTCACATTTTTAAAATTACAGCAGGACTGTGTGTTATACAGTATACACTACAGTATACGAACGCTCATTGTCTCAGAAAGCGCTATATAAAGCTCAGTCCAGTTACCATTTAGCATTAGTTCAATTGTATTCATGGCTATGACTATACGAACCTCACTAAAATTATTATCATTAAATCAGTCACAAAATTATTATTTCCAACAATGCACCCACAGTTTTTTTTTTTTTAAGTGACGGTGTGTACAATTTAGTGCCATCTCATGGTGAACTAACAAAATGCATAGACCTGAGTTCAAACGCACGCGCAGTACGATGCCGCAGAGAGACCACACTTTGCAAGCCTAGTGAGAGAGCGAGCCAGCAACCCGGTGAGCGGCGGAAGTGAGGTAGCAAGTGAGCAGCCTGGAGAGCAAGAGCTCGTGGGGACGGCGAGCAAAAGTGGCTAGCAAGAACTCACTGGAGCGGCTAGCAAGAACAGAACTAGCTGCAGGGGCTAACGGGAGAAGCTAACGAAAGTTAGGGAGAGTTAGGGAGCCTAAATCACAGACGGATCAGTAGCAGAAACATGGCGACGAAATATGTCAGCCTCCTGGAAGGTGTGGTGGGGGTGATTACTAGACAATTACATTAAAAAAAATACGTTTATGTGATATCTTTTTGCATATCATTGAAATCAAGAGGATTTTTAAAATGAACAAATCACTCATTCACCACTAGATGGCACTACATACTACACACTGTCTCTTTGAAGGGTAACCCCCCCCCCCAAAAAGGTATTCTGGTCAATATTGCAGCTAAATCCAGCCGTTTTTATCAATATCAGAAGGCAGCCATTTTGCCACTTGCTGTCGAGTGAAAATGGCATCACAGTTGCACAGGTAACAACCAATCACAGCTCAGCTTCAGAAAACAGGTGAGCTGTGATTGGTCGTGGTCTGAGCCCTGAGCAACTGTGATGCCATCTTCAGTCGACACCAAGTTTCAAAATGGCTGCCACAAGATAAAAACGGCTGGATTTTGCTGCTTAACTCACAATCCACAAATGTAATATTAATCAGAATGTCATGTTTAGACTAGTCAGGTCACATATAACATATTATTGTCAAGAAATGTTCATGGTTGACTTCCCCTTTAAATAAAGGCAGCGGTCCCCAAATGTTTAAGTGCCACTAACCATTTTCATGAGAAAAAAAAATGAAGAACACCAGTCAACAATAGATGTGAATCAAGCTCATAAACATATTTTAATGCATGGTTAACTTGAATCATCATTTGGGGATAGATATTTCCAGTTGTGGTACATTAGGGGTCTCCAATTTATTATGAGAAAATGTGGTCAACATGGAAGAGCTTGTATGTATCTTCCACATTAACCCTCTCTCTCACTCTCACTCTGCCACAGTTACTGGAGCAGTCCCAAGTCAACACCCGACTTCTGTGGCTTCATCACCATGGCACTGCTGCCTTGTGACAAAGTGTGCATGATGAAACCCAGCAGGGAGGCAGGCGAGAGAGGGATAAGTGTTGCAAGAAATAAATTAGGTGGACAAACACCACTCGATATAAATGTGATCCGGCTAGAAAATGTGTTGTTCTCTTTTCAGAGCGTACGATCTATTTGTGCGAGGGAGGGAGTGTCGTATTGTTTTCTGAACTTCAGGGCCCCTTGAAACTCACACGAGAGCGACAGTCCAGTGACCAAATATAAAAAGATGTATGAAGTTGGTCTGTTTCTGACTTCCTGTGTGGGGATGCAGAGTTTCATCATGTCACTCGGGGGCGGGGGGGAAGTTTAGGGAATCAGGAGCTCATTCCTCTGCTCAGAGGGGATGTTCCTCCCTGGAGAGGAGCAACCCCTGACGTAAGAGCACCGCCCAACCTTTTTCCCTGAGGATCTTCTCTCCGGTGATTGCCCTGACATGACACATGAGGGAAATTTCCTCTTTTCCCGATTGTCCACCATCTTACTTACATCAGTACCTCATGCGTCACCATAATGGTGGAAGATGTTCCATTCATTTGGGGGCAGCGGTTGCCGATGTCTACATTTGCTAGTCAGCGCCTTCACCTGTTGAAGGTTTGGAAGCTTCAAAATATTTTCCATTTACCTTGCGGTCAGTCTCATAAAAGCACAAAGGCCTTACAACTATTGATGTGATGGTGAAATCCAATTAGTGTGTACATCTGGATGCGTTATGAGTGTTTCCTCACTAATGATTTGGGTGCGCTCACTTTTTATTGGGTTACTCTGTCTGGCATCCTGTGGTATTTCCTGTTGGACTTTCAGGGCGATAGAGAATGCACTTAACAGGTTGGATCAAATAACATTAAAAAAACAAAACAATTGAAGGCAGTCATGTTCGCAGCTTCGTTCTGAAACGCTGCCAGCAAGTTTGGCAATATAGCTAATAATGATCGTTAATTGGAGGCCAGCTTCCGCTCTTAAGAGTGAACATGCGTTTCTTCCCATCATCAACAAAGGCCCGTAAAGGCCCATGTACTTAACTGACACTGACTCCAAGCCCCCCCCATTTTAAAATAACTGAATTGACAAATATCTCAGGCTGCAGACATTCTCAATTATTTTTTTGTTACTTGCACACTCTCCAACAATGAGAGCCACTGCCACCTACTATGTAGCGGATGTGAAATTGCACTTTATTCTAGAGCGGAAAAACAAACACACACACAAAAAAACATGTTCCCTTGGGTCATATACAGGTAGTCCTCTAGTTATGAACATTCACAGATATGAACAAAGGCTGATTGATGCCCATAAATGCCGTATAATATAATAATAATATATATAATAATATAATGGATGATGTAATTTAATGTATTTTTTTAAGTTTGTGTAAAAATGATACTTTATATAATTCAGTTTGTTTCATTTTTTTTGACATATTTTTATTATTTTATTTGAAAAAAATTATTTAATTTTATTTGGAATTAAAATTGAATGTGATTCGATTTACAAACCTCTCGGAAGCCGTTGTGTTCGTAAGTTGAGGACTACCTGTACACACTCCCTGTCATCACACAATCACTCCCATATTTATATAAAGCTTGCTCTTTGCTCCTGTACTCATGCACTGCAGTAAATCAAATTTCTTTCTTTTTTTATGTCAATTTACTTGTCTATTAAGCTGATTCTAAAATGTCACAATTCAATGGAGGGATTCCCCAAAAATATATTTACAAGTTGCATGCACCAATGCACCATCAATCATGTGCTGGCTCCTCTATCTGAGTTTTGCAACACAGCCTGGATCCACTCAAGCACTGTCTTCCAAAATGGCAAAAACACATTTTCAAAGCAATTTCAAACCAACCACGTATTGTGCACTGAACTTGAGGTCAGTTTACTTTCTAACTTTGAATAGGTCTCTGACGCTGTGCATTCATCTGTTGCCATTGGCTTTCTATAAATAGTCGCAGCACAAAGGCACGCTGGAAACAGAGGGCAGCGCTTGGTACTTTTACTGATCAATGTGCTCATCTCTGTTGGAAAGCATTGATCGGCAGTATCGAATTGACCATGTTGTTGTACAACTTCCACCTACCTACATTCCGCCCACTTTATGTTCATCGCTCTTTCAAGAAACTCAAAACTCTCAAAACAACACTGCACTATTAATCATCTGATAACTATTCATTTTAATGACAGCTTTCATTATAATAAGCTTTTATCTTCATGATAGCATGACAGTACATTGACACAAAGTCGAATTCCTGCAGCAGTGAACCACAGGAAGAATACAAATGCGTCATATGTAACCGCGTACAGGCACACCAGCAATAGACACAAGTAGAACCGCAATCCTGTAAAGCTTGGTTGGCTGACCTTAAAATATTCCCTGGAGGATTCATAAAAACAAAGGTTTTCTGTCGGAAGCGTTCTTCCGGAGCACATCCTGACCCAGAGTCTCCATCATCCCTCAGTGGGGTCTGGAGATATTATCTTAAAATCATGACAAAATGCAGTACATATTTGTGGAACGGCTACAACATTTGAGAACATGCTTTTTCTGTTGGTTTCTGCCCCGCTGATAAACCTGCTCTGACCCAAAACCCATGACATGACAATGTGAAAATTCGTCATAATTAACTAGATGATTCACCAACTGCAATCTTATGTTTGTCAATGACATTTAAAGACAAAGTTCCATTCATACAGTACTTTCCATAGTCTGCCTCAAATGCTGTAAGCAGGAAATCAAGTTTACTATGGGAAGGGCGGGTTGACGCTTATTGTCCAGGCCACTTCCACTTACGCCAGCACAGCCCTGACGGCGCAGTTGTTTCTCCCGCAGTGCATTTCTCAAAGGCCTTCGAAGCAACAATACCTCCAAAAAAATAGCTTTTCCTCTTATCATTAAGGCAACGGAAAACGTCTCTGAGTACAAGCTAAATAAAAACTTAAATGTAAAGGGGAATAATGAGAAAAGGGCCTCCAGGGGTATCTTTACATGCTTTGTATTGGTTACACTCCTAACGAGTGGGATTTATTCTTATAACCGGCCTCACACGATAAGACTTATCACATTTGGCAGGTATTAGGCAAGTGGTTTTCTAAGGTTCCCTAGAAAAAAAAGAAAAAGAATAGCCAGCCAGTCAATCTAAATTTTGGCAGCAATACCCAACAGGACAGGATGAAAAGGAAAACATTTTAAATAAATAAATCCACCAAATAAATAAATACACTCATCAAATAAATAAATGAATAGCAGGAAAAATATCTAAAATTCAAAGACAATCTCATAGACGGTTTTGGCTTTTTACAAGCGTTTAACAACTCTTCCTAGGGGTCAAATTGAGACATGGAAAACCCCAATTGAGATGCCATTTGTAAAGCTTTTTAGCTTATACAATAGGATGTTTTCAGAGCATGGTAGAAAGACTCTTAATAAATATACTCCATAAGGAAATAACTCTTAAAAGATAATTTCCACACCATCTAGTTTAAAGTGGAAATGTCCAAAAATGAAGCGTCAAAAATTTACCAGTTTAGCATTCAGACAATATGCATGTTTGTGTTTATGGAGGATGATGTAAGGCTTACTAATGAACGAGACATTTTAATTCTAGAAAGGAATGTCCCACACAAACACTCAAATTTGAAATTAAAGACCTGCAGCAAATGTTATCAGGTTTTTCTTTGGTCACTGACTGCTTATTCATGTTTTGTAAATCCCGTTACCTAACGAACCAATCAACCTAACTTGGTTGGATTAAAGACAAAATCAACCATAACAGCAAGACATCCCAAATAAAATTCAATACTATTGAATAACTAGAATTAATATAAACAGTACAGAATATTCCCTATGTGTGTTCCCCCCCATCCCCACCCACAATTGATTGTGTGAGTGTCATCACTGAGACTGGGAAGTGACAATGGGATAAGCAGACCTCGAGGAGAAAAAATAAAAAAGGATAAGCAGACCAGAACGCCTCATACATTTATCTGCAACATTGCAATTAACTGCTTGAAAATTGCCAGTGCACGGACATATGACCCACAATTAACATTTAACACTCACTGGTGCAAACACACTGGAAACAGAGGGACGATTAAATACAAATAAATGTGTAAAGTACTTTCTACATTTCCCACAATGCCGTGCAATCTTTGTTCATTCATTCATCCTTTTAACAAAATCACCTGCAAATTATTATTATTAATACCGAATTCAGAAATACTTTTTTCCTTTAATTATGGTCAGAAGAAAATGATACAGTATGTCAATGTAAAAACTATTTTAAAAAGTAGTCTTTTTTGTGCTGAGTATTCCCAACAAATTCAGTTCCCTGCCCAATATATATATATATATATATATATAGTCAATAAGTCAAATTTTGGAAACAGGTGGGTCACTAACCTCTTAGCACATTTATGCGGACTCTCCTCTTAGATAGCCAACCTGTGTGTCCAATCCCTATGTAATTCCTGGATCAGTTAGTTCTGCACATTTTACGCAAAGTAGGGAGGGGCATGGGCCACAATCACCCGTAGCTCCATAACTCATGGGATGCCCGGAGAGCGGTAGCGGTTGTCCGTAGATGAAAGGTAACAACAAAGGCATTTTTGGCATAACGTACTGTGAAAAGAGGTGCGAGTTGGATGATGATGGAAGACTAATGTGCTTGTGAAGTCGGACGTTCGTCTGTTTAGGCTATCAGGGAAGAACCCACCCTGCAGCGGGTGACAATCTGCCCATCAGGTTGGTCATACTAAGGCTTCTGAAGCATAGCTCATTCATCACCTTCAATGATTGCACCACACTGACTAACTTCAGCAGGATGGACTTAAGTCATAATGCATGTTGATTGATTGGTAGGGAAATAATTTCAACCAAAAGAGAGGAAAAGTGAAATAATCAGTTCTACACATCTTTCTACAGTAAGTAAGCAATGATTGAATAAATAATTTTGGCCAGCTCATGACAACAAAGGTTGTTTGAAATACTTAATGAATCCACACAATAGGCTTTTCAAAGACGTGAGTAATTCATTACTCAACATTTGAACAAGATGTTATTCAAAGAGAATAATTGGGCTAGAACAGGGACGGACGGGCAACTTAAATGCTGACATTTTTTCAGCAGTGCTACGGAGGATCCAAATAGGACGTGCTAACCAGATGTATGACAAAAATACTATTTTAAATATGGACAAGATGAGTGCATAGTGCATACGTGCAAAATGCATGCTCTTAATATCCTATTTTATTTTTTATAATACCCTTTTCAATGTATTAAAAAAAAATCCACTTCCCAAACACAGCAACGAAGGTTTTGAAGCATATAACAAAATAACTACATACTGTAAGCGCCCCCCCCCCCCCCCCCCTCCCACATACAAAGAGCTCTCTTACATAAAAATAATCATTCAAGGGCGGCACATGACAAAACAGCTGAACAAGAAACCAAGAACAATAACTCATTTTGTACACCTTTCCTCCGCAAAAATCACCGCATTCAAAATGTTAATATTGTTACGATACTTACTATGTTTGTCTTCCACATCATTCCAAATCTGCAAAAAAATATTAGGCCTACCAACATTAGTAGCATACTGTAGAACGGGAAAAGAGACAGTGTAAGCACAATTAAGACATGCCTGCCATGATGTGCCATCTAGTGCTGATTGGTGATATTACAACTTAAAACTACAGTCAATCCCATCATATTCACAGATTTATTAATTTTTTTACAACAATTTTTTCTTACATTCATTTTTACCAGGATTCCGCCAACCCCTGCCTCCCAATTGTCCCCCGTTTAACGGACAAAACTTGTATTGAATCTTTATCAGTGTTTTTGTTATTATCATTCTTTCTTTGTAAAAACAGTAAAGTAAAAATAAAAAATATCTATATATTTATTATTTTAAATTAAGGGTCTACTCAAAGTTTGGTTGCGCCAGTTGCCCATCCATCCCTGGGCTAGAACCTCTCACTTTGCGCATTACCTTCTCCTCCTTCCTCTACCTACCATCTTGACAGAGGGAGAGCTAATCCTCCCACATGTATCATTGCTTCCTCCTTTTCGAATCAACAGCCGCAGCCCAAACGCTACACTCTGAGAACCGCGCTGACTTTTTCACCCAGCATGCGATGCTGGATGAGGATGTGAGAATCAAAATGATTTGAATATTTATGAGCATCACCATGGTGTTGATTTAAGGACTGAAGAATAGAACCATAGCAGCCAAGACTAACAAAGCGAAAAAAGGTGCGAATGGAATTTATTTCTCACGACAACATACCAACAAATAGCTTTTAGATTTCCATGCTTGTGTTGCACCTTAAAACCAAGCAAAGCTAAATTAAACTTTTCAATTCCTTTCACAGCAATTCAATAATGTTGGTAATAAACATTCAGCGAGTTTGACACTTTCTGTCATTCTAGCTGTGAAATGATTTTTTGACATCTCATAATAATATGCTGTATCTCTACAAACACATTCCCGCCCTCAACTTGTGACAACAGCATGGTTTCTATCCATGGACTGACAGCACGCTGCAAAAAAAACAACCTTCCAGGCATGTAATCATTTGCCAAACGACAGACCATATGACTGTCATGTTGATGTATGAGAGAGAAAAAAACATTCACAGTTTTACCATTTGAAGACAGTGTGTACTGTTGCTATGGGACTATTCCTGCCACAGTGCATTTCTTTATAAACACCATGTTACGTCTGAGTACATATATTGTAATTGTTACTTCATGCTATCATCTAAACCTTGTGCAGTGCAGACAAAGAGAACAAAAAGCCTGCACAGAACAGAGACCCACACCGTCCTCTGGGCATCAACAATGCTCCGCCTCCTTTCAAAACTCACTGACCCAAACCCATTTTTTTCCAGTCTAAGAGAAATGTCAAGTCCAGACCAAGAACTTATCTCTGAGAAGGGAACATAGCAGCCAAATATAGCCCGTCTCTTGACATCCACGAGACCCGATGGGGCTCTGTTAGCAGTGCTTAATTTTAAATTGCCATGTGGTCACTTATTATTAAGAATCAGAACTAAACAAAATAAATCTTCACTGAGCAGTGGCATGAACATTGGGTGGTGCCGGTGTCTGGTAACCTAATCAAAACAGAAACAAAAGCAAGGGCTGTGCACAAAATTAGCGTGTCGCTTTGCCGCACATTTCCCATGATAAAAGACGCAAGAACCATTTGACATTATTTCCTCTTTGTTCAAAGCTCTGTCCCGACACAACATACCCGATCGTCTCCTCAGCTGACAGGGCAATGTTCAGTCAAACTTCCAGAGCTGTTAACACACAGTGCTAAAAGCGGACTCTAAACTGTGCATTGTGCATCCATGCCAATTTTTAGACAGTAGAAGAAACACACTGATTCAGAAATGTAAACAAGGTTAAAAATATATATATATTTTTTAAATATATATATATATCTATATATATATATATATATATATATATATACGGGTAAAAATATATTAATCACTTGTGTGTGTGTATATAGACCGCCTGGTTCAGGAGCTGATTTGTTTACAGATACAATTATTAAAATGTTTGAAGATGTCAAAAACAAATCAATAATTGTATGTGGTGATTTTAATATAGATTTGGGCAACACTGTTACAAACAAATGACTTTAAGAACTACATGGAAATTGCTGGTCTATGTCCCATGATATCTCAACCTAACAGGATCACGACCCACAGTGCTTCAATGCTTGATAATATACATAAAAACATACATGGTGAAATAATAAGTGGTATATTTTTAATAGACATGAGTGATCGTCTCCCTGTATTTACAATCTATGAAAAATTAAGTATAAATACTGTGCAAGAGGAAACTCCAATCATCATAAAGAAACACATCCAGAAAAGCAGTAGAACTCTAAGAGAAGATTTCTTTTTTTTGGGGAGGGGGGGGGGGGGGCATAAAAGCACAATTACTCCAAAAATATATACAGTATAGCACAAGGACACACAGTTTAATTATTTTGTCTGTTCGTTGTCATTAAATTTGTTTGTTTTTTAGTTGATCAGGGGAACGCAAAACAAGTTTTACTTCTTTCTGTCCCCTTTCATTTCTTTTGCTTTACTTTGAATTTGAATATTGCTTTATATTGTCTTTTTTTCTTTTAAAATGAATGAAATTGATTGATTGATTGATTGATTGATTGATTGATTGATTTTTTTTACTCTGGAAAAGTGGATTTAATTGCATTTTAATACAAAACAAACTATTGTAATGTGTATTGTAGAGCTGTCAAACAATTATTTTTTAATCAGATTAATCACATCTTAGAATTTTGATTAATCACTTAATTAAAAAAATAATAATCTTTTTATCAACATTTTTTGCCCTCAAAATTTGAAGAGCGCCGGTTGTATGTGAATTCTTTCGGCATTTAATGTGATGAGGATGTCGTCAAAATGTTTTGATCCACTCCACCTCCTCTTTTTCTAATCAGTTAATTAATTGCATAATTTAAAATGACAACAAAAATGACCCCAATAGTTTGACATGAACAAGTATTCTGAATATTAAATGTTTTACTACTTGCATATAGTTATGTTTATTGCTCAAATACAACCTGTGCTACCTTAACGTAACCATCCGCTGGCAAACTAAAGAAAAATCTGCAGTCAAAATCAATACTGTGATTAATCTGCGTTAATACATGATTAATGTGATTTTTTGTTGTTGTGATTAATCAATGAGTTAATGCTTTAACTTTGACAGCACTAACTAGCGTATTCATTATTTTGTTCATTGAGAAATTCAATATATCCACCAATTGTCAACTGTCGCAATATTTTTTTTAACATCCTCTATTTCAATAGCACACCTGTAACACACACCTACATGTGTGAATTTTGTGCGGCCAAGTTGACAAAAACAAAAAACGATTGGCATTGAACACTTTGTCACACTCTTCCTTTTGTCTATTGTTGCTGCAAATTGTGCAGAGTGATATGAAGACTGCCTTCACACTGTCACGGTCAGTCAAGGATGGCCCACATACTGTACGCAGGAAACAAATCCACAGCGAGAATGTGTCATTCATCACCTTCACTGTGAAAAAAAAAAGCTAAATACAAAGTACATTGTGTGACCGGAATTTGTGTCAATAGGTTCACTCACACTTCTCATGGTCTGTCTAAAGTTCTGTGTTGCATCGATAGTGTATTTTAGACAACAACAACATGCCTGATGCCAACTTTAAGATTATGATAAGGGTGAACATGCAGCGCACAGCAGGGATGTTATGCATCATGCCGTGTTTGTGAATTCTGTTTGGTGATTCTATGCAAACTTATCAGGTCCAGTGAATAATTCACAGATGCCCGCCAAGATTTGTTCTATCGAAAAAAACATTTTGT
Source organism: Vanacampus margaritifer (assembly GCF_051991255.1). Taxonomy (NCBI): domain Eukaryota; kingdom Metazoa; phylum Chordata; class Actinopteri; order Syngnathiformes; family Syngnathidae; genus Vanacampus; species Vanacampus margaritifer. The sequence continues at coordinate 14,200,351 of NC_135440.1, read as the reverse complement.
CTCATTAGCACATTCATTGGTACTAGGAAATTATGTGTCAGGCAAAGTGGAGAGTGCTGTTAAAATGACTCTCTCTCCCCGACACAGCTCAGATGGTACCTGCCCCCTCAAGCCATCTGAGCAGTGCGGACATCTGCGAGCATTAACCTGCCAAGAACAAGTCTAATGTAAAAATATTAAATATTGTGAAATGGAAAGACGGCTCAGAGGTCACTGCGGAGGAACTGCGGAAGGCTTTCATGAAAGTACGAGTGGTGTTTTTCAAGTGTCATGTGAAAATGTCTACACTGGAGGAGTTGTGGTTCTGTTTATTTCCAATTACCTGGCGCACAGAGACTCCAGAATGTTGTGACACCTTCAGAAAGACTGCTGGCCACTCAAGTGATCAAACAGAACCAAACGTACAGTATATTTTGAAACGGAAATTGCAGACCTCTGCAAAGGTTAAGGATGGGCAAAATAAATTATTAGCAAATCTATGGGTCATCGCTGAGAATTATGACGACGAATTATGAGTCCACACTAGTTACATTTTGAAATAGCAGCAGCAGACCAAAATTGAGTGGCTGCAACCAGTTTGCAGTCAGAAGAAGAATGGTAATGAGCAGATGAAAGATACG